>NW_005871052.1:5236225-5298825 GCF_000147115.1 Myotis lucifugus | reverse complement strand
CCTGAAAAAGCTTCCAGCAAAAAAAAAAGAAAAAAAATCCCAGGCCAGTTGCTTCACAGGGGAGTTTTACCAACTTTCATAGAAGAACTAAAACCTATCCTCCTCAGACTATTTCAAAAAATTCAAGAAGAAGGAACACTTCCAAACTCATTCTATGAAGTCAGCATTACCCTAATACCAAAACCAGATAAAGACACTATCAACAAAGAGAATTACAGGCCAGTATCCCTGATGAATATAGATGCCAAAATCCTCAACAAAATTCGAGTGAATTGGATCCAGCATTACATCAGAAAGATCATACAACATGACCAAGTAGGATTTATCCCAGGGATGCAAGGCTGGTAAAGTAACCACAAAACAATAAATGTGATACATCACATAAACAAATTGAGAAATAAAAATCACATAGCCATATCAACTGATGCAGAAAAAGCATTTGACAAAATCCAATACTTTTTCTTGATAAAAACCCTCAGCAAAGTGGTAATAGAGGGATCATACCTCAACATAATAAAAGCCTTATATGACAAACCTACAGCCAACATCATACTCAATGGGCAAAAACTAAAATCATTTCCCCTAAGAACAGGAACAAGACAGGAATGCCCCACTTCTGTTCTACATAGTACTGGAAGTTCTAGTCATAGCGATCAGACAAGAAGAAGAAATAAAAAGTATCCATATTGGAAAAGGAGAAGTAAAACTACCATTATTCAGAGATGACATGTTACTGTACATAGAAAATCCTAAAAACTCCATCAAAAGATTATTAGACTTAATAAATGAATTAGGCAATGTAGCAGGTTACAAAATTAACGCCCAGAAATCTATGGCATTTTTATATACCAATAGTGAACTTATAGAAAGAGTGATTAAAAAACAATCCCATTTACCATTGCACCAAATAAATTAAGATACCTAGGAATAAACTTCACTAAGGAGGTAAAAGACCTGTACTCAGAAAACTACAGGACACTGAAAAAAGAGATAGAGGATGAATTAAACATATGGAAGAACATACCATGTTCATGCCTTCGTAGAATCAACATCATTAAAATGTCCATACTATGCAAAGCAATCTATAGATTCAATGCACTCCCAATTAAAATACCAATGGCATATTTCACAGACCTGGAACGAACTCTTCAAAAATTCATCTGGAATAAAAAAGACGCCAAATAGCTGCAGCAATCCTGAGAAAGAAGAACAAAGTTGGAGGGATCTCAATACCAGATAACAAGTTATACTACAAAGCCACTGTTCTCAAAACTGCCTGGTACTGGCACAAGAACAGACATATAGATCAATGAAATAGAATAGAGAACCCAGAAATCGACCTAAACCACCATGGTCAATTAATATTTGACAAAGGAGGCAAGAGCATACAATGGAGTGCAGACAGTCTCTTCAATAAATGGTGTTGGGAAAATTGGACAGATACATGCAAACAAATGAAACTAGACCACCAACTTACACCGTACACAAAAAATAAACTCAAAATGGATAAAGGACTTAAACTTAAGACTGGAATCCATAAAAATTTTAGAGGAATCCACAGGCAGCAAAATCTCAGACATATCCTGAAGCAATATCTTCACTGATATAGCTCCTAGTGCATTGGGAACTGAAGAGAATATAAACAAGTGGAACTACATCAAAATAAAAAGCTTCTGCACACCAAAGGAAACCATAAACAAAACAAGAAAGCCCACTGCATGGGAGAACATATTTCCCAATGTTATCTCCGATAAGGGTTTAATCTCTAACATTTACAAGGACTCATACAACTTAACAAAAGGAAGATAAACAAGCCAATCCAAAAAATCAGCAAGGGACCTAAATAGATACTTTTGTAAAGGGGACATACAGAAGTCCAAGAGTCATATGAAAACATGCTCAAAGTCACTAGTCTTCTGAGAGATGCAAATCAAAACAATGCGGTACCATCTCACACCTGTCAAATAGCTATCATCAACAAATCAACAAAGGACAAGTGCTGGAGAGGTTTTGGAGAAAAAGGAACCCTCTTGCACTGCTGGTGGGAATGCAGACCAGCCACTGTGTAGAACAATATGGAGTTTCCTCAAAAAACTAAAAATGGAACTCCCATTTGACCCAGTGATCCCACTTCTAGGAGTATATCCCAAGAAACTATAAACACCAATCAGAAAGGATATATGCAACCCTATGTTCATAGCACCACAATTTACAATAGCTAAGATTTGGAAGCAGCCTAAGTGCCCATCAGCAGATGAGTGCATTAAAAAACTGTGGTACATCTACATTATGGAATACTACCCTGCTGTAAAAAGGAAGGAACTCCTACCATTTGCAATAGCATGCATAGACCTGGACAGCATTATGCTAAGCGAAATAAGTCAGTTGGAGAAAGATAAATACCACATGATCTCACTCATTTGTGGAATATAATGAACAACATAAACTGTTGAACAAAAAACAGATCCAGAGGCAGAGAAGCATTGATAAGACCATCAATCCTCAGCAGGAAGGCAGGGGAGGGTGGGGGTAAAGGGGAGAGATCAACCAAAGGACTTGTATGCATGCATATAAGCATACGCAATGGACACAGACACCAGGGAGGTGAGGGCATGAGTAGGGGGTTAGGGAGACAAGGGGGAATAAGGACACATATGTAATACCTTAATCAATAAAGACAATTTTAAAATAAGAAAACTGTGGTACACCTACACAATGGAATACTATGCAGCTGCAAAAAATAGGATTTTTTACCCTTTGAGACAGCATGGAAAGACCTGGAGAGTATTATGCTAAGTGAATAAGCGAGAAAGACAAAATTCACATGACCTCGCTTATATGTGGAATCTAATCAACACAATAAATTGATGAATAAAGTAGAACCAAGCCATGGAAACAAGGAACAGATTGATGAAGCTCCGATGGAAGTGAGGGGACGATAAGAAATTAAATTTAACTTATATGCATATATTCATTGTCCATGAACACATATAGTAGGGTGGCGAAGGCCTGTGGCTAGGTGGGAATGGTGTGGTGGAGAGCAAGGGGGAGAAATTAAAGGGGGCCATATGTAGTACTCTCAAAAAATATTTTTAAAAATTAAAACCACAATGAAAAAATAAAGAAGAATATATATTCACAATTGCAATATAATTGAATTTTGCACATAAAACCTGTGGTATGCAAATAAGGATATTTAATAAGACACACTGATATTCTCCTTCTTGTGTCCTTCACTAGTTAAATTAAAATTGTAATAATGGTAACGTGTAATCAGCTACCATTTCATTGTGTATAGTATGCCTGGAAAATATTTAAATTTTTCCAAAATGAAATACCAACCCCAAGCTTGTTCTAAAGTCTGCATTGAGGATTTACTAAGGAAAGCCTATGAGCCTGGGAAGAGAAGCTGGTGAGTGCACCAAAACATGAAATACAGTCAGTTATGTAAAGTGCAGGCATCATGTGCATGAAATAAATGTTTTTAGGCACTACAGATTAAGTCATGTGTAGGAAGCAATAAAAACAGAGATCTGGTCCCTACCAAACTGCTTGTTTTATAATAGCCTCAAGTGCACAAAATAATATAAAACATATGATATGGTAGAATCTAAAGATCTGGTACTGCTCTGGTAAATGCTTTCTCAGACAGAGTTACCAGATTTATAAAATGATAGAGGAAACCAAGTTAAAGTGGGATTTCAGATAAACAATGACTGATTTTTAGAAAATGATTTCCCACAAAGTATTTGTTTCAAATAATAATAGTAAATGATGAAATTTTCAACAAATTAAAATAAAAATTTTGGGGGGTAATGCAATGAGTTATTCATAAATCTAGATTTATTTATTTTCACATTTTTTTTGCATGAAAAGCATACACTTTATTTTATGAAATAAGGGTGACACTGAATAATATATTTTGTTGTTTTTTAATTGCCAAAATTAAAAGTGATTACATGCTGATTTTTACTATTTTAGATTTATATCTATTTGTGTGTATATGTATATATAAATTTCCTTTAACTATTATTTAGTATTTCATCATGTAAATGTTATGGGTTCACTCATCGAGATAGACCACCGACTCAGAATTTAAATTTAGGAGCCTTTATTAAGCTGGCCAGCTGACTACAGTTAGAGCACCCTGCCAAAGCAAAGGCTGAACTGCAGTGCTGACAGCAAGAGTTACAGCGTTTTTATTTGCAAAAACTATAAAGTTAGTTACAAAGCCTTGTTTACACAATTAGTTCCCGACACAGTATAGCATCATTACAGTGACTACCTTCCTATCTATGTGTTTTAGGAAAAGACAGCACAGCATGACCCGTCTGGCCAAAGCGCCAGATATGCAGCCCAGCACATTCCCCACTGGTTTTATGTACATGAGTCAAATCATTGACTCTTTTGTGTCATTGTTGGAGAGGGAGTTATATTAATTGACCCCTGAGGACTATAAGCTTGTTAGAATTAATTCTTTGCCGAATAAAGTCAGTGGGCCTGTTTATAAGATAAGGGCCTGGAGTGAGGGCCCACTGAGTCCTGGACTTTTCATTTTGCCTAGGCTGTCTTAAGCCGGGTGTGATGAAGCCACATCAGGATCCCGTCGACCTTGACTGACGTGGGAGTGGTCCTTTCCAGGCAGGATTCAGTCCTTGGGTGGCAAATTTCTTTACCCAAACAGAGTCACCAGGTTGGAAGGGATGAACCGGATACAGGCAGATAATCTCGGACGTGCTTCTGGTCTGCTTTCTGAGTAGACTGTAAAGCCTGTAAGAACTCTCCCGAGAGTCCAGGTGGCTCGGTTTCCGAATTGAAAGTTTTGGGTGGAGTTTCCTCCACCTCCCTGGGACCCGGGGCGGAGACTGGAGGCGTCCTTGGTAGTTGTTCTCCACAGGGATGTGGGGTATCTCGATGCGTGCCCGGCAATAAATGGGGGAGAGCCTCCTGCCTTAAATAGGGGGTCCCTCTCACCCCTGCCAGGGATCTCGCTGGGGGCCTCCAAATGTTATGTGTTCACTCAGCGAGATAGACCACTGACTCAGAATTTAAATTTAAGAGCATTTATTAAGCTGGCCAGCGACTACAGTTACAGCACCCTGCTGAAGCAAAGGCTGAACTGCAGCACAGACTTCCATGGCCAGCGACTACAGTTACAGCACCCTGCTGAAGCAGAGGCTGAACTGCAGCGCTGACAGCAAGAGTTACAGCGTTTTTGTTTGCAAAAACCACAAAGTTACAAAACCTTAGTTCCCGACACAGTACAGCATCAGTACAGTGACTACCTTCCTATCTATGTGTTCTAGGAACAGAGAGTACAGAAAGAAGGCCTGCGTGCTGGGAAGGGGCCATGAGACCATATCTCAAGGCCTGGCCTGATATCAGTACCTTCCTATCTATGTGTTTTAGGAACAGACAGCACAGCATGACCCGTCTGGCCAAAGCGCCAGATATGCAGCCCAGCACAGTAAATATACTATATTTATGTGGCCTCCAGTTGATTAGATAATTTTGTTTTAAATTTTGCCATTAAAACAATGCTGGCTTCAGCATTCTTGTACATGTATCCTTATGTATCACGGGGGGGCGGGGGGTCCTCTATTCTCCGCATCCAGCACAGAAAGAGAAATGAACCGGTTCTTTGAGTAGAGGCGCTTGGGATTGAGAAATGAAATAAAGAGACAAGACACAGAAATAGAAGGAGAAGCTGGGACTGGGTGGGCTTCTGCCCTCTGATGGAAGGACCTAAGGACCAACACCGGAAGTAAGTTTTATTTATACTCAAAGTAACAGGAGGTTATATCACATCTGGGTGGTCCTTGAGTTCCTGGGACATAATGGGATCCACCCCACTAGCACTTGGGCTGAAAAGGTCAGACTGATTGACATCTTTGCCTTTAGGCTAGGTCCTAGGAGCACCTCCTGGGCGTGGCTCTGCCTGCGCCCTGGGTTCAGTTGAAATATTTTTAAGAACACCCGTTGTGCCTTGCCAGGGGCCCCCCACACTTATGTACAGTGTATTTATATAAAATATATAGCTGACTTGTAATTATAGGATTGTTAGGGTCTGCACAATTCCAATTTTACACAGTACTAGCAAACTGCTTTCTAAATTGGCTGAGTACATTTTAACTCCATTAGCAATGTATAAAAGTATAAAAGTGCTGTTTATCTCATATGCTCACTGCATTTGATATCTTCAGACATTTTTACCAACATTATTGAGAAATAGTTGACATATACCATTATTTAAGGCTTACAATGTATTGTTATGGTGAGTCCATGATAATCTGATATAGCCCCTCTTTTCCCACAACTCTTTAACCCCTATTAGCACCTATTTTTTTACTACTCACTCAAAGGAATGTTCACTGATTTTTAGAGAGTGAGGGAGGGAGAGAGGGAGAGAGGGAGAGAGAGAAAGAGAGAGAGAGAGAGAGAGAGAGAGAGAGAGAGAGAGAGAGAGAGAAACATCAGTTGGTTGCCTCCCACATGAGAAGTCCAGGGATTGAACCTGAAACATAGTTAGGCACCCGAATCTGAGACCTTTCAGACAATGCTCCAACCAACTGAGCCACACAGGCCAGGGCCTCATTAGCAGCCTTTATGGCCTTCTTATGCTCTGGACTAGCCTGCTATAGCATCCAATCCTGCCACAGATTTTCAAAGTTCACTTTATAGTGACCACACTGAGCCTTCCTTCTCTGGCCAAAGCCCTCAGCTCCAGGTCTCCTTTCATCAGTCAGAGCTCTTTAGTTCTTTAATTTCACATTCGCAAATCAGATTAACTAATTTTCACTTAGGAATTATTGTATGATTAATGATTTAAAGGGTTATACTTCTCAGTTTGCATTTGCATTAATTCTTGTCAAGGTGAGAGACTAATACCCCAAGGAGAATGAGTTTGAGTGGTGGGCATGATTACACAAGAGGTTGTTCAGAGTGACATTCAATCATATCACTAATGTACCACGATTAGTCAGCATACTTAAAGATTAAAGTGTTCTGATTAACTTAGTTCAGATTTGGATTTAACTAAAATATAACTCAAATCCTTTTTACTTGAGTACTTAGAAAAATGCATGAACATATTTCTTAGTTTATGCAAGATAGCCTGGTGACCATGCTAAAATTTTTGCTGAATATACAGGACTTTGGATTCATCCTTCTGAGCATCAGTTTCCAGTTAAAACTGTAGATGGCAATGACGATGGAAATAAGTAAGCCAATTCTGTTGTGTACTTAGTCCAGGATATTTAGTTGGTCTTTGAACAACATGAGTTTGGACTATGTGATTCCACTCACACACAATTATTTTCAATAAGTACTATCAACATATTTTCTCTTCCTAATGATTTTTAATAACATTTTCCTTTTTTCTAGGTTATTTCATTGTAAGAATACAGTATATAATATATATGTACAAAATATGTGTTAATCGGCTGGTTATGTTATTTGTAAGGCTTCTGGCCAATAGCAGTCTATTAGTAAAGTTTTGAGGAAGTCCAAAGTTATACAGAGATTTTCGACTGTGCTGGGGGTAGGGCATTGGCACCCTTAACCCCCACCTTGTTTAAGGGACAACTGTAATCCAAAAGATAGTCATTTTTTCCTTTTGTTATTACTAAATCATTGATGTCAGATGTGATGTTTTTATGTTTTCCTTAATTACAGTTTTACTATGCCTGCAATTTTCTAATTTTTATATTACGATAACTTGATATTTCATGTATGATATTATGACAGTTTATCATAATACTGATTTCAGTCTACACATACCCAATTTATAAGTTTTACACTTCTTAAATGTCTCCTGAAAATGCAATAATAAAATGTAGTTATCACTGTTACAGGATCCCAGGAGGAATGAGGAAACGGGTAGGAAAGTTAAAACAAGGCCAAACAGTGTTGGCAATTTGCAGCCAGCTTGTAACTAACAAGCCATTATCTTCCCCAGCCAAGGACAAGAGAGCAAATGGTTTAAAAAAACACCTCTCTAATGAGAGAATTCAGAAAGGGAGGGGGAAAAGTTAAAAGGGAAAATAAGGTCATTTTACTCCCTAAAAGCCAGCAATCTCAAGGCTTGGCAAGATAAAGGTGCCAGGTGCTTTTCATGAATTCTGGGAAGGCCACAACAGAGTAAAAAAAAAAAAGGACCTTGAGAATTAATCTATACCAAAATAGTCAGCAAAGGATTTTTGAAACCTATAGACAGGAGAGTATATAATGCCTCAGACCCCCACCCAACTTGCTCTTCAGATTAGCTGAGAGCATGCCTGTGCTTCATAAGCTAAATGTATAAGTTTGCTTGTTTTGCTTTTGCTTTTTTCAATAAAGATGCATGCTTTAATTGATTTAATGACGGCTTTTCACAACGCCATCAAAGTCTCTTGTATAAATACATTTATACGAAAAGACAAAGATGAGGTTGGGGACAGCCCTCTCCCACTGACTCAGGAGACTGTCCTGGAACACCTCTCTGGTGTTGGTGAGAGGTGCCTATAACATCACCTTGGAAATTGCTTACAGAAAGACACTTTGGAGTTTGTCACCCAGGATCATCTTCATGTGTAACAATACAGTTTTCTAGCACATAATAGCTGCTCAATGAATGTGATTGAAAACTTGAATGAATTAGCAACCAGGTTCACTTTAAATTTGCAAGTTAGTGTTTCCCTCCGGAAATCAATCAAATCGCTATGTTTATTTACAAAAGAACCAAAATAACTCTGATTAGATGTTGCTAGAGTGGCTATTTGAACAGCATTACTCCACTGCCTCCTCATTTGATTGCGGCCTCCAAGAGGATAAAAAAGAAAATATTCCTCCAAAAAAAGTACACATTTATCAGATGAAATGACATGGAAAGCCAGAAGTCTTCTTTTCTCCTCTGAGTAATTATGGAGTGTGCTTGGAAAAAAATGACTATAAATTTAGCTGAATAGGGCTTATTCTCCATAAGCCAAAGGTCCAGCCTGAATCAGTTGATCAACAGAGAAGGGAATAGCTTTTAAAACATAGTGTTACATTAATGTGGTCTGCACAATTTATTCAGAAAAAAAAATGCTTGTATTACTAAAACTGTTGTCCTTACTTATGTTTCACCCTGACAGTATGTGTGTGTGTGTGTGTGTGTGTGTGTGTGTATATTAGTGACTAGTGGCCTGGTGCCTGAAATTCATGCATGGTGGGGGGGTCCCTCAGCCTGGCCTGCACCCTCTCCAATCTGGGACTCCTCGAGGGATGTCCCAAAGGATCAGGCCTAAACTGGCAGTTGGACATCCCTCTCGCAATCAGGGACTGCTGGCTCTTAACCACTTGCCTGCCTGCCTGATTGACCCTAACCACTGTGCTGCCAGCCTGCTCACCCCCAACTGCTCCCCCTGCTAGCCTGCTAGCCTGATTGCCCCCAGCTGACCCCACTGATGGCCTGCTCACCCCCAACTGCCCCCCCACCAGCATGATCACCGACAACTGCCATCCCATCCTGGCCTGATCACCCACAACTGCCCTCCCCTCTTGGCCCCTAACCGCCTCTACCTCGGCCCCGTCACCATGGCTTTGTCCAGAAGGTCTCCTGGAAGGTCTCCCAGTCTAATTAGCGTATTACCCTTTTATTAGTGTATATATATATATATATATATATATATTAGTTAATTAGTTACTGCAGATTTCCTCCTTCTGGAACTAAACACAAAGATGCTATATGCTAGTTTCTCTTCTTCTTTGTGGTTTCTGGAAACATATCGAAGAGAAAATTTTACAAGTCTTAGAAGCAGCAGAAGTTTAGCTTACTTAGCATGTGAAGAAACATGAAAACTTTTGGGGTTTGGAGCCTTAACAATTTGAAACTGGTGAAAATGTTAAAATGCTGTTTTTTACCACTGACCCCTCTTTTTGTGTCTCTTGCCAGCTGCATTCTTTAGTCACTAATTCATGCAGTATGGTTTGCAAGAAACTTTAAAGCAATATTTTCCCTGCTGCTTTCCTTACATTTTCATTTGTGGCCTAAATGATTTATGTAGGAAATATTTACTTTGAGGCTTTGGTTTGGCTCAGAAAATGCCAAGTGATCAAACCCAAGCAATGAGTCAATTGATCTCAGCAATGGAACCTTTGAGTGTAGAATAACGTACAAGCAAGCTGCTACAAAAAGATTCCAAATTATATTTGCAAATTTAATAATGCTAATGCTTCCATGCCTAAAAGACAGATAGAAAGTTGAATTCTTTCTGAATTTATTTATTTATTTATTTATTCATTCATTCATTCATTTATTCAGCATCTTCCTGAAAAAAAAAAGATAAAAATAGACGGTAAGGTTTATCTTTGATGGTTCCAGCTGTCCTTTTCTCCACTTGGCCTTCTCTCTTTTTCTGATTTCTTTCTAATTCTTGTTCAATTTTATTTTCAGGTAATATTTGTGAATGTGAGATCTTATATATGCATTCTAGGTAACCTCAGTCTCTTACAGTAGAAGTGGAGTTTCTGCATCCTTGAAAGCCTGCAGTATTTTTTTTTATTCAGTAACTTTCCTGTATCTTTGAAACCATGCTATGTAAGCATACACTTACTCTAAGGCTGCTTCCAATGTAACCTACTTATAACCTATATGATAACTTTATGTACCCCAAACTAGGATAAACCTCTACATCTTCTTGTCTCTTTTGGGGAAAAGACACACACACACACACACACACACACACACACACACACACCACTTTCCAGTCATTGAAGTAGATGTATATGAAACAATATGCAAAACCAAGGAAAGCTTTTCTATAACAGTGTATTTTTATGAGTGCAAAATATGTTACATAAATAATTTTTGAGATTACAGATATGAACTTAAAATGGTTAAACTGACTTTCAAGTAAATATGATTTGTTTTCCAATTTTTTTAATTTTAATTACATTTATTAGGGCGACATTGATTAATAAGATTATATGGGTTTCAAGTGTACAATTCTACAATACAGCAATTTTCAACTGCCATGCCACGGCTGTCACACTGGTGTGCACTCAAAAATTTTAAAACATGCAAACCTGAGTATTTAGTCAGGGGTACTGACTTCTTTTCTCTTAGATTGCCAAATTAAAAAATGACAACAATAGCTATCAAATGTGAATTAATCAAAATTATACCTATTTTTGAGAGATTGGCCAAAATGAAGTATATTTTTGATGTGCTACAGAATTTTAGTAATTACTTTAAGTGTGCCATGAGATGAGAAAGGTTGAAAATCCCCTTTATAATACATCATCTGTATATTGCATTGTGTGTTCACCACCCAAAGTCAAATATCCGTCTATCAACATTTATCCCTCCTCTACTACCTTCTACCTCCTTCACCCCATTTCAGTGGTGTTTATACTCCCATCCTGAGTAGTTTAAAGCTACAAAAGAAGAGTCACTGAAGGAGAAATTGGTGAAGTATGCACACAATGGGTCTATTACACCTGTAAGAGCTGGTTTCCTCACACATCTGAAGAGTTGTCATCTTATTCTATTTTGAGATATTTACAATATATAGAAGGGGACCCCACAAAAAGCACTATTTAAAGAAAATAATAACTTGCTAATCAGGCAAGTACAAATTTCAACGAGACACATTTCTTTAAGTAAGTTTGATGAGGTTGGTGAGATACTTCCTGGTACCCATTGAATCTCACCACGTTAATTCCTCATCATTAATAGTTCCTCAGTATAATATGGCATGTAAGGACTAACTGATTTGGTATGGAAGTCTTAGAAATTAATATCCCATAAGACCTGCCTTTCTGAGCATGTTTTATGCCTCTATTCTTAATTATTGAGCTTTTCAATTTTAGATTTAGTTAACAGTACAGAAATTAAAATAATGACCAATGTTAAATTGAGCAAACTTATATAAGGAACCATAGAGTTTATGAGCTATTCATACTATTTCACTATTTTTCCTCCTATAAGTTCAATTATTGCCAAGCCTCATTTGTGTTAGGCTTCACTGATTTATTACTTCTTGTTGTTGATATATTCTTACAATCCTGTTGCCTTCTTTGCCTTCATATGTCAAAATGTGCACTAAGAAATGGAAGTCCCATGAGTCTGAATATGAGGCCTAAAACCTAATGTACAGGACCAATAGACATCTGTATACTAGAATTTTCCAGGTTAGCTTTCAAGTCAAATATGACTTAGGAATTGGATTCTGCACTTAGTGGCCCGGGATAAGGAAGAAAAATTGAAATAAAAACAGAGAAAAGGGTTTTCATATACACTCACAAATATGTATGTTAATTGAAATGATGTGAATTATAGTGGACTTCAAAAAGACTTCATCAAAATAGTATCAGTGTCTAATAAATGGTAAGTACAGTACTAGGACTAGCGGTTTGAGGACAAAATAATTTATGAGGAAAAAGAAACTCGCTTTTTTCCACACTTTCCAGAAGTATTAATCCACTCACTGCAAGTGTATCAATCCCAAGGTAGGTTTAAAATGCCTATGTGTAACTTAGTGTTGAAAAGTATTCTAGTGTTTTTCAGGAAAAGGTTTAAAAAATTCATATGATCCTGTCCATTCTAGCCCTTGACAAAAAAGAGAAGTTGAATTTGTCTTTAATACCTCCTCTCTTTTTGAGATATTCCTCTTTCCTGTATCTGGCACCTGTCCCATCATATACCATAGTTCCCTAGTGATATTCCTCCCCTCTTCATTAATTGTTACTATCAGACCTATCATCAAAACATTTTGACATATTTGAGTGACCTTGTTTCACTCTGGAGAGTCCAACCTTGATTTCTCATAAAATACATTAGTCCCGTTATCCGTCTTTCAAAATTCTGTTTGCTTGGATCAGATAAACCTATGAACACAGGGAGAAAATTATGAAGGGGTCACTATAATAAAATAATCATTTATTTGTTCATTTTTATTAGTAAAATACACATAACAAAATTTACCATTTTAACAACTTTAAAGTGTTCAAAGCCATGGTATTATATACATTTAAAATGTATTACGACAAGCAATGCAGAAACAGACTCATAGATACAGAGAACAAGCTGATGGTTGCCAGATGGTAGGGGTATTAGGAGGCTGGGTGAGAAAGGAGAAGGGATTAAGAGTACAAATTGGATGTTAGAAAATAGTCATGGGAATGTGAAGTACAGCATAGGAAATATAGTCAATAATATTGTAATAACTATGTATGGTGCCAGTTGGATACTGGAAATATCAGGGGAAACAGTTTGTAAAGTATATGATTATCTAACCACTCTGCTCTACACCTGAAACTAATATAATATTGAATGTAAACTGTAATTAAAAATGAAAATTAGAATTTTTAAATTGTAGTATAATTTCATCACTATCTAATTAGTTAAAAAACTATATTACCTGAAACAGAAACCTATAAACTTTCACTTCTCACTTCCCCCAAGCCCTCCACAGCCTAAGACAATAACCAATCTGCTTTTTGTGTGTATGGATTACAATTTTATTCAATGGAACCATACAATATATGACCTTTAGTTTCTGGCTGCTTTCACCTACCATTATATTTTCAAAGTTCATCCATGCTGTAGTTTATATAATTACATCGTTCCTTTTATGGCTAAAAATATTATATTGTATGGATATACCACATTTTGTATATCCATTTACCAGTTGATGGATGTTTGAGTTTCTTCCACTTTAATTATTGTGAGTAGTGCTGCTATATTTCAGGAACAAATTTTGTTTGAACACCTGTTTTTAATTCTTTCTGGTATATGCCTAGGAAAGAAATTGCTGTATTATATGGTATTTCAAAGAGATAAACATTGATGTGAGAGAGATTCATCAATTGGTTGCATTCTGCCCCTACCAGAGCCAGGGATCAAACCTGCAACTAAGGTACCTGCCCTTGACCAGAATTGAACCCGGGACCTTTCAGTCTGGGGGCCAGTACTCTATTCACTGAGCTGAACCTGCTAGGGCTGAATTAATTTTTAAATAATGTGTGGGGTAAGCATTAAACTTCATCCTTTTGAATCTGGATACCCAGTTACCCCAGGGACATTTGTTGAAGGGTTCTCTATTCTCCACATTCATATCAGCATTTGTTATCTTTTATCTTTTTGATAGCTGTCATTCTAATACACATGAAGTGATAGCTAATTGTGGTTTTAATTTGCATTTTTCTAATGACTAGTGAGGTTGAGCATGTTTTCATGTACCTGTTGACCTTTCATATATCCTTTGTCTATTTTTTAATTTTGTTTGCTATTGAGTTGTTATTTATATATTTTTTAGATATTAACCTCTTCTCAGGCATACGGATTGCAAATATTTTTACCAGTTAGTAGGTTCTCTATTCACTTTGTTGATGGTTTATTTGCTGTGCCTAAGTTATTTTAGTTGGTTATGTTTCCACTTGTTTATATTTAATTTTGTTGCATGCTCCTTAGATGTCATATAAAAAATTACTACCAAGACCCATGTCAAAGAGTTTTATTCCTACATATTTCCAGCTGTTTAATATTTTAAGGTCTTATATTTAAATCTTTAATCCACTTTGAGTTCATTTTTGTTAGTGGTGTCAGGAATAGCTACAGTTTATTATTTTACTTGTGAATATCCAATTACCTCAGCACCATTTATTGAAGAGACTATATTTTATCCATAGAGCATTCTTCACTCCCTTGTCAAATATAGTGAACCATATATACTTGGGTTTATTTCTGGGCTCTCAATTCTGTTCCATTTGTCTGTTTTTATGCTGGCACCATATTTTGTTGATTTTTTCAATTCTTTTTTTTTCAATTTATTATCTAAAGTCTTACATATGTCTCCTTTTTCCCCGCTTGACACCTCCCACCCCAACAAGCCCACCCTGGGCAAGACCCCACTCTGTCTTTGTCCATTGGTTGTGCTAATATGCATGCATACAAGTCCTTTGGTTGCTCTCTGACCACCCCCTCCCCTGACATTTGTCTCTAGATCTATTCTTGTTCATCCAATTATGTTGATCATATCCCACATATGAGTGAGATCATGTGATATTTATCTTTCTCCGACTGGCTTATTTCGCTTCACATAATTCTCTACAGTTCCATACATGCTATTGCAAATAGTAAAAGTTCCTTCTTTTTTATAGCGGCATAGTATTCCATTGTGTAGATGTACCACAGTTTTTTAATCCACTCATCTGCTGATGGGCACTTAGGTTGTTTCTAAATGTTAGCTATTGTAAATTGTGCTACTATGAACATAGGGGTGCATATCCTTACTGCTTGGTGTTTCTGTTTTCTTGGGATATAGTCCTAGAAGTGAGATTACTGGTCAAATGGGAGTTCCATTTTTAACCTTTTGAGGAAACTCCATACTGTCTTCCAAAGTGGGTGCAGCAGTCTGCATTCTTTTTTTTTTTTAAATATATTTTATTGACTGTTTACAGAGAGGAAGGGAGAGGGATAGAGAGTTAGAAACATCGATGAGAGAGAAACATCGACCAGTTGCCTCCTGCACACTCCCTACTGGGTATGTGCCCACAACCAAGGTACATACATGCCCTTGACCGGAATCAAACCTGGGACCCTTATAGTCCCCAGGCCGACACTCTATCCACTGAGCCAAACCGGTCAGGGCAGCAGTCTGCATTCTGACCATCAGTGCACGAGAGTTCTTTTTCTCCATATCCTTTCCAGCATTTGTGTTTTGTTGATTTGTTGATGATAGCCCTTCTGACAGGTGTGAGATGGTATCTCACTGTTGTTTGGATTTGCATCTCTCAGATGATTAGCGACTTTGAGCATGTTTTCATATGTCTCTTGGCCTTCTGTATGTCCTCTTTCAAAAACTGTCTATTTAGGTTTTTTGCCCATTTTTTTGATTGGATCATTTATCTTCCTTTTGTTCTTTGTAAATTTTGGAGATAAATAGACATCAACAAAACAACAAGAAAGCCCACTGCATGGGGGAACATCTATGCCACTGATATTTCAGATAAGGGTTTAATCTTCCTTTTGTTCTTTGTAAATTTTGGAGATTAAACCCTTATCTGAAATATCAGTGGCATAGATGTTCTCCCATGCAGTGGGCTTTCTTGTTGTTTTGTTGATGTCTTTTGTTGTGCAGAAGCTTTTTATTTTGATGTAGTCCCATTTGTTTATTTTCCCTTTAGTATCCATTGCACTAGGAGCTGTGTCAGTAAAGATATTGCTACGAATTATGTCTGCTATTTTGCTGCCTATGGAGTCTTATAGGATTTTTATTGTTTCCCATCTTACATTTAAGCCCTTTGGCCATTTTGAGTTTGTTTTTGTGTATAGTGTAAGTTGGTGATCTAGTTTTATTTTTTTGCATGCATCTGTCCAAATTTCCCAGCACCATTTATTGAAGAAACTGTCTTGAATCCATTGTACTCACTTGCCTCCTTTGTCAAATATTAATTAAGCTTAATGGCTTAGGTAGATTTCTGGGTTCTCTGTTCCTGTTACATTGGTCTATATGTCTGTTCTTGTGTCAGTACCAAACAGTTTTGAGAACCGTGGCTTGGTAATATAGCTTGATATCTGGTATTGTGATCCCTCCAACTTTGTTCTTCTTTCTCAGAATTGCTGTGGCTATTTAGAGTCTTTTTTTTTTTTATTCCAGATTAATTTTTGGAGAGTTTTTTCTAGATCTTTGAAGTATGCTATTGGTATCCTAATGGAGATTGCATTAAATCTGTAGATTGTGTTGGGTAGTATGGACATTTTATCGATATTGATTCTACCAATTCATGAACATGGTATGTTCTTCCATCTGTTTATGTCTTCCTCTATCTCTTTTTCCAATGTCTTGTAGTTTTTCAGTACAGGTCTTTTACCTCCTTAGTTAAGTTTATTCTTAGGTATCTTCATTTTTTTTTTTGGTTGCAATGGTAAATGGGATTGTTTTTTATTTTATTTTTATTTTTTAGTTTCTCTTTCTGTGAGTTCATTATTGGTGTATAAAAAGGCTATAGATTACTGGGTGTTATTTTGTATCCTGCTACATTGCTGAATTCATTTATTAAGTGTAGAAGTTTTTTGATGGAGTCTATGGGATTTTCTGTGTACAGTATCATGTCATCTGTGAATAAGGACAGTTTTACTTCTTCTTTTCCAATTTTGATGTCTTTTATTTCTTCTGCTTATCTGATTGCTATGGCTAGCACTTCCAGTACTATATCAAACAGGAGTAGTGAAAGTGGGAATCCCTGTCTTGTTCCCCTTCTTAGGGGAAATGAGTTTAGCTTTTGCCCATTGAGTATGATGTTGGCTATAGGTTTGTCATATAAGGCGTTTATTATGTTGAGGTATGATCCATCTATTCCCATTTTGCTGACAGTTTTTTATCAAGAAAGGGTGTTGGATTTTGTCAAATGATTTTTCTGCATTGATTGGTATAATTATGTGATTTTTGATAGTCAATTTGTTTATTTGATGTATCACATTTATCGATTTGTCGATATTGTACCATCCTTGCATCCCCGGAATAAACCCAACGTGGTCATGGTGTATGATCTTTCTAAAGTAATGCTGGATCCTATTTTCTAGAATTTTGTTGAAGAATTTATCATCTAAGTTCATCAAGGATATTGGCCTGTCATTCTTTTTTTTGTGATGTCTTTATCTGGTTTTAGAATTAGGGTAATGCTGGCTCCATAGAAAGAGCTTGGAAGTGTGCCTTCCTCTTGAATTTTTTGGAATAGTCTGTGGAGGATAGGTTTTAGTTCTTCTTTAAATGCTTGGTAGAACTCCCCTCTAAAGCCATCTGGTCCAGGGCTTTTGTTTGCTGGAAGATTTTTGATCACTGCTTCAATTTCTTCAGTAGTTATTGGCCTATTCAGGTTTTTTTATTCTTCCTGATTGAGTTTTGGGAGCTTGCATTTTTCTAAATATATGATTATTTTATCTAGGTTGTCCATTTTTTTTTGGAATAGAGTTGTTCATAGTATTTTTTCATAATCCTTTGTATTTCTGTCGTATTTGTTGTTGCTTCACCTACTTCATTTCTGATTTTGTTTATTTGGTTCCTCTCTCTTTGCATCTTTTTAAAAAATTTTTGTTTTATTGCTTAAAATATTACAAAGAGTATTACAAATGTCTCCTTTTTTTCTCCCCTTGACCTTCCCCTGGCCTCCCCTACTCCCCCCCCCCAGTGTCTTGTGTCCATTGGTTATGCTTATATGCATGCATACAAGTCCTTCGTTTGATCTCTTACCCACCCCCCCCCAACCCACCCCAGCCTTCCCGCTGTAGTTTAACAGTCTGTTCGATGCTGCTCTGACTCTGTATCTATTTTTGTTCATCAGTTTATAATGGTCTTTATTATCCATAATCAGTGAGATCATGTGGTATTTTTCTTTCATTGACTGGCTTATTTAACTTAGCATAATGCTCTCCAGTTCCATCCATGCTGTTGCAAATGGTAAGAATTCCTTCTTTTTTACAGCAGCATAGTATTCCATTGTGTAGATGTACCACAGTTTCCTAATCCATTCATCTACTGATGGGCACTTAGGCTGTTTCCAGACCTTAGCTATGGTAAATTGTGCTGCTATGAACATAGGGATGCATATATCCTTTCTGATTGTTGTTCCTGGTTTCTTTGGATATATTCCTAAAAGTGGGATCACTGTGTCAAATAAGAGTTCCATTTTTAACTTTTTGAGGAAACTCCATACTGTCTTCCATAGTGGCTGCACCAGTCTGCATTCCCAACAGCAGTGCACAAGTGTTCCTTTTTCTCCACATCCTCTCCAGCACTTGTCATTAGTTGATTTGTTGATGATAGCCATTCTGACAGGTGTGAGATGGTACCTCATTGTTGTTTTGATTTGCATCTCTCAGATGATTAGTGACTTGGAGCATGTTTTCATATGTCTCTTGGTTTTCTGAATGTCCTCTTTTGAAAAGTGTCTATTTTGGTCCTTTGCCCATTTTTTAATTGGATTGTTTATCTTCCTTTTGTTAAGTTATATGAGTTCCCTACAAATGTTGGAGATTAAACCCTTATCGGTGTCTCTTTGCTTCTTGGTGTGCCTGGCTAGAGGTTCATCAATCTTGTTTATCCTTTTAAAGAATCAGCTCTTGCTTTTGTTGATCTTTTGTATTTTTGTTGTTGCTGTTGTTGTTCTCTATGTCGTTTATTTCCTCTCTGAACTTTATTTATTTTCTTTTGCTTATGCTGGGCTATTCCTGTCGCTCTCTTTCTAACTCTTTGAGTTGTAGTGTTAGATAATTTATTACCATTTTTTTCTTGTTTTTTGAGGTAGGCATGTAGAGCTATGAACTTCCCTCTCAAGACTGCATTCACTGTGTCCCATAGATTTTGGATTGTTGTGTTTTCATTGTTGTTTGTTGAAATGATGCTTTTTATTTCTTCTTTGATTTCTTTGGTAAACAAATCATTGCTTAATAGCATGCCATTTAGCCTCCAGGTGTTTGATTTGTTTTATTTTTACTTTTGTTGATTTCTCATTTTATGCCATTCTGATCTTAGAAGATGCTTGATATGATTTCTACCTTCTTGAATTTGAAGAGACTTTGCAAGTGCCCCATTATGTGGTCTATCTTTGAAAATGTCCCATGTGCACTTGAGAAGAATGTATGTTGCCTGGCTTTGTGGTGAAATATTCTGAAGATGTCAATTAATTCCATCTGATCTAGTGAGTCATTTAGGATTGATGTTTCTTTTCTGATTTTTTACTTAAAGGATTTGTCCAGTGGTCTTAGTGGGGTATTAAAGTCCCCTACCATGAATGTATTGCTGTCAATCTCTCCCTTGATATCTTCCAAATTTTTTTTTACTGTATTTGGGTGCTCCTGTATTGGGTGCATATATGTTTACCAGAGTTATATCTTCTTGTTGAAATGCTCCCTTTAGTATTATGAAGTGGCCTTCCTTATCTCTTGTTATGGCCTTCACTTTGAGGTCTAATTTGTCAGATATAAGTATTGCTAGCCCAGCTTTCTTTTTATTTCCATTTGCCTGTAAAACCTTTGTCGTTCCTTCACCATCAGTCTGTGTGAGTCCTTTTATTCTGAGGTGGGTCTCCTGTAGACAGCAGATATATGGATCATGTTTTCTTATCCATTCAGCTACCCTATGTCTTTTTCTTGGGGTATTTACTCCATTTACTTTTAAAGGTATTATTGCTAGGTATTCATTTGTTGCCATTATTTTATTTTTTTTGCCTGTTTTCCTTCTTCCCTTCCTATTTCTTCTTTTTACAGGAGACCCTTCAGCATTTCTTGCATTGCTGGCTTGGTGGTATTAAACTCCCTTAGTCCTTTTTTGTCTGTGAAGCTCCTGATTTCACCCTCAACTTTGATTGATAGCCTTGCTGGGTACTGTATTCTTGGATTCAGACCCTTGCTTTGCATCACTTTGTATATTTCATTCCATTCTCTTCTGGCCTGATGTGTTTCTGTTGAGAAATCAGTCGATAGTCTGATGGAAGATTCCTTGTAGGTAACTTTTTGTCTCTCTCTGGCAGGCTTTAAGATTCTTAGTTTGTCTTTGGTGTTTGCCAATTTAATTATAATGTGTCTTGTTGTCGGTCTTTTTGGGTTCATCTTGTTTGGGACTCTGTGAGCTTCTTGGACTTGTATGTGTTTTTTCTTCCCAATATCCGGGAATTTTTCTGTCATCATTTCTTGAAACAGGTTTTCTATTCCTTGCTCAGTTTCCTCTCCTTCTGGGACCCCTATTATGCAGATGTTGTTTCGTTTCCTGTTGTCCTAAGTTCCCTTAGACTCTACTCCATTTTTTTAAGTTTTATTTATTTATTTTATTTTATTTTTTTGCAGTTGCTGCTCTGCTTGAGTATTGTTTCCTACCTTGTCTTCTAGCTCACTAATGTGGTCCTCCGCTTCTTTTAGTCTACTGTTGATGCTTTTTGTTGAGTAATTTATTGCAGCGATGTCATTCTTCATTTCTTCTTGTTTTTTCTTCCTTTCCTCTTGATTCTTACACATATTGTTGAATTTGTCTTCCATCCTTTCAGCATCCTTATGATTATTACTCTTATTTCTTTCTCTGACAAATTGCTTGCCTCCATTTTGTTTACTTCCTTTTCCTATGATTCCTCTTTTTGTTTTGTATGCAGGCTGTTTCTTTATCTCCCCATGTTCACTTCTCTCAGAGTGTCTGGTTATTTAGCTTTCTCTCTCCTGTGTTGACTCTCTCTCCAGGTGATCTCTGACCTTTCCATTCATGGATTACCTCATCAGCTGTGTTTAATTCACCAATTCTGGGTGGGTGTTATTCGATTCAGCTGTTTCTTCTCTCTGCTCTGTGACAAGGTGCAGGACCCGACCATATATTCGGCCATCACCTTGTCTCCCCCTGGACAAACTTTTTAGGCACTCATGGCTGGTGAGGCTGGAGTCTCGGTGTTCTTGGGTTCGTAGCTGAGGCAGCTGGTCCCTGGGTGTTGTGGTTGTAGGGTCCCGGGAGGTATCTGAGGTCTTCCCGGTTGAAGGTAAGGCTGGACTTGCGATCACAGCTGCTCTCCCCTTCAGGATGGCGCAGTCTTTGTGGCAGAGCCGGTCGCTCTGGAAGAGATTTCAGTAATAGTAGATTCTGCCAGGTTAGGGGAGCCTGCTCTGCCTGTCCCCAACAGTCCTGTGGAATATAACTGTCCCTCACTCACAATTTACAGACACTCCCTGCACATCCACACACTCTCCTTTCACTCTCACACTCACACACTCTCTTGCAGCCTGTCGTCCCATCAGCCACCATCTTGGATCTTCTCACTCACTTAGCCTTCTTAAAACAGCTATTTTTAATTTTTATTTTTGTAAATCAAAGATCTCTGTTTTTGAGCTTGTTACTGGAAGATTTTTGTGATCTTTATGGTGTCTTATTTCCTTGATTCTTATGTTTCTAGATGTTCTGTGAATGGATGACAACTTGTTATTGTTCAGGGAAGTTACAAATGAGCAACCTCTTGCTCGTTCAGAACTACTGAATTCTTTCTGTGTCAGGCTTTGTACTAAGCACCAGTGAAACAATAATCTAAAGGTGCTATGACCCATTTTCTACATATGTACCATTGTGGACTCAAACATTAAGTAATTCTGCAGATCAAGTCTTGATCTAATGGATAGTTACAAACTTAAACTTTCTCTTGTATTTATATAAAAGAACACTATTGATAAGCATCATTCTTATAAAATTTGGGATATAATTTTATGTAGCTGGAAATTCCCATTAAATAATATCTGATTTCTCCATGTCTCTCAGAGAGACACATGGCTCCATCATCACCTAGAGAATTTGTATTCTCAATTTTATTTTTAGATACTTTGGCTAGTTCTCGCTATATGGGCTGTGGTATTTGCTGATATTCTATCTACAAGAATTCCTCAAGTAAATATTGTCTTATTAGAAGTTATTAGCAGTCCAAGAAACAGAAGAGTTTTATATTAATTATAATGCAGAATACAATGATATATTGGATATGTGAAATCTCTGTACTTACCAAAATTATGGAATGTGTTTTCTACCTTTATCACTATTTGCTCTCTGACATTGTGAATATGCTAGTTTCTTAACTTTATGTGTACAGTTCTATTTGGAAAATGAATTTATTTTAGAACTTAAGTTTCAGACATTATAGGAATACATTAGAAACTAATCACCAGTAAATGTTTATTTCTCTCTATTTCCTTGCCTGAAATTCCTACATGTTTTGCAAAAACTATATGAAGGAACAGGATTTCTCCAATTGATCCTTAACATGTTTCTACAATTCCATCAACCACCAATGACATATACCTGTTCTACATAAGTTCAGTAGAACCTATGGTTTTCACCATTGAAATAACAGAAATATTTTTTGCACTCAGTATGGCTGGTGTGTTTATGCACCATTATACTTTTTGGATTTCATTATGCCTGGGCAATTTTTCAACAATTTATGAACATAGTGTTTCAGAACTTTCCTGGATTGAAGCATGATACTATATCTGGACAATATCTAAGTCTACTCATGACAGCACTGTCCAGATGGCCCTGGACTACCTCCAATAGTATCAACTTTTTGCCAAAAAATTTAAAAGTACAAATTTTTCAAGTGCCTGTTGCATATAACATTCTCACAAGGGATTGGGATGGACCTGTGGAAATTCAGAAGAGTACTGATGAAAACCCATATAATTTTCAAAAAAAATCAATAATCTTTCACATCCCATGCATAATTGTATAAAGTTTATACTCCTTTTTTTGGATATGTGAATTTTCAACCAATGTTCTGGGAAAATACTAGCACATTAGTGAATCCTGAGTCTCTGAAAGCTTTCAAGGAATTAAAACACAATTTCATTTCTACTCACATCCTGATATATTCTTACACTTAGAAAAAGAGCTCTTACATTATTATTCAAGCATTTTATTTTCTTCCTCTTAAAAAAACACACCTGTGGATTCCCAATTTCTCCAGCTATATATCTATATCTATATCTATATCTATATCTATATCTATCTATCTATCTATCTATTTATCTATCATCTACCATCTATATCTTTGCCCATTTTGTGTTTTTGACACCCTTGCCAAAATAATTTGACTGTAGATATGTGAATTTATTTCTGGACTCCATATTCTCTTTGTCTATATGTCTGTTTTTATGGAAGCACCTTGTTTTGATTAGTAGCCTTGTAATATATTCTGGAATTAGAAAATGTGATATCTCTAACATTTGTTCTCTACAAGTTCAGTTTGGCAATTCATGGATCTTTGTGGTTCCATATTAACTTTAGAATTGCAGTTTGTTTTTTCCTAATGTTGTGGGGAATGCCATAGCAATTTTGATAAAGATCACATTAAACCTGAAGATCATGTTGAATACTATGAACATTTTAACAATGCTAAGTCTTACAATCCATGTATTTGGCATACATGTCCATTTATTTATTTATTTATTTATTTATTTATTTATTTATTTCCTTTTTCTAAATTATTGGGGTGACATTGGTTAATAAGATCATATAGGTTTCAAATGTACATCTCTGTGATGCATGATTTGTATATGGCATTGTGTGCCCACCACTCAAAATCAAATCATATTCTGTCACCATATATTTGGCCCCCTTGAATACCCCCACACCCCCATTTCCTCTGGTAACCACCATATTGTTATCTGTATCTACTAATTTCAGTTTTATACCCCACATGAGAGTAAAACTATATGATTCTTGTTTATCTAGCTGACTTCCCATCCATGTTATCACAAATGGCAAGTATTTCATCTTTAATTATGAACAAGTAGTATTACATAGTATATATGTAGGATATCTTCTTTATCCAATATTCTGTGGGAGGACACTTTGTTTGTCTTCATGTCTGGGATACAGTAAATAATGCTGCAATGAACATAGGGGTACATATATTTTTTAAATAAATGTTTTTGAGATTTTGGGTAGATACCAGAAGAGGGATTCTTGGACCCTATGGTAACTCCATTCTTCATATTTTAGATAATGCCATACTGTTTTTCATAATGGCTGTACTACTATACATTCTCAATAGTGGAAATTGAGAGTTACTTTTTCTCCACAAATTCTCCAACACTTGTTATTACCTGTCTTGTTGATAATAACCGTTCTAACAGGTGTTAGGTAGTATTTCATTGAAGTTTTGATTTGCATTTCCCTAATAGCTACTGAAGACCAGCATCTTTTTATGTATCTGTTGGTTATTTGTATGGTCCCTAGGGAGAAGTGTCTGTTCAGGTCCTCTGCCCATTTTTTAAATTTTATTGTTTGTTTGTTTTTGAGTTGTATGAAATTTTTATATATTTTGGATATCAACCCTCTTTTGGAGCTGCTGTTTGTAAATATCATCTGCCATTCATTTGGATGTCTTTTTTGTTTTGTTGGTCATTTATTTTGCTGTTCTGATGCTTTTTAATTTGATACAGTCCCATTCATTTTTTTTTTTTTCTTTTGCTTACCTTGCCTTTGGGATCAAATTCATAAAATGTTCTCTACAATCAAGATCCATAAGTTTAGTATCAATGCTTTCTTCTATTTAGTTTATTGTGGCAAATCTTATAGTTAGGTCTTTTATTCATTTTTAATTAATTTTTGTACATGGAATAAAGTGTAATCTAGTTTCATTCCTTTGCATGAAGTTTTCTTATTTTCCCAGAGCCATTTATTGAAGAGGTTATATTTTCTCCATTTTGTGTTTTTGGCTCCTTTGTCAAAAAAACTTTTTCCCATATATATGTGGCTTTATTTCTGGGATCTCAATTCTGTGTAATTGGGTTTTTGTGTAGGTTTATATGCTAATACCATGCTATTTTGAATATTGTAGCTCTGTACTATAATTTGAAGTCAGGTAGTGTGATGCTTCTGGCTTCATCCGTTTTCTTCATGATTGCTTCAACTCTTCAGGGTCTTTTGTGATTCCCTACAAATTAATGTTGTTTTTCCCTATGTCTTTAAAAAATAAAGTTGGGATTTTGATTTGGATTGCATTAATCTACATATTGCTTTGGGTAATATGGCCATTTTAACTATGTTGATTCTTCCAATGCCTGAACATGGAATACCTTTCTATTTCATTATAACATTTTAAAAAATATGTTTTTATTAATATCAGAGAATGAAATGGAGAAGGAGAGAGATAGAAACATCAATGATGAGGGAAAATCATCTGTCAGCTGCCTCCCACATACCCCTTACTGGGGATTGAGTCTGAAACCTGGGCATGTGCCCTGACCTGGAATCCAACAGTGACCTCTTTGTTCATGTGTTGACTTTCAACCACTGAGCCACACCATCTGGACTATGTCATATTTAGGTATCTTTTTATTTTTGTTGCAATTATAAAAGGAATTTTTTTCATTTCTTTTCCTTAAATTTCATTGTTAGTATACAGAAAAGTGGAGTTTTTAGGGTTTTCTATATACAGAATCATGTCATGCAAAAAGTGAAACATTTACTACATCATTTCCAATTTGGATGCAATTTATTACTTTCTCTTGCCTAATTGTTGTGGCTAGGACTTCCAGAACTATGTTGAATAAGAGTGGTGAAAGTGGGCATCTTTGATTTTTTCCAGATTTTATAAGAAAAGCTTTCAAATTTTCCCCATTGGGTATTATATTGGCTGAGGTTTTGTCATATATGGCCTTTAGTATGTGGAGATACTTTCCTTCTATAGCCACTTTATAGAGTGTTGTAATCATAAACAGATGTTGTGTCTTATCAAGTGCTTTTTTGCCTCTATTGATAAGATCATATGATTTATCCTTTATTTTGTTAAGGTGATATATTACATTAATACATTTGTTTGTGTTGAACCATCCTTGTGCCCCTGGAATGAGCCCCATTTGTTTGTGATGTATTCTTTTATGATGTATTGTTATATTCGATTTGCTAATATTTGGTTCAGGATTTTTGCATTTGTATTTATCAGAGATGTTGATCTGTAGTTGAATTTTTTTGTGTTACCAATTGGCTTGTTTTGTTATCAGGGTATGTTGGCCTCATAAAATGTATTAGGAAGTTGGCTTCATAAAATGTGTTAGGAAGTATTATCTCTTCTTCAAAATTTTGGAAAAGTTTGAGAATGATAAGTATTAACTCTTTTTTGAATGTTAGGAAGAATTCACTAGTAATGCCATCTGGTCCTAGACTTTTATTTTGGGGAGGTTTATGTTGGTTGTTTCAATTCCCTTATTGTTGATCGGTCTATTTTGATTTTTTACTTCTTCATGATTCAGGTTAGGAATGTTATACATTCCTAGGAACTTATCCATTTCTTTTAGGTTATTTAATTTGGTGGCATATAGTCTTTCAAAATATTCTAACTTTCATAAGTTAGATCCTTTGTATATCTGTGATATATGTGGTGACTTCTCCTTTTTAACTTCTGATTTTGTTTATGAGTCTTTTTTTTTTACCTTAGTGAGACTAGTGAAGCACTTGTCCAGTTTCTTAATCTTCTCAAAGACGCAGCTCTTTTTTGTATAATTTTTGTTCTCTAATTCAATTATGCTTTAATTTCTTTTTTGTTGACTTTTGGGTTGCTTTTGTTCTAGTTCTAATTTATAAGATGTTATATTTGGTTGTTTACTCTTGTTTCTTGAGATAGGACTATAATGCTAAAAACTTCCCTCTTATAACTGCTTTTGCTGCATCCAGAAGTTTAGATATGCCATATTGTTATTCTCATTTGTTTCTATATATGTTTTGATCTCACTCTTTATCCTTCTACCCAGTTATTTTTCAGTAGTATGTTGTTTAATCTCCACATATTTTTGGGTTTCTTTACTTCCTTTTTACAGTTGTGTGGTTTTTTTTAATTTCAATGTGGTCACCGCAGAAAGTTATAATTGTGTGTAGAATAAGCTGTTCCAAGGAAGAGACCAGAAATACATTGTTAATAGACCATTTATTTCCATGTGCATAGAAAATCTTTCATGGGCTCAAATGACCTTTTTGGAAAGATGGTAAAAAATTTTTTTTTCTGTTCATTAAGGAAATATTTGAAAATAGGTAAGAAAATAAAGGAAAATATTTAAAAATGTTGTGGTCAGAAAATATGCTTGGTATGAGTTAAATTTTCTTGAATTTATTGAGCCTAGTTTTGTGATTTAATATGTTGTCTATCCTTAAGAGTTTTCTATGTTCACAGGGAAAGAAAGAATAATCTGATGTTCTGAAATGAAAGGCTCTGTAAATGTCAATTATGTCAATTTGGTCTAATGTGTCATTTAAGTCCAATATTTCTTTGTTTTTTTAATTTAGTTTTTATTAAAATTTTTTAATGTTGACATTATTGCAGGCTTAACACTTATCCAAACCACTTTGCCCTACTCCACCCACCTTTGCTTCCCCCTCCCTTGGCTTTCACCACACTATTGTTCATGAAATATATATATATATATATATATATATATATATATATATATATATATGTTCTTTAGCTAATCCCATCACCTTTTTTATCCAGTAACCTAAGCACCCACCCTTCTAGCCACAGCCTGTCAGTTTCATTTGTCCATGCTTCTGGTTCTATTTTCTTCTTTAGTTTATTTTGTTCATTGGATTCCACATATTAGTGAGATTATATGGTATTTTTCTTTCTCTGACTGGATTATTTCATTTAGCATATTACCCTCCAGGTCCATCCATGCTGTCTCAAAGGGGAAGAGATCCTTCCTTTTTATAGCTGCATAGTATTCCATGGTGTAAATGTACAAAGAGATTTTTTATTCAATCATCTGCTGATGGGCACTTGGCTGTTTTCAGATATAAGGTATTGTAAATAATTCTATGAACATAGGGGTGTATATATTCTTTCTGATTGGTGTTTCTGGATTCTTAGGATATATTCCAAGAAGTGGGATTGCTGGGTCAAAAGGTAGTTCCATTTTTAATAGTTTGAGGAAACACCATATTGTTTTCCACAGTGGCTGCACAAGTCTGCATTTTCACCAGGAGGGTACTAGGGTTTCCTTTTCTCCACATCCTCACCAGAACTTACTATTGGTTGATTTATTGATGGTAGCCATTCTGATGGTTTGAAGTGATACCTCATTGTCATTTTTATTTGCAACTCTCTGATAATTAGTGAACTTGAACATTTTTTTGTATGTCTATTGGCCATCTGTATGTCTTCTTTGGAGAAGTGTGTATTCAGGCCATTCAGGTCCTTTACCTATTTTTTTATTCCATTTTTGTCTTCCTGGTATTGAGTTGTGTAACTTCTTTATACGTTTTGGAAATTAACCAATATCGAATAAATCGTTTGTGAATATGTTCTCCCATACAATTAATATTTGACAAACAAGGCAAGAGCATGCAATGAATTCAAGGCAGTCTCTTCAATAAATGGTGTTGGGAAAATTGTATAGGTACATGCAAAAAAATGAAAGTAGACCATCAATTTACACCAAACACAAGAATGAACTCAAAATGGATAAAAGACTTAAATGTAAGTCACAAAACCATACAAATCTTAGAAGAAACCATAGGCAGTAAAATCCCAGATGTCTCATGCAGCAATATTTTTGCTGATTTGTCCTGGAGGGCAAGGGAAACACAGGAAAATATGAACAAATGGGACAACATCAAGCAAAACTATTTCTTCACTGCAAAAAAGGCTGATATTTATTTAATGATTTTCTCTTTGAATGATCTATGTAGAGCTGTCAATGGTGTATTAAGGTTCTCAACTATGATTGTGCTTTTCTATGTTTCTCCCTTTAGTTCTGTTAGGATTTGCTTTATATGTTTTGGTTTTCCCTGATTGGTGGTAGGTAGGTAGATAGATAAATAGATCTATATCTTCTTTATTTCATGTTCCCTTTATCATTATAGAATGTCTATATTTGTCTCTTGTTACCTTTGTTATCTTAAAATTTATTCTTGAAATCTATTTTATGAAATAAATTTATGGCTGCACCAACTTTTCTGTGGATGCTATTTTCTGGAAGAATCATTTCCATCCTTTTACTTTGAGTCTAAGTTTGTCTTTGCAGATTAGATGTGTCTCCTGAAAAAAAGCACCTGGTTGGGTTTTGTTTCTTACTCCAAGCTACTAATGTGTCTCTTTATTTGTGAATTCAGTCAATTTGCATTTGGGGTACTTATTGCTGTATGAGGGTTAACAATAGTAATTTCAATTTTTGTTTTCTGGTAACACTGTATCTCCATGACTTATTTTCCTTTGTGTTTCTGACTGTTGTTTTTGATTGGTGGTTTTCCATACCTCTTTCCACTGTTTCCTTTTTTAGTTATGATTCTCAGGTTTGGATTTGTGTGTGTGTTTACCATTATGTTAGGAAAGAGAAAATTTAATACATACAATAGTCCTTCTTCTGTTGATTGTGTCTGATCCATATCCTCCTTTGAAAACTGACATTTACCACCTACCTTTTTATATGTTTGTTGGCACAAATTATTTCTGTTTAGGCTGTAAGTTAGTTGGTGATCTTACTCATAGTTTTGTGACTTTTTGTTCTTTGTTTCAGGTAGGATACACCTTGAGTAATTCCTACAATGGAGGTCTTCTTGCAGTATTTTTTTCAGGTTCTGTATGTCTGGAAAGTCTTTATTTCTTCTTCATATATGAAGGATATGTTTTCTGTATATCTTATTCTTGGCTGGTAATTTATCTCTTTCAGTAGATTGAATATTTGGTTCCACACTCTTCTAGCTTGTAGAGTTTCTGCTAATAAGTCTGATGATAATCTAATGAGCTCTTTTATAAGGTATTTTCTTATTTTTCCTGTCTGGGTTGAGAGTTCATCTTTTGTCATTAATTTTTTTCTTTATTGATTAAGGTATTACATATGTGTCCTTATCCCCCCTTTCCCTCCACCCCCCACTTATGCCCTCACCCCCCTGGTGTCTCTGTCCATTGATTAGGCTTATATGCATGTATACAAGTCCTTTGGTTGATCTCTCCCCCCTACGCCTACCCTTTCCTACCTTCCCTCCTAGATTTTATGGTCTAATCAATGCTTCTCTGTCTCTAGATCTGTTTTTGTCATTAATTTTGTGATAGTTTCAACACAAGGTGCCTTGGAGAACACCTTTTTGGATTGAAGTAATTAGGTGCTCCATCTGCTTCTTAGATTCAAGGATTTAGCTCTTTCCATTAGTTTGCGAAGTTCTTATCAACTATCTGTTTGACTATTCATTTTCTTCTTCCTCTGTTCTTTTTCAGTTATTCATATTATTCTTATATTGCTCTTTCTGATGAAGTCAGATATATCTTGTAGAGACTTTTTTCAATTTTATGCTCATTTCTATCCTTTTCCCTCTATCATTTCTAGACTTGTATCTTTGATATCACTAATGTTTTCCCCTCCGTCTGTTCTGCTCTATTTCCTGTGCTTGCTAGTTAATTTTTGGTCTCTTTTATTAAGTTCTTCATCTTTGGAATTTCTGTTTAAACTGTTTTACCCTTTTTTCTTTTTTTAATTTTGGGAAAGAGGAAGAGTATTTAAAGAGAGGAAGGTGGAGAAGGGGAGAGAGAAAAACATTGATGTGAAAGAGAAATATTGATAAGCTCCTACTTCCCACATGTGCTCCAACTTGGGATCAAACCCAGAACCTGGGTATGTGGCCTGACTGAGAATTGAACACACCACCGTTTAGTGTATGAGACGACACTCCAGCCAAGTGAGCCACACAAGCCGGATGTTTGGTTCATTTTAAACTTTCAATTTCTTTGGTAAAGTACTTGTTTTGTTCATATATTTGTTTTCTGAGCTCATTAAACTGTCTTTCTGTATTATCTTGCATGTCATTGAGTTTTTCCAGAACTGCAAGGTTTAATTCTCTCATTTAAATCATATTTTCTCATGTCTTTAAGTTTGTTTTCTGAAGACTTTTCATATTTATTTTCTTTTTGATCTGCCTCGCTACTTTGGTTATTCATGGTGTTTGATGGAATTCTTCTCTCTGTGTAGGCATCTATTTATGAGTAGCACTTCTGTAGTAGAATACCAAGAAATGTTTCTATTATTTTCCAGTAGGTGGTGCTGAATCACAGGTTTTTTTTTTTGTTTTTTTTTTTTAAGCTCAATTGCAATTCTCTGGATTTTGAGATCTTCATGGGTGATGGAAAATGGGAAGTTTGGTGCCACCTATAATCCAGTCACCCCAGTCTGAGGTTACCCACTCGCAGGGGAATTCGATGGTCTATGTGGCTCCACATTTGTGAACTCCAAGTGATTTTTCTTCAGTCACATGTTGTTGTCAGTTTAGTAAAGATGTGTAAGGGTGGGTTTGACTGGGGGAACCCAGCAACCTCTTAAGTTGCTTTTCCCACCTGGTAATGGTGACCTCAGATCTCTGAGAGGTGGTCCCTGTGTCCCAACCATGGGACCAGTCAGAGAGCTTGGGGAAAAGTGCCACTGTTGTATCAGTCCTCAGGTTTTCAGATAAAAGCTGCTCCACAACTGACACTACAGTTGAACAGAAGTGAGCTCTGGGAGATTAAGAAGCAGACAGAATATGTGGCTTTGTTTTTCTGTCTGGAATGCCAACCACCAGACAATCTGTCTGCATCCCTGCTCTGGTCACTAGGCTCAGCTGCAGCTCATACTGCCCATTCCTGTTTGAATGCTCACTGAATCTCTTTGCTCCTCCTGGGTGAATGGAGTGGCAGCCACAACCTGATTTCTCCCCTTTCTAGGCTGAGCCCGGCCTTGAGCTTCCAGCTGTAGGGCTGGATATGTGGATCATTTCAGCATTTTTCCCTTCTCACCTCTCCAGTTTCCTCCCACTTGCCCACTGATAGATATTTCAATGTGAGGGTCTCTCAGGTGTGTTTGTGCATTGAGCATGGAATCCTTGTATTATTATTATTATTATTATTATTATTATTATTATTATTATAACTGTTCATATCCTTGAAACTTCAAGGAGAGAGACCAAGGGTATTTATCATTCTGCTGTTCCTCTGATATCACTGATAACTAATCATTTGAAGTGAGCAATTTAAACTATCACCTACCTTTTTATATTCCAACATTATATGGATTCTGCAGTAGTTGGTAATAACAGCAAATTAATTTCAGATCCACAAATGAGTCACCACCTCAATATTTTCTCCTTAGTATTCTTTTCTAGATATTCATTCTTCTCATTGCCACCTCAAAATATTGGTGTGTTGGTTGGGATGCATCCAGTCCTCTGGATCTGCACTCTCTCTGGAGGCAATCACATCTAGTTTTGTTTTATTTAATTTCTTCTATCAATATTTTGTATTTTTCCATGTGGGGAATCTTTCACTTCCTTGGTTAAACTCATACATGTGCATTTTATTCTTTTTGATGGTGTTGTAAATGGGATATTTTCTTCATTTATTTCTTGGAGTGTTTGTTTTTAGTGTGTAAAAAATACAACTGATTTGCATATGTTAAGTTTGTATTCTGCAAATTTAGCGAATTCATTTATTAGTTCCCACATTTTAAAATTTATATTTATTGTTGAATTATTACAGATGTCACTCTCTTTTCCCCACATTGACCCCCTCAGTCACACTCATGTCCCCTCCCCAGGCCTTTACAGCATTATTTTCTGTGTCCATGGGTTATGCATATATGCATAGAAGTTCTTTGGTTAATCTCTTCTCCTTTCTCTATGAACTCTGTCAGTCTGTTGAATGCTTCAAAGTCTCTAGTTCTATTTTGTTCATCAATTTATTTTGTTCATTAGATTCCACATATAAGTGAGATAATGTGATACTTATTTTCTCTGTCTGGTTTATTTCACTCAGAATAATATTCTCCAGGTCCTTCCATGCTGTCTCAAAATGTAAGAGATCCTTCTTCTTTACAGCTGCATAGCATTCCATTGTGTAGTAGTAAATGTATCATAGATTTTATATCCACTCATCTACTGATGGGCACTTGGGCTGGTTCCAGGTCTTAGATATTATAAATTGTGCTGCTATGAATGTAGGGGTGCATATATTATTGCTGATTGGTGTTTCAGGTTTCTTAGGATATAGATTCATAGAAGTGATCTCACCAAGTCAAATAGCGCTCCATTTTTAATTTTTTGAAGAAACTCCACACTATTTTCTATAGTAGTTCTACCAGTCTGTATTCCCAGCAATAGTACTAGGCTTCCTTTTTATCCACATCCTTGTTTGCACTTGTTTGCTGATTTATTGATGGTAGCCTATTTGGCACATGTGAGGTGATACCTCATTTTCTTTTTAATTTTCATCTCTCTGATGATTAGTGATGTTGAGCATTTTTTCATATGTCTCTTGGCCATTTGTATATCCTCTTTGGAGAAGTATCTATTTAGGTCTTCTGCCCATTTTTAATTGGGTTGATTGTCTTTCTTTTGTTGACTTTTATTAATACTTTATATATTTTGAAAACTTACCCCTTATCAGATGGATCATTGGCAATATGTTCTCCCATACTATGGATTCTCTTTTTATGGTTTCACAACTTACGTTGAAGTATTTTATCAATTTTTAGTTTGTTGTTGTGTATGGTGTAAGTTGGCAATATGTTCTAACATTTTTTGTAGAGCTTTTAGAATTTTCTATATATGGGATTATATTGTAGTGATGTCAGAGGGATGGTGGCATAGAGGTGAATCTTTTTCTCTCCCTCTGACATTTCAGCAAGTTAACCATGTACAATTCAACGAAGGTATTCCTGCTCAACACAGAAGCATGCCTGAGAGACCTGTGCACGGAAACATCTTAAGGTAGGCAATGGGGAATAAATGGGGAGACAAGAAGGAAAAAAAAAAGTGCAGATGGCCTGCACACACAGCCCCACAGCTGGGAGCTCATAACTTGGACAGGAGAAAGGAGAAATCCTGCAGGAGCAAGCACTTACTTCTGCCAGGAGAAACAGAGAGTTGTTGGGGAAAGCCCTGCAGAGCGAGTGGCAAGCAGGGAGAGAGTAAACAGTGTCTGAGTCAGAAGGCTCCTGAGAAAGCACAGGATTCTTTCTTGTGGCTCCCCAATGTCAGGCGGGGTGGGGGTGTTTCAGAAAAAGAAACAGGACTACAGAGCTCTGCTTGGACTCCCAAAATTTGCTTCCTGTTGCCCTTGGAGTGGGTTCCAAGGAATATATTACCTATAAACCAAGAGCTGATGCAGTAGAGTCACAGTTTCCTTCTGTGGCTTATCCCCAGGAGGAGTACTTGGGGAGGGACCCCACAGAAGTCAAGAGTTGCTATTAGGGTGAGGACAAAACAAACTGCACACTCAAGCAGTGTTGCTGTACTGCCTTATGGAAGCTGAGAAGGTTCATGACTAGTGGATCACAGAGGTAAATATCTAGTGATTTAGTGCCATCTATTGGGAAATAGTAGAAAGACCTCTTCAGTGATAAATGTGAAAGCAAAAGAGGACAGCAAATACCATAAAGAACCAAAGCAACAACAATGACCAGAAATACAATGAAAAAATCCCCAGAAAGTAGGCAGGAACACATGTAAATATGTGATATAAATGAGAGATTTCAAGATGGCATCTCTGAAAATACTCAATGGATATGAGAAAATACTGACGGGCAATTAAGTGCACGCAGAAAACAAATCAATGAACAAAATGAGTACTTTAGCAGGTAGATTAAAACTTTAAAAAAGAACCAATAAAAAAAATCCTGGAAATGAAGCAAGCAATTAAGGAGATTAAGAGTGAACTACTGACCATAGAAAACAGAACCAATGAGATAGAGGAAAGAACTAGTGATACAGAAGATAGTAAACAAGAAATAAAATGAAGGGAAGAAGAAAGACCCGAGAATAAAAAAATGGAAGAGCTCAATGAGAACTATCTGACTTCATAAGGAAAAGCAATATTATAATTATAGGCATTGCAGAGGAGAAAGAGAGGGAGCATGGAATAGAGAGTCTATTAAGACAAATAGAAAACTCCCCAAATCTATGGAAAGAGCTAGATTCTTGAATCCAAGAAGCAAACAGACCACCTAGTTACCTAAATCCCAAGAGGTCCTCTCCACTGCACTTGGTATTGAAGCTGTCAAAAATTAGTGACAAAGAAAAAATTCTCAAAGCAGCAGGTAAAAGAAGAAAATAACCTACAAAGAAAAAAACAGAATTTCATCCGACTTCTCAGCAGAAACTCTACAAGCCAGAAGAGAGTGGAACCAAATATTTTTAAAAGTCTGAAAAGAGAAATTATCAGCCACAAATAATATATTCAGAAAAATTATTCTTTAAATACAAAAGAGAAATAAACATGAAGCTGAGGGATTTTATCACCATGAACCCTTGATTGCAGGAAATACTCAAGATAGTTATTCTACAAGAAACAAAGAACATAAGGTCACAACACTATGAGTAAGCTCACCAAAAACACTTACAGCACAGACAGGGATAATTTGTGACAACAAAAATATAAAAGGGGAGGCGGAAATGTCTCAGCAGACAATGCTAGATGAAGATCAGATGCACTCAAAAGGAAAAAAAACTATGGTATATATGGGACTTCATTTTTCACAAACATAATGGAAATCACATACAAAAATCCACAAACCACAGCATATCACTTAAAAAAAGAGGGAGCAAAGGAAAGATGTATGGAATACCACCAAACAAAAATGGAAAAGAACCAATGGAGGCACAGAGCTACCAGAAAAGAAAAGATTAAATGGCTATAGGAAATCCACATACATCAATAATTACCCTAAATATAAATGTCTGAATTCACCAATAAAGAGGCACAGAGTAGTAGACCAGATCAAAAACAAAACCCAACCATTTGCTGCCTACCAGAGACAGATCTAAGGTGCAAAGATACAGTTAGATTCAAAGTAAAAGGGTGGAAAATGATTTTCCAAGCAAATAACATCCACAGAAAAGCAGGTGCAGCCATACTTATATCTGACAAAATAGATTTAAAGATAACAAGAGACAAAGATGGACACTTAAAATGATAAAGGGGAAACTACCACAAGAAAACATAACACTTCTTAATATATATGTGCCCAACAAGGTAGCATCAACATATATAAAACAACTACTCACAAAACTAAAGGAAGAAACAGATCAAAACCCAATCATAGTCAGGGACCTTAATACTCCATTGACAGCTCTAGACAGATCAACCAAACAGGAAATCAATAAATATCGGCCTTAAACACTAGAACAAATGGACATAATTGACATTTACAGACCTTTCATCCAAGAACATCGGAGTATACATTCTCCTCCAGGGCACATGGAACATTCTCAAGGATATACCACATCAGCTAATTCAAGAAGATTGAAAGTATACCAAGGATGTTCTCTGACTGTGATGCCTTGAAGTTAGAAATCAATGGTTAGAAGGAAGTAAAGAACTCCACAAATACGTTGAGATTAAACAACATACTACTAAAAATGACTTATTCAAGGAAGAAATAAAAGATGAGATGAAAAGATATATAGAGATAAATGAGAATAATAACACAACATATCAAAACCTCTGGGATGCAGTGAAAGCAGTAATAAAAGGGAAGTTTATATAATTGCTGAACTATCTCAAGAAACAAGAGAAATCCCAAGTAAACAACTTAACATCACATCTTAAAATACTAGAAAAAGAAGAACAAAAGCAACCCAAAGTCAGCAGAAGAAAGAAAATAATAAAAATTAGAACATAATTAAATAAAATAGAGAACAAAAAGACTATTCAAAAAAAGAATAAAACCAAGAGCTGGTCCTTTGAAAAGATTAGTAAATTGACACACCCCTGGCTAGACTCACTAAGGGAAAAAGGAAAAAGACCCCTATAAACAAAATCAGAAAAGAGAGAGAAGTCACCATAGACATCACAGATATACAAAGGATCATACTAGATTATGAAAGCCTATATGCCAGCAAATTCAATAACCTGGAAGAAATGGTAAGTTCCTAGAAATGTATAACCTTCCTAAACTAAATCATGAAGACTTGGAAAGTATAAGTAGCCTGATCAGCAGTGAAGAAACTGAAACAACCATCAAAAACCTTCCAAAACACTAAAGTCCAGGACCAGATATTTTCACCAGTGAATTCTACCAAATCTTCAAAGATTTAAAAATTATCCTTCTCAAACTCTTCCAAAAAAATTGAAGATGAGGCAATACTTCCTAACACATTCTATAAGGCCAATATAACCCCAATACCAAAACCTGGCAAATATAACACACACCAAAAGAAAACTAAAGATCAATACCTCTGATGCATATAGATGAAAAAATCCTAAACAAAATACTAGCAACTCAAGTACAACAGTACATCCAAAAATGATACATCACTATCAAGTGGGGTTCATTCCAGAGGCACAAGAATGGTTCAACATATGCAAATCAATCAATGTAATACACTACATTAACAAAAGAAAGAATAAAATCATACTATCTTATCAATAGATGCAGGACAAGTATTAGAAAAGATACAATATCCATTTATGATTAAAACAGTGAATAAAATAGGAATAGAAGGAAGGTACCTCAACATAATAAAGGTCACATGTGATAAACCCTCAGCTAATGTACTCAATGATGAAAAACTGAAAACTTTTCCTTTAAGGTCAGGAACAAGACAAGGATGTCTGTCCACTCTCACCAATCTTATTCAACATGGTGTTGGAAGTCCTAGCCAGAGCAATAAGGCAAAAGAAATAAATAAATGGCATCCAAATAAGGAAGGAAGAAGGCAAACTGTCCCTTTTTGTGAGTGGCATGATTCTGTATATAGAAAACCCTAAAGACTCCACCCAAAAACTATTAGAAACCATAATCAAGTAAAGTCAAGTTGTAGGATATACAATCAATATGCAAAAATCCATTGCCTTCCTGTATACTAACAACAAAATGTGAGACAAAGAAATGAACAAAACAATTCCCTTTGCAATTGCAACCAAAAGAATAAAATACCTAGGAATAAACTTAACAAAGAACATGAAAGACCTATATACTGAAAATTACAAAGCATTATTAAAAGAGATTGAAAAATATACAGCAAAATGGAAAAACATCCCGTGTTCATGGATTGGAAGAGTCAACATAGTTAAAATATCCATATTACCCAAAGCAATATACAGATTTAATGAAATCCTCATCAAAATCCCAATGTCATTTTTTTTCAAAGAAGTAGAACAAGAAATTATCAAATATATATGGAACCACAAAAGACCCCTAATAGCCAAAGCAATCCTGAAAAAAAAAGGATGAAGCTGGAGGTGTCATACTACCAGGCTTCAAATTATACTACAGAGCTATGATAATCAAAACAGCATGGCATTGACAGGGAAACAGACCCACAGATCAATGGAACAGAATAGAGTGCCCAGCTATAAAACCACATAAACTTTGACAAAGGAGCCAGAAACACACAATTGAGTAAAGAAAGCCTCTTCAATAAATGGTGCTGGGAAAATTGGAAAGTCACATGCAAATGAATGAAACTGAACTACAGTCTGTCCACTTATACAAAAATTAATTCAAAATGACTCAAAGACCTAAATATAAGACCCAAAACAATTAGTTACATAGAAAAAAATATAGATAGCAAACTTATGGACCTACGTCATAGAAAACATTTTATGACCTTGACCCCAAAGACAAGGGAAGTATAGGGGAAAAATAAATGAATGGGACTATGTCAAACTAAAAATCCTCTGCACAGCAAAACATAGTGACAACAAAACAAAGAGGCAGCCAACCAGATGGGAGACAATATTTGCAAACAGTATCTCCGACAAACGTTTAATTTCCAAAATATATAAAAACCTCATAAAACTCAATATGAAACAAACCACCTCTTCCAGGAAGACATATGAATAGTCAATCAATATATAAAAATATATTCAACCTCACTTGCAATTAGGGAAATGCAAATCAAAACTATGATAAGATATTACCTCACACTTGTTAGAGTGGCCATTATCAACAAAACAAGCAATAACAAGTGTGGGAGAGGTGGTGGGAAAAAAGGGAACCTTCATTCACTGCTGTTGGATATGTACACTGGTACAACCACTATGGAAAACAGTCTGGCAATTACTCAAAAAATTAAGAATACAGCTATCATACAACCCAGCAATCCTTATCCTGGGTATATACCCCCAAAACTCAAAATCATGTATTTGCAAAGATATATACACCCCTACGTCCATTTTAGAATTATTCACAGTGACCAAGACATGGAAACAGCCAAGGTGTCTCACAATACAAGACTAGATAAAGAAGAAGTGGCCCAGCGGCATAGGTTAACGCCGGAGTTTGCCGCCTCAAACAACCAATTCAAAAATACAACTAAAAGACGGAACGGACATCACCCAGAACCACAGGAAGGCTGGCTGAGGAGAGATTCTACAACTAGAAGTAAAGAGAAATCCATACCCAGACTCAGAGGAGGCGCAGTGCTGAAGTGAAATACGAAGGTGCGGAGGTGCGCGTGGAGCGGGCTGGTGGTGGAGGGCGCGGTTGTTGGTTTCAATCGGGAAGGAGTTTCAGACTCTGAGCTCCAGATCCGGGCGAGTCTCTAGGGACCCAGACTCAAACAGGAGAAGCAGGAAGGCAGCTTTCTCTCCGAGGTTTGCAGCGGTTGCAGAGCCGCTGGGGACAGAACTGAGAGCAGCCATAACTGCTCCCTCCACCCGTCGTGTAGATCCCCTGGGACCCGCCCTGCCCAAGCCCTGCACAGAGTCATTTGCCGATAGCCTCAGGCAAAGGCTAGATTAGCACTGCCCTAGAGATTCAGCACAGAAGTTCTCCCACTGCAGACACAGCTGACTCTCATAGCCAGTTAGCCTGGAAGTCAATTCACCCCTAGTATTGCCGACAACAATTAAGGCTTAACTACAACAAGACTGGGCACAAAGACCACAAGGGGGTGCACCAAGAAAGCATAAAAAATGCGGAGACAAAAAAACATGACAGAAATGGAGGATATAGACCTAAAAAACGCACTTTTGAGGGCTTTCAATAATTTGCTAGAAACTGCCGATAAACTTGATGAGAGCCTCAAAAAATCTAATGAGACCCTCGATGTTGTGATAAAGAACCAACTAGAAATTAAGCATTCACTGACTGAAATAAAGAATATTATACAGACACCCAACAGCAGACCAGAGGAGCGCAAGAATCAAGTCAAAGATTTGAAATGCGAAGAAGCAAAAAACACCCAACCAGAAAAGCAAAATGAAAAAAGAATCCGAAAATACGAAGATAGAGTAAGGAGCCTCTGGGACAGTTTCAAACGCACCAACATCAGAATTATAGGGGTACCAGAAGATGAGAGACAGCAAGATATTGAAAACCTATTTGAAGAAATAATGACAGAAAACTTCCCCCACCTGGTGAAAGAAATGGACTTACAGGTCCAAGAAGCGCAGAGAACCCCAAACAAAAGGAATCCAAAGAGGACCACACCAAGACACATCATAATTAAAATGCCAAGAGCAAAAGACAAAGAGAGAATCTTAAAAGCAGCAAGAGAAAGAGACTCAATTACCTACAAGGGAATACCCATACGACTGTCAGCTGATTTCTCAACAGAAACTTTGCAGGCCAGAAGGGAATGGCAAGAAATATTCAAAGTGATGAATACCAAGAACCTACAACCAAGATTACTTTATCCAGCAAAGCTATCATTCAGAATTGAAGGTCAGATAAAGAGCTTCACAGATAAGGAAAAGCTAAAGGAGTTCATCACCACTAAACCAGTATTATACGAAATGCTGAAAGGTATCCTTTAAGGAGAGGAAGAAGAAGAAAAAGGTAAAGATACAAATTATGAACAACAAACATGCATCTGTCAACAAGTGAATCTAAGAATCAAGTGAATAAATAATCTGATGTACAGAATGAACTGGTGATTATAATGAATCAGGGACATAGAAAGGGAATGGACTGACTATTCTTGGGGGAGAAAGGGGAGTGGGAGATGTGGGAAGAGACTGGACAAAAATCGTGCACCTATGGATGAGGACAGTGGGTGGGGAGTGAGGGCTGAGGGTGGGGCGGGAACTGGGAGGAGGGGAGTTGGGGGGGGGGAAAGAGGAACAAATGTAATCTGAACAATAAAGATTTAATTTAAAAAAAAAGACTAGATAAAGAAGAAGTGGCCCATATACACAATGGAATACTACTCAGCCATAAAAAAGGATGAAATAGTGTTGTTTGCAACAACATGAATTTGACCTTGAGAACATTATGCTATGTGAAATAAGTCAGAAAAAGCTAAGAACCATATGATTTCACTCATATGTGGGATAAAAAACTGAAATACATTAACACAAACAGCAGTGTGGTGGTTGTCAGAGCGAAGAAGGTGGAGGTAAAAGGGGGTCCTAATATGAGGTGACAGGAGAAGATTTGACTTTGAGTGTTGGGAACATGATGTAATATAATCTTATAACATAGAAACCTATTCCTGAAGTGATTTCTCCTTTTCTTTCCTATTGGGGCTGTTTCTTTGTCTCCCCATTCTCGCTCTTCTCAGGGTGTCTTATTATGTGTCTCACTCTCTACCACATTGACTTAAAGGCACAAAGTACAACTCAAAAAGACACAACAAAGAGGATACAAAACACGAATGTATTCACAATACCAATAACCACAAATAAAGGTGATCACCAGAGAAAAGAGAGTTAGGGGTGAGAGAAGAGCTTAAAAATGATATTGAGGGGGAAAAAAAGCTAAGAGAGAAAGAAAAAGAAGAAAAAAGAAGGGGAAAATATATGTATATGGGGAGGAAACTCAAAAAAACTAACAACTAATCCAAAAAAAGCAAACAACACACATAAAAGGAGGGAAGCTTAATCTGAAGAGGCAGAGCTTATTTCCAGAAGGTAAGATCAAGGAATTAAATGAATGGGGAAATGGCCACAATTCAGTATAGAGGAGTTAAAAAAAGAATGAGCGTATAAGAATAAAAGTAAAAAAATAAAATACTAAGAAAAATTAGAAAATACTAAGTGAAAAGAAATAATAATTTAAAAATGTATATATTAAAATATATATATGAAAAGTTATATAAATAAAATTTTCCTTTTTTAAATCTATCTATCTATAATCTATCTATCTATCTATCTATCTATGTATTCATCTATTTTTGGAAAAGGATAATAGAGAGCAAATAGACCTGAGTTGGCAATTGAAACTAATTAAGCTATTAGTAGAAAAAGAGAACAAGCAAGGAGAGGAAAAACAAAAGCATAAAATAAAGAAAACAAAAAAAAAACACAAAAAAAGCAGTCTAACAAACACTCAAACAACAAGAAAGGAAGGAAGAAAGAAAGAAAGAAGAAAGAAAGGAAGAAAGAAAGAAAGAAAGAAAGAAAGAAAGAAAGAAAGAAAGAAAGAAAGAAGAAAGAAAGAAGAAAGAAAGAAAGAAAGAAAGAAAGAAAGAAAGAAAGAAAAGAAAGAAAGAAAGAAAGAAAGAAAGAAAGAAAGAAAGAAAGAAAAGAAAGAAAGAAAGAAAGAAAGAAAGAAAGAAAGAAAGAAAGAAAGAAAGAAAGAAAGAAAGAAAGAAAGAAAGAAAGAAATTGGCTGGTGAAGAAAGAGAAAAGAGAAGTTTGCATGGCCTTGGAGCAGGGGAGAGGAAATTAGATATATGAGTAGGCAAACAGAGACTACTTTAATAATGCATCAATAAAGCAGATAAAGAAGAGCAATCAGGGAGTAAAAAAAAAAAGGATAGAGAAAAACTAAAGAGGAACAGGAGAAGAGAAACAGGATGAAAACAGGAAAAGTGAGGAAGAAAGTGTTGGCCTAAAGGAAAAATGAGATAGAGTAAAATAATGATTAATAAATAAAAATTGCATATAGAACACTAATCTCCCAAAAATAATTTTAAAAAGTAAAATATAATAATAAATAAAAATATAATAATAAAATAAAGTGAAAAAATGTAGTTTCTTAAGTAAAAGATAAAAAATAAAAAGTGAAGTAGTGAAGTTCGTTCCCTTCAGCGGAGCTTCAATGTCCCATGGGGGCTGGTTTAAGACCCCTCTCTACTGTTCTGCCTGCCACGTCTCAGTTTCCTGTCAGGTAGTCAGCAGTGTTAAAGTTCCCAGCAAATCACCGCTCCACTGTATCATAAGCCACAACCTTGGTTTCAAGCAGGTGGGATCAATCTGTCCTCTGTTTTTCTGCCTGCTTTCAGTAGTATTTACACAAGCATCTATTTCTGACACGACCCTTAGGTGGCAGTGTTTGTGTATTCGTTTCCAGGACCAAATTGCCCCTCAACCCAGTCCCCCAGGGCTCCCTGGGGGTATTTAGAATCTTCCTTTGCCGGCCACACTCAGGACTGGGTGTGCTAGGAAGATCCTGGTCTTCAGGAGAAAAATGTTTGTTCAGGGTTGGAGGGATGGACTGTCCCAGAGCTGGCTTCCTGCTCATCTCTCCTTATACTACTCCCAAGTTTCCGCAAAAACCACCTTCCCCTGCACTCTCAGTGAGTGTTTTTAATTGAAAGATCCCATGCACTAGGTTAAGCAAGTAAAAGGAAGAAAGTTATAAAGTCAGAGCAACCGCACAGCCTCACATATTTCTCTCCCCGCTGCCCCTCGTTCTGCGCGGCCAGTATAGAACTTCAGGCTGCCTTTCTGGGCGCAGTCGCCCACGGCTGTGGGCTTAGATCTAGAGTCTCCCACTGCCAGCAGCCCTGTGAACCCCCTTACACATTCAAGGGATACACTGACCCCAAGGGACATGGATATGGTGCAGCGCAGTCTTCCTCTGAGACTCTAGTCCCATCTGCATGCATTTCACCCTCCAGCACAGATCCCCAATCCCACCTCTCTCCAGGTAATCTCTGACCTTTCTGTCCATGGATTGCCTCACCAGCTGTTTAATTCGTCAATTCCAGGTGGATGTTATTCAATTCAGCTGTTTCTTCTATCTGCTCTGTGAGAAGGTGCAGGATCTGAGTATTCGGCCACCACCTTGTCTCCCCGTGGACAAATTTTTTAGGCTGGGGAGGCTGGAGTCTTGGTTTTCGTGGGTTTGAATCTGAGGCAGCTGGTCCCTGTCAATATTCTTCTTCTTATAGCATATTTAAGAGTTCCATACACTCCCAACTCATAAATAACAGGACATTTTTTAATTTACCAGCAAGTTCATTTATGTGGAGGACTGTCAGTTTGTTTTGATTCCTGGCTTATATTCTACATTTATTTTAAAATGTTATGTCACATGTTTGAAATCTAATTTGATAATTTTTGTCTTAATGTTTTTTTCTAAGTCCTCTTGCACATCTATAAGCAATAGACAAAAAATATATAATTGAAACAGAGAGAGAGAGAGAGAGAGAGAGAGAGAGAGAGAGAGAGATTCCTTTTACTATGCTTATTGGTTCTAATACAGATAACATAACTATTAGAAATTTACTTAAGGCTATTGGCTTTTTAATGAGATAAAATTCACATATGTCATATACTTTAACTCAAGGTGTACAATTAAATGACAATACATTCACCATGGTGTGCAATCACCAGCTATATGAAGTATTAAAACATTTTATAACTCCTTAAACAAGTTCTGTAACAATTACTTCCCCAGGCCCTAGTTACCACTATTTTGCTTTCTAACCATATAGATTTACAATTTTGCATGCTTTGTATAAATGGAATTAAAATATATATAGACTTTGCATCTGGAGTTTTACAGTTTAGCATATTTTTTGAATTTCATTCATGTTGTAACGTGTTAGTAATACATACACATTTGTGATTAATATTCCATTGTATGAGTGTATCACATTTTGCATATCTATTACCCAGTTGATAGACATTGGAGTGGTTTCGTCTTTTCAGATATTGTGAATAGTGCTTCTTTGAATATCTCTGTAAAAATTTCCAATTGAATATATGTTTTCCATTGATTTTGGTAGAAACATAGATTTTAAATTTGACAGACTATTTTATACAGCATCTAAGACACCTTAACTATTGATCATCAATGTACAAGGGCTCTAATTGCTCTTCATCCTCACCAACACATGTTATTTTCCTTTTAAAACATTTGGACATCCTATTGGGTTTAAAGTGGTATGCCATTGTGGTTTTTATTGATAATTCCCTAATGATTAATTAATATTATTAATTAATTTATGTGCTGATTGGCTATTTGTAAAATTCTCTATGACCAAATGTCTATTCTATTTCTTTGTCTATTTTTTTAAGTTTGGATTTTTTTCCTTTTATTGTTGACTTGTAAAAGTTTGTTATACAGTCTGGATACTAGAAAATTATCAGTTATATAATTTTAAAATATTTTCTCCCATTGCATTTCATATATTATTTCGCTTTCTTGATTGTGTCCTATGATGCATTTTTTAAATCAAATTTTTTTGACAGAGTAAGCTGGTACAACTTTACTTTTATTTTTATATGGATAGTGGACACAAAATACAATATACGGATGACAATTTTTCATTTGTTGCTTGTGTTTTTTGGTCATATATAATAATGCATTTAAAAATACAGGGTTATGAAGATTTACCATAGATTTGATTCTGATAGTTCTATAACTTTAACTCTTACATTTAACACTTTGAACATGTTTTATTAATATTTATATGTGGCATGAGGTAAGGTTTCTACTTCATTCTTTTGCATTCAGTTGGTTGCCTTCTTTTTTTCACACTTTCCTTTTCTGTGCAGAAGCTTTTTAGTTTAATATAGTTATATTTATTTTTGCTTTTGCTTCCATTATATTTAAGGTCAAATTCATAAATTCTTCTCTAATACCAAGGTCCCTGAACAGACACTTCACCAAAGAAGACATGCGGATGACCAACAGATAAATGAAAAGATATTCAGCTTCACTAGCTATTAGAGAAATGCAAATCAAAACTGCAATGAGGTACCACCTCACAGCTGTTAGAATGATGATTATCAACAAGACAGGTAATGAAAAGTGCTGGAGAGGTTGTGGAGAAAAGGAAACCCTCATTCATAGCTGGTCAGAATGTAGACTGGTATAGGCACTATAGAAAACAGTCTGGCAGTTCCTCACAAAATTAAGATTAGAGTTACCATATGACCCAGCAATCCCTCTCCTGGGTATATACTCAAAAAACTTGAAAACGTGTATATGCAAAGATTTATGCAACTCTGTGTTCATTACAGCATTATTCATGGTGGCAAATATGGAGACAACCTTAATGTCCTTCAATAGAAGATTGGATAAAGAAGATGTGGTACATCTACACAATGGAATACTACTCAGCCATAAGAAAAGAATGAAATATTACCATTTGTGACACTTAGATGGACCTTGAGAATATCATGCTAAGTGAAATAAGTCAGACAGAAAAAGTTAAGAAGCATATGATTTCACTCATATGTGGGATATAAAACTGAAACTTATAGACGCACAGTATGGTGGTTACCAGAAGGAAAGAGGTGGGGGTAGTAAAGAATAAAAGAAGTCAAATATATGGTGACAGAAGGAGACTTGATTTTGTGGGGAGGGGCACACAATGGGGTATGCAGGTGTTGTATTAGAGAATTGTGCACTTGAAACCTATATAATTTTATTGACCAACGTCATCTCAATAAATTTAATGAAAAAAATAAATCAGTGTAGAATGGCGATGGTGGAACGTGGGTTGTGTGTAGATGAAAAAAGATTTGCCCCTAACTTCTGTATGTGTTTCAAAATTTCCATAATGAAAAGTAAAAAGAAAAAAGTGATTGGAAGCAATTACAAAACATAGGATGTTAATGCCGTATCTGTCTGCCTTTTAACAGGAACATTGCCATTCTTTTTATGTCAAGTATTGTTACTTCAGAAGAAGTTTATTTGACATTTGGGATAATTTGACGAGAGCTGTTTTATATATGAGGAAAAGTTCCTCCTAGGCAGATTGAGAGTGTAAACTAGGAAATTTTGACCTAAATGTTTACAATACCTTTTAGATATCTCTTACATGGAATTAATATAATTGACATGTGAGCAAAGGCCAGCGGAACTCACAGGACTACATTGAGCGCAGGAACCATACCTTCTCCAGCATTGAATTTAACTTTTATTAGTTCTTATGTTGATGTGTTAATCATAAATGGATTTGTTCATTCTGAACTTCAGAAAATTTGGGGCAGAGCTTCATAAGAAAGCTAGACCTAGCTGGTGTTGCTAACTGGTTAGAGCATTGCCCCACACACCGAAGAATCTTGGGTTCGGTTTCCGCTCTAGGGCATATACCTGGTTTGCAGGTTTGCTCCCTGCCCCAGGTTGCAGTGCATTCAGGAGGCAACCAATTGATGTGTCTCTCAAATAGATGCTTCTGTCTCTCCCTTCCTTCCACTCTTTTTCTGAAAAAGCAATGGGAAAAAATATCCTTGGGTGAGGATTAATAACAACAAAAAAAGACACAGGCCAAATGTGAGTTACAGGAGTACTATGATATTCCCCTCAGCCCTCAGGATGCACTGTAGAGCAGGGCAGTCCAGCACCAGTCCCTTAGACCATGAGCAGTATGGTCTGTTTGCTCACAATATGATATCTAAATATTATCATTCTGAACATGTGCACAAACATAAAGTTTGGGATTGCTACTCTGGAGGGCAACACATGGTTAATTTGGAACTAAATATAGTAGAAAATAGTTTAAATTCTGACTTATTAATATTTTTTATGTTTTAAACACAGAGTTTTTACTCCAAAACATATGAGTATAAAATGTAATAATTTACTCTAATTCAAAAGACACATTTATTGAATGGTATGAGTACTTTATATATTTTGGAAATTAATCCCTTATCAAATGTATCATTGCTTAGGCTCAGTGCCCATCAGCAGATGAATGGATTAGAAAACTGTGGTACATCTACACAATGGAATACTCTGCTGCTGTAAAAAAGAAGGAATTCTTACCATTTGCAAGAGCATGGATGGAACTGGAGAGCATTATGCTAAGTGAAATAAGCCAGTCAATGAAAGAAAAATACCATATGATCTCACTCATTTATGGATAATAAAGACCATTATAAGCTGATGAACAAAAATAGATACAAAGGCAGAGCAGCATTGAACAGACTGTCAAACTACAGTGGGAAGCCCAGGAGGGTTGGGGGTGGGTAAGAGATCAACCGAAGGACTTGTATGCATGCATATAAGCATAACCAATGGACACAAGACACTGGGGGGTAGGGGAGGCTGGGGTAATGTCAAGGGGGGGGGGGACAGGAGACATATATAATACTCTTTGTAATACTTTAAGCAATAAAACAAAATTAAAAAAATAACAAAAAGTTGTATAAAAAACAACAACAAATGTATCATTGCTAAATATGTTCTCCCATACAATGGGCTCTTTGATGGTTTATCTTCCTGTGCAGAAGCTTTTTATTTTGATATAGTCTCATTTGTTTATTTTCTCCTTTGTTTCTCTTGTCCGAGGCATTGTATCAGTGAAAATTATTCTAGGTGGGATGTCTGACATTTTGCTGCCTACAATTTTTTTTTCTAGAATTCTTATGGTTTCACAACTTACATTTGTCTTTTATCCATTTTGAGTTTATTCTTGTTTATGGAATAAATTGGTGATCTAGTTTCATTTTTTTTGCATGTACCTGTCCAATTATCCCAACATCATTTATTGAAGAGACTGTCTTTACTTCTCCTTGTATGCTCTTGCCTCCTTTGTCAAATATTAATGGAGCGGAATGGTTTTAATTATGGAGTTAATTTCTGGGCTCTCTGTTCTGTTCCATTGATGTATTTGTCTGTTCTTGTGCCACTTCCAGGTTGTTTTGATTACAGTGGCATTGTACTATAGCTTGATATGCAGTATTATGATCCCTCCAACTTTGTTCTTCTTTCTCAAGATTGTGAGGCTAATCAGGGTCTTTTATGGTTCCATATACATGTTTGGACAACCTAACAAAAGAAAGACAAAGAATCCAATTTAAAAATGGGCAGATGACCTAAATAGACACTTCTCAAAAAAGGAAATACAAATGGCCAAGAGACATAAAAAATGCTCAATATAGCTAATCATCAGAGAGATGCAAATTAAAATGACAATAAGGTATCACCTCACGACTGCCAGAATAGCTATCATAAATAAATCAACAAAAACCAAGTGCTGGCAAGGTTGTGGAGAAAGAGGAGGCCTAGTACACAGCTGGAGGAACTGAAAACTGGTACAACCACATGGAAAACAGTATGGAGTTTCCTCAAAATAATAAATATGAAACTCCCATTTGACCCAGTGATCCCAATTCTAGGAATATATCCTAAGAAACTCAAAACAACAATCAGAAAGAATGTATGCAACCCCTATGTTCATAGCAGCACAATTTACAAGAGCTAAGATCTGGAAACAGCCCAAGTGCTCACCAGTAGATGAATGCTTAAAAAAGCTGCGGCACATTTATACAATGGAAAATTATGCAGCTGTAAAAAAAGGATCTCTTACCCTTTGAGACAACATGGAGGGACCTGGAATATGCCCAGGATCTCCCATAGGAAAACACTTAATAATGAGTATCGCTCTACAAAAAATGCTTCAGAAATGGACATTATGAGGAGATGAAAACATTAGTGGTCTCCTTGAATAAATACCAGACAGGGTATAAAGGAAATGTGTTTGTATTTTTGCGTGTTTTCAGATGATAGGGTGGGAGTTAAGGAGGGGGCAGGCATGTGAGAAGGGAGGAATGTAGATTTCTTCAATTGGGGTACCAGACAAGCGTTTCCATACTGAGCCAGACACTTAGAATAAGGACTGGGTGAAGGCTGAAGAAGAATTTTTGCCTGAACACTTTCTCATACTGGCAAAAAAGAAAAAAAGATGATGTTTAATTTGTGTTTGGATTGGGAAGGTGGGTGGATGGTGGTGGTAGCAGTGATGAGGAACAGGGTATTGTGTTAGTGTTGGCAGTGTATAATAATGAATTTGATTTCCTTTTTACATGGTACACTACTTAATATTGTACAACTATTGAAAGGATGGTCAGGTCAAGATTTGAAGTTTTATTCCACAACTGGTACAGTTTTTCCTTGAACAACTTGGTCAACAACAGCATTGTTGGATATTGGAGATACTAGAGAAGTGAGAATTCACTCTAACTCTTTGATGGTTCATTCATGTTACAGTTGCACCATACAAAAGTAAAATATTAGTAATAAGCGAAATTGGGGATGGGGTATATGGTTAATATGTTCACAATTTTTCTGTAAATCTGAAACTATTCTAAAATAAAACGTCCATTAAAACAACACACAAAATACTAGGTAATTGTAACATCGGGAACATAGAAATATGGACCACTGAAAAGATGGGGGAGTATCGGAAGTGGCTTAGAGGACACACCACCTCCCTGCCATATGCTGGGCTATAATTGAACTAGAGGAAATGACAGAGAGAGAGAGGTCAGTCTGGGACAAATATTAGGATGTATGAGAAAGGTCTCCTTTCAATAACCAGAGCGTCTGAGACTTCTGAATCCTCTCCCAACCCTCCCCACAAATGGTCAAGCTGAGGCTTTGTGATGTCAAGCAACACCATGGCAACCACTGATTTAGGGCAATCAGTGCTGAAGAGTGTGGCTCCTCATTCTCCTAGAGAGTATATATAGAGGCCAGGGCACTTTGAGTAGGGTCTCTGGCCTAAAGAAAGCCAAACTTACTAAGAAGATATTGTAGACTAGTTGAGATAAGGAATAAGACCCCAAACACAAGGATGGATGAAGAAACTCCAAGTGCTAAAGTGAATTGGAAGTCAGTTTCTCAACTGGATGACCAAGAAATGGATAAGGTCAGAATACCTTATTCAAATGCTTCCCCTTCCTCAGTAATTCCTCAGCCAAGATTCTGGCCTTGTGCTTTTTGGCCACAGACACTTCCTCATTCAATCCATTGTCATTCAATTACAAGCCCATTTCCTAATCATTTTCCATTTCTTCCCCAAAACCAATGTCTTTCTGGTTTACCTTGTTTCCAAACTACTTGACCAAGATAATGGTGATGGTAAATTTGGTCCTCAAGCTGAATGAAGACAAAAGCAGAAAGCCAGAAAGAATCAGATGATTGTATTTTACTACAGCAAGGAGGAAAACCTCCAGTAAGCAAGCCAACAAACGCAGAAGAAGAAGTTCTGGAGTGTTCATCTATCACTGGTGATGCCCAGGGTCTCCCAGAGGAAGACACTTAATAATGAGTATCACTCTACAAAAAATGCTTCAGAAATGGACATTATGAGGAGATGAAAACATTAGTGGTCTCCTTGAATAAATACCAGACAGGGTATAAAGGAAATGTGACTGTATTTCTGTGTGTTTTCAGATGATAGGGTGGGAGTTAAGGAGGGGGCAGGCACGTGAGAAGGGAGGAATGTAGACTTCTTCAATTGGGGTACCAGACAAGCGTTTCCATACTGAGCCAGACACTTAGAATAAGGACTGGGTGAAGACTGAAGAAGAATTTTTTCCTGAACACTTTCTCATACTGGCAAAAAAGAAAAAAAAGATGATGTTTAATTTGTGTTTGGATTGGGAAGGTGGGTGGATGGTGGTGGTAGCAGTGATGAGGAACAGGGTATTGTGTTAGTGTTGGCAGTGTATAATAATGAATTTGATTTCCTTTTTACATGGTATACTATTGAATATTGTTAAACTATTGAAAGGATGGTCAGGTCAAGGTCTGAAGTTTTATTGCACAACTTGTACAGTTTTTCCTTGAACAACTTGTTCTACAACAGCATTGTTGGATATTGGAGATACTAGAGAAGTGAGAATTCACTCTAACTCTTTGATGGTTCATTCATGTTACAGTTGCACCATACAAAAGTAAAATATTAGTAATAAGCGAAATTGGGGATGGGGTATATGGTTAATATGTTCACAATTTTTCTGTAAATCTGAAACTATTCTAAAATAAAACGTCCATTAAAACAACACACAAAATACTAGGTAATTGTAACATCGGGAACATAGAAATATGGACCACTGAAAAGATGGGGGAGTATCGGAAGTGGCTTAGAGGACACACCACCTCCCTGCCATATGCTGGGCTATAATTGAACTAGAGGAAATGACAGAGAGAGAGAGGTCAGTCTGGGACAAATATTAGGATGTATGAGAAAGGTCTCCTTTCAATAACCAGAGCGTCTGAGACTTCTGAATCCTCTCCCAACCCTCCCCACAAATGGTCAAGCTGAGGCTTTGTGATGTCAAGCAACACCATGGCAACCACTGATTTAGGGCAATCAGTGCTGAAGAGTGTGGCTCCTCATTCTCCTAGAGAGTATATATAGAGGCCAGGGCACTTTGAGTAGGGTCTCTGGCCTAAAGAAAGCCAAACTTACTAAGAAGATATTGTAGACTAGTTGAGATCAGGAATAAGACCCCAAACACAAGGATGGATGAAGAAACTCCAAGTACTAAAGTGAATTGGAAGTCAGTTTCTCAACTGGATGACCAAGAAATGGATAAGGTCAGAATACCTTATTCAAATGCTTCCCCTTCCTCAGTAATTCCTCAGCCAAGATTCTGGCCTTGTGCTTTTTGGCCACAGACACTTCCTCATTCAATCCATTGTCATTCAATTACAAGCCCATTTCCTAATCATTTTCCATTTCTTCCCCAAAACCAATGTCTTTCTGGTTTACCTTGTTTCCAAACTACTTGACCAAGATAATGGTGATGGTAAATTTGGTCCTCAAGCTGAATGAAGACAAAAGCAGAAAGCCAGAAAGAATCAGATGATTGTATTTTACTACAGCAAGGAGGAAAACCTCCAGTAAGCAAGCCAACAAACGCAGAAGAAGAAGTTCTGGAGTGTTCATCTATCACTGGTGATGCCCAGGGTCTCCCAGAGGAAGACACTTAATAATGAGTATCACTCTACAAAAAATGCTTCAGAAATGGACATTATGAGGAGATGAAAACATTAGTGGTCTCCTTGAATAAATACCAGACAGGGTATAAAGGAAATGTGACTGTATTTCTGTGTGTTTTCAGATGATAGGGTGGGAGTTAAGGAGGGGGCAGGCACGTGAGAAGGGAGGAATGTAGACTTCTTCAATTGGGGTACCAGACAAGCGTTTCCATACTGAGCCAGACACTTAGAATAAGGACTGGGTGAAGACTGAAGAAGAATTTTTTCCTGAACACTTTCTCATACTGGCAAAAAAGAAAAAAAAGATGATGTTTAATTTGTGTTTGGATTGGGAAGGTGGGTGGATGGTGGTGGTAGCAATGATGAGCAACAGGGTATTGTGTTAGTGTTGGCAGTGTATAATAATGAATTTGATTTCCTTTTTACATGGTATACTATTGAATATTGTTAAACTATTGAAAGGATGGTCAGGTCAAGGTCTGAAGTTTTATTGCACAACTTGTACAGTTTTTCCTTGAACAACTTGTTCTACAACAGCATTGTTGGATATTGGAGATACTAGAGAAGTGAGAATTCACTCTAACTCTTTCATGGTTCACTTCATGTTACAGTTGCACCATACAAAAGTAAAATATTAGTAATAAGCGAAATTGGGGATGGGGTATATGGTTAATATGTTCACAATTTTTCTGTAAATCTGAAACTATTCTAAAATAAAACGTCCATTAAAACAACACACAAAATACTAGGTAATTGTAACATCGGGAACATAGAAATATGGACCACTGAAAAGATGGGGGAGTATCGGAAGTGGCTTAGAGGACACACCACCTCCCTGCCATATGCTGGGCTATAATTGAACTAGAGGAAATGACAGAGAGAGAGAGGTCAGTCTGGGACAAATATTAGGATGTATGAGAAAGGTCTCCTTTCAATAACCAGAGCGTCTGAGACTTCTGAATCCTCTCCCAACCCTCCCCACAAATGGTCAAGCTGAGGCTTTGTGATGTCAAGCAACACCATGGCAACCACTGATTTAGGGCAATCAGTGCTGAAGAGTGTGGCTCCTCATTCTCCTAGAGAGTATATATAGAGGCCAGGGCACTTTGAGTAGGGTCTCTGGCCTAAAGAAAGCCAAACTTACTAAGAAGATATTGTAGACTAGTTGAGATAAGGAATAAGACCCCAAACACAAGGATGGATGAAGAAACTCCAAGTGCTAAAGTGAATTGGAAGTCAGTTTCTCAACTGGATGACCAAGAAATGGATAAGGTCAGAATACCTTATTCAAATGCTTCCCCTTCCTCAGTAATTCCTCAGCCAAGATTCTGGCCTTGTGCTTTTTGGCCACAGACACTTCCTCATTCAATCCATTGTCATTCAATTACAAGCCCATTTCCTAATCATTTTCCATTTCTTCCCCAAAACCAATGTCTTTCTGGTTTACCTTGTTTCCAAACTACTTGACCAAGATAATGGTGATGGTAAATTTGGTCCTCAAGCTGAATGAAGACAAAAGCAGAAAGCCAGAAAGAATCAGATGATTGTATTTTACTACAGCAAGGAGGAAAACCTCCAGTAAGCAAGCCAACAAACGCAGAAGAAGAAGTTCTGGAGTGTTCATCTATCACTGGTGATGCCCAGGGTCTCCCAGAGGAAGACACTTAATAATGAGTATCACTCTACAAAAAATGCTTCAGAAATGGACATTATGAGGAGATGAAAACATTAGTGGTCTCCTTGAATAAATACCAGACAGGGTATAAAGGAAATGTGACTGTATTTCTGTGTGTTTTCAGATGATAGGGTGGGAGTTAAGGAGGGGGCAGGCACGTGAGAAGGGAGGAATGTAGACTTCTTCAATTGGGGTACCAGACAAGCGTTTCCATACTGAGCCAGACACTTAGACTAAGGACTGGGTGAAGACTGAAGAAGAATTTTTTCCTGAACACTTTCTCATACTGGCAAAAAAGAAAAAAAAGATGATGTTTAATTTGTGTTTGGATTGGGAAGGTGGGTGGATGGTGGTGGTAGCAGTGATGAGGAACAGGGTATTGTGTTAGTGTTGGCAGTGTATAATAATGAATTTGATTTCCTTTTTACATGGTATACTATTGAATATTGTTAAACTATTGAAAGGATGGTCAGGTCAAGATCTGAAGTTTTATTGCACAACTTGTACAGTTTTTCCTTGAACAACTTGTTCTACAACAGCATTGTTGGATATTGGAGATACTAGAGAAGTGAGAATTCACTCTAACTCTTTGATGGTTCATTCATGTTACAGTTGCACCATACAAAAGTAAAATATTAGTAATAAGCGAAATTGGGGATGGGGTATATGGTTAATATGTTCACAATTTTTCTGTAAATCTGAAACTATTCTAAAATAAAACGTCCATTAAAACAACACACAAAATACTAGGTAATTGTAACATCGGGAACATAGAAATATGGACCACTGAAAAGATGGGGGAGTATTGGAAGTGGTTTAGAGGACACACCACCTCCCTGCCATATGCTGGGCTATAATTGAACTAGAGGAAATGACAGAGAGAGAGAGGTCAGTCTGGGACAAATATTAGGATGTATGAGAAAGGTCTCCTTTCAATAACCAGAGCGTCTGAGACTTCTGAATCCTCTCCCAACCCTCCCCACAAATGGTCAAGCTGAGGCTTTGTGATGTCAAGCAACACCATGGCAACCACTGATTTAGGGCAATCAGTGCTGAAGAGTGTGGCTCCTCATTCTCCAAGAGAGTATATATAGAGGCCAGGGCACTTTGAGTAGGGTCTCTGGCCTAAAGAAAGCCAAACTTACTAAGAAGATATTGTAGACTAGTTGAGATCAGGAATAAGACCCCAAACACAAGGATGGATGAAGAAACTCCAAGTACTAAAGTGAATTGGAAGTCAGTTTCTCAACTGGATGACCAAGAAATGGATAAGGTCAGAATACCTTATTCAAATGCTTCCCCTTCCTCAGTAATTCCTCAGCCAAGATTCTGGCCTTGTGCTTTTTGGCCACAGACACTTCCTCATTCAATCCATTGTCATTCAATTACCAGCCCATTTCCTAATCATTTTCCATTTCTTCCCCAAAACCAATGTCTTTCTGGTTTACCTTGTTTCCAAACTACTTGACCAAGATAATGGTGATGGTAAATTTGGTCCTCAAGCTGAATGAAGACAAAAGCAGAAAGCCAGAAAGAATCAGATGATTGTATTTTACTACAGGAAAAAGGAAAACGTCCAGTAAGCAAGCCAACAAACGCAGAAGAAGAAGTTCTGGAGTGTTCATCTATCACTGGTGATGCCCAGGGTCTCCCAGAGGAAGACACTTAATAATGAGTATCACTCTACAAAAAATGCTTCAGAAATGGACATTATGAGGAGATGAAAACATTAGTGGTCTCCTTGAATAAATACCAGACAGGGTATAAAGGAAATGTGACTGTATTTCTGTGTGTTTTCAGATGATAGGGTGGGAGTTAAGGAGGGGGCAGGCATGTGAGAAGGGAGGAATGTAGAATTCTTCAATTGGGGCACCAGAGAAGCCTTTCCATACTGAGCCAGACACTTAGAATAAGGACTGGGTGAAGACTGAAGAGGAATTTTACCTTAACACTTTCTCATACTGGCAAAAAAGAAAAGAAGCTGATGTTAATTTGTGTTTGGATTGGGAGGGTGAGTGGATGGTGGTAGTAGCAGTGATGAGGAACAGGGTATTGTGTTAGTGTTGGCAGTGTATAATAATGAATTTGATTTCCTTTTTACATGGTAGACTATTGAATATTGTTAAACTATTGAAAGGATGGCAGGTCAAGGTCTGAAGATTTATTGCACAACTGGTACAGTTTTTCCTTGAACAACTTGGTATACAACAGCATTGTTGGATATTGGAGGTAATAGAGAAGTGTGGTTTCACTCTAACTCTTCCACTGATGGTTCACTTCAGGTAACAGTTGCACCATACCAAACTAAGATATTAGTAATAAGGGAAGTTGGGAATGGGGTATATGGGTAATATCTTCACAACTTTTCTGTGACTCTGAAACTATTCTAAAATAAATCTCCATTAAAACAACACACAAAATACTAGGTAATGATAATATCTGGAACATAGTGGAATGGACCACTGAAAAGACAAATTATGGGAAGTGTCTTAGAGGACACACCACCTCCCTGCCATATGCTGGGCTATAATTGAACTAGAGGAAATGACAGAGAGAGAGAGGTCAGTCTGGGACAAATATTAGGATGTATGAGAAAGGTCTTCCTTCAATAACCAGAGCGTCTGAGACTTCTGAATCCTCTCCCAACCCTCCCCACAAATGGTCAAGCTGAGGCTTTGTGATGTCAAGCAACACCATGGCAACCACTGATTTTGGGCAATCAGTGCTGAAGAGTGTGGCTCCTCATTCTCCTAGAGAGTATATATAGAGGTCAGGGCACTTTGAGTAGGGTCTCTTGCCTAAAGAAAGCCAAACTTACTAAGAAGATATTGTAGACTAGTTGAGATCAGGAATAAGACCCCAAACACAAGGATGGATGAAGAAACTCCAAGTACTAAAGTGAATTGGAAGTCAGTTTCTCAACTGGATGACCAAGAAATGGATAAGGTCAGCATACCTTATTCAAATGCTTCCCCTTCCTCAGTAATTCCTCAGCCAAGATTCTGGCCTTGTGCTTTTTGGCCACAGACACTTCCTCATTCAATCCATTGTCATTCAATTACCAGCCCATTTCCTAATCATTTTCCATTTCTTCCCCAAAACCAATGTCTTTCTGGTTTACCTTGTTTCCAAACTACTTGACCAAGATAATGGTGATGGTAAATTTGGTCCTCAAGCTGAATGAAGACAAAAGCAGAAAGCCAGAAAGAATCAGATGATTGTATTTTACTACAGGAAAAAGGAAAATGTCCAGTAAGCAAGCCAACAAACGCAGAAGAAGAAGTTCTGGAGTGTTCATCTATCACTGGTGATGCCCAGGGTCTCCCAGAGGAAGACACTTAATAATGAGTATCACTCTACAAAAAATGCTTCAGAAATGGACATTATGAGGAGATGAAAACATTAGTGGTCTCCTTGAATAAATACCAGACAGGGTATAAAGGAAATGTGACTGTATTTCTGTGTGTTTTCAGATGATAGGGTGGGAGTTAAGGAGGGGGCAGGCACGTGAGAAGGGAGGAATGTAGACTTCTTCAATTGGGGTACCAGACAAGCGTTTCCATACTGAGCCAGACACTTAGAATAAGGACTGGGTGAAGACTGAAGAAGAATTTTTTCCTGAACACTTTCTCATACTGGCAAAAAAGAAAATAAAGATGATGTTTAATTTGTGTTTGGATTGGGAAGGTGGGTGGATGGTGGTGGTAGCAGTGATGAGGAACAGGGTATTATGTTAGTGTTGGCAGTGTATAATAATGAATTTGATTTCCTTTTTACATGGTATACTATTGAATATTGTTAAACTATTGAAAGGATGGTCAGGTCAAGGTCTGAAGTTTTATTGCACAACTTGTACAGTTTTTCCTTGAACAACTTGTTCTACAACAGCATTGTTGGATATTGGAGATACTAGAGAAGTGAGAATTCACTCTAACTCTTTGATGGTTCATTCATGTTACAGTTGCACCATACAAAAGTAAAATATTAGTAATAAGCGAAATTGGGGATGGGGTATATGGTTAATATGTTCACAATTTTTCTGTAAATCTGAAACTATTCTAAAATAAAACGTCCATTAAAACAACACACAAAATACTAGGTAATTGTAACATTGGGAACATAGAAATATGGACCACTGAAAAGATGGGGGAGTATCAGAAGTGGCTTAGAGGACACACCACCTCCCTGCCATATGCTGGGCTATAATTGAACTACAGGAAATGACAGAGAGAGAGAGGTCAGTCTGGGACAAATATTAGGATGTATGAGAAAGGTCTCCTTTCAATAACCAGAGCGTCTGAGACTTCTGAATCCTCTCCCAACCCTCCCCACAAATGGTCAAGCTGAGGCTTTGTGATGTCAAGCAACACCATGGCAACCACTGATTTAGGGCAATCAGTGCTGAAGAGTGTGGCTCCTCATTCTCCTAGAGAGTATATATAGAGGCCAGGGCACTTTGAGTAGGGTCTCTGGCCTAAAGAAAGCCAAACTTACTAAGAAGATATTGTAGACTAGTTGAGATAAGGAATAAGACCCCAAACACAAGGATGGATGAAGAAACTCCAAGTACTAAAGTGAATTGGAAGTCAGTTTCTCAACTGGATGACCAAGAAATGGATAAGGTCAGAATACCTTATTCAAATGCTTCCCCTTCCTCAGTAATTCCTCAGCCAAGATTCTGGCCTTGTGCTTTTTGGCCACAGACACTTCCTCATTCAATCCATTGTCATTCAATTACCAGCCCATTTCCTAATCATTTTCCATTTCTTCCACAAAACCAATGTCTTTCTGGTTTACCTTGTTTCCAAACTACTTGACCAAGTTAATGGTGATGGTAAATTTGGTCCTCAAGCTGAATGAAGACAAAAGCAGAAAGCCAGAAAGAATCAGATGATTGTATTTTACTAAAGGAAGGAGGAAAACCTCCAGTAATCAAGCCAACAAACGCAGAAGAAGAAATTCTGGAGTGTTCATCTATCACTGGTGATGCCCAGGGTCTCCCAGAGGAAGACACTTAATAATGAGTATCACTCTACAAAAAATGCTTCAGAAATGGACATTATGAGGAGATGAAAACATTAGTGGTCTCCTTGAATAAATACCAGACAGGGTATAAAGGAAATGTGACTGTATTTCTGTGTGTTTTCAGATGATAGGGTGGGAGTTAAGGAGGGGGCAGGCACGTGAGAAGGGAGGAATGTAGACTACTTCAATTGGGGTACCAGACAAGATTTTCCATACTGAGACAGACACTTAGAATAAGGACTGGGTGAAGACTGAAGAAGAATTTTTTCCTGAACACTTTCTCATACTGGCAAAAAAGAAAAAAAAGATGATGTTTAATTTGTGTTTGGATTGGGAAGGTGGGTGGATGGTGGTGGTAGCAGTGATGAGGAACAGGGTATTGTGTTAGTGTTGGCAGTGTATAATAATGAATTTGATTTCCTTTTTACATGGTATACTATTGAATATTGTTAAACTATTGAAAGGATGGTCAGGTCAAGGTCTGAAGGTTTATTGCACAACTTGTACAGTTTTTCCTTGAACAACTTGTTCTACAACAGCATTGTTGGATATTGGAGATACTAGAGAAGTGAGAATTCACTCTAACTCTTTGATGGTTCATTCATGTTACAGTTGCACCATACAAAAGTAAAATATTAGTAATAAGCGAAATTGGGGATGGGGTATATGGTTAATATGTTCACAATTTTTCTGTAAATCTGAAACTATTCTAAAATAAGACGTCCATTAAAACAACACACAAAATACTAGGTAATTGTAACATCGGGAACATAGAAATATGGACCACTGAAAAGATGGGGGAGTATCGGAAGTGGCTTAGAGGACACACCACCTCCCTGCCATATGCTGGGCTATAATTGAACTAGAGGAAATGACAGAGAGAGAGAGGTCAGTCTGGGACAAATATTAGGATGTATGAGAAAGGTCTCCTTTCAATAACCAGAGCGTCTGAGACTTCTGAATCCTCTCCCAACCCTCCCCACAAATGTTCAAGCTGAGGCTTTGTGATGTCAAGCAACACCATGGCAACCACTGATTTAGCGCAATCAGTGCTGAAGAGTGTGGCTCCTCATTCTCCTAGAGAGTATATATAGAGGCCAGGGCACTTTGAGTAGGGTCTCTGGCCTAAAGAAAGCCAAACTTACTAAGAAGATATTGTAGACTAGTTGAGATCAGGAATAAGACCCCAAACACAAGAATGGACGAAGAAACTCCAAGTAGTAAAGTGAATTGGAAGTCAGTTTCTCAACTGGATGACCAAGAAATGGATAAGGTCAGAATACCTTATTCAAATGCTTCCCCTTCCTCAGTAATTCCTCAGCCAAGATTCTGGCCTTGTGCTTTTTGGCCACAGACACTTCCTCATTCAATCCATTGTCATTCAATTACCAGCCCATTTCCTAATCATTTTCCATTTCTTCCCCAAAACCAATGTCTTTCTGGTTTACCTTGTTTCCAAACTACTTGACCAAGATAATGGTGATGGTAAATTTGGTCCTCAAGCTGAATGAAGACAAAAGCAGAAAGCCAGAAAGAATCAGATGATTGTATTTTACTACAGGAAGGAGGAAAACCTCCAGTAAGCAAGCCAACAAACGCAGAAGAAGAAGTTCTGGAGTGTTCATCTATCATTGGTGATGCCCAGGGTCTCCCAGAGGAAGACACTTAATAATGAGTATCACTCTACAAAAAATGCTTCAGAAATGGACATTATGAGGAGATGAAAACATTAGTGGTCTCCTTGAATAAATACCAGACAGGGTATAAAGGAAATGTGACTGTATTTCTGTGTGTTTTCAGATGATAGGGAGGGAGTTAAGGAGGGGGCAGGCATGTGAGAAGGGAGGAATGTAGACTTCTTCAATTGGGGTACCAGACAAGCGTTTCCATACTGAGCCAGACACTTAGAATAAGGACTGGGTGAAGACTGAAGAAGAATTTTTTCCTGAACACTTTCTCATACTGGCAAAAAAGAAAAAAAAGATGATGTTTAATTTGTGTTTGGATTGGGAAGGTGGGTGGATGGTGGTGGTAGCAGTGATGAGGAACAGGGTATTGTGTTAGTGTTGGCAGTGTATAATAATGAATTTGATTTCCTTTTTACATGGTATACTATTGAATATTGTTAAACTATTGAAAGGATGGTCAGGTCAAGGTCTGAAGTTTTATTGCACAACTTGTACAGTTTTTCCTTGAACAACTTGTTCTACAACAGCATTGTTGGATATTGGAGATACTAGAGAAGTGAGAATTCACTCTAACTCTTTCATGGTTCACTTCATGTTACAGTTGCACCATACAAAAGTAAAATATTAGTAATAAGCGAAATTGGGGATGGGGTATATGGTTAATATGTTCACAATTTTTCTGTAAATCTGAAACTATTCTAAAATAAAATGTCCATTAAAACAACACACAAAATACTAGGTAATTGTAACATCGGGAACATAGAAATATGGACCACTGAAAAGATGGGGGAGTATCGGACGTGGCTTAGAGGACACACCACCTCCCTGCCATATGCTGGGCTATAATTGAACTAGAGGAAATGACAGAGAGAGAGAGGTCAGTCTGGGACAAATATTAGGATGTATGAGAAAG
>NW_005871052.1:5218232-5221197 GCF_000147115.1 Myotis lucifugus | reverse complement strand
CATGGAGTTGGAAGATTGTTTTGGTTTCGCTTCCATGGAGTTGGAAGGCTGTATTTTCGGGCCCATTTAGTTTTCTGTGTTTGTATGTTTCTTTCTGTGAACTTACTGGACGGACGTTATGGAATGGACTCAGACTGCTCCTTTGGGTATTGTGATTGATCATTTCAAGGAGATTGCGGGAGGCTTTAGAGCTCCCTCAGGAATTGGGAAGTTGTTAGAAATTGAATGGATTGTTTAAACTCTGAATGAATGTCTGGTGAAAGTATGTGAGTGTGGAGGGAAGGGGCCTGCCTTCTCCCCTCCTTTGTGTGGCTACAGGATTTCGGTCCAGTGGGCATCTGAGTAAGGACCTATGGAAACAGGTCACACGCTCCCCAGGTAAATGCGTCTGAAATTTCTGTGCACGTGTGAGAAGAAAAGCTGGCTTAGAACTAATGTGCGCACCATCCGATTTTGGATAGAATTTTAAGCTGGAAGCTCCTTGCAAATGTGCAGAAAAAGATGCTAGCTAAATTCTAGCAGCAGGATTGGCATTTCCATAATAACAGTTTTTCCAAGGGAACAAAAAGATGGTCCTTTGTTAATTAAGAAAGCTTTTCTTAATGGAGGAAGGAGATCATCTCCTCCTGCCTGCAGCAAAATCTTAAAGAATGTGGTCAATTTACATCTGAAAAGACCAGGTAGGCCAGAATCTGTTTGCAGGGCTCAAATGTGGTTTTCCAGAGCCCATTGGAAGTAAAAAAAGTAGTTTACTCTAATTTGCCTCATGAAAAATCTAAAGAACAGAATTAAATCTATTGGTTGACTGAATATTTAACTTGCCAGCTAAAAGTTTAAGGTCTTTTTTTCTCTCACCGTTGGGAAGTCTGAAGATACACCCTTTTTTGGTGGAGTGCAGGGTAGACACGCCCTTCCCCTAGCATGCAGGTGGTCCGGTTCCCGCCTGCAGCCATCTTTAGGAATGTTAATTTGCATTTCAATGGCTACACCTTTTGCTAGCCAACCTTCCCAGAAAAGGTCAAGCGGCCAAAAGGTGGCTCCTTTGAAATCAGCTTTCTGCCAGTATAACTTGTTTTTGTACTCATTGGTCTGATTAAAAAGAGGATTAATTTTTAACATCTCAACTGAATTTTTAGTACAAAAACCAGTTTAAATTTAATTATAATTATAAAAGGTATAAACAGTTAATGAAATTTCTGTTTGTCTATAATATAATGTTGGCCATCTATCTTTTAGGGATTTTGGTTTGCTCTTCCCTTGTTTATTGTGAGAATAAAGAAATCACCTTTTCTGTCAGAACAGTTTAGACAGCCACAATGTTGAGCTGCCTGACTTGGCAGCCACCATGTTGGCCGCATGGGTTGCCGCTCCCCTGGGGGCCGCCATCTTGAAACAGCAAAGGCCCCTCCCTCTGATTTAGTCAGGGGTGGAGCTTTAAGGCGGAGTTTTATGGGGCTGCAAGTGTGCTTACTTCGCGAATTTATTTTTAAGCTAATCTCTTAAATCTAGAAAACCCTGCTTTCCTTAAACTAAAGACAATTAAAGGTTATGGCAAAGTCTTTAAAAGGAACTGATAGCAGTAATCCAATTTCTAAAGTACGATTATTTCAGGTAGAAACTGGTTTCTGTAAATTGATCTGTCCTTATTGCTTAAATATGTATAACTAGTGAAATTTCTGTGTCTCTTAAAAATTTTGAATGTATTACTAATCTGAGAAATGTTCATTATTTACATGACACCTAAAAATTAAGGCTAAGAGTTCTAACTGGAAAGCATGGCTTTGGTGTGATGGAAAAAAAATAAAATAAAATGTTGAATAAGTGATAGGCCAGTGAGCTGGGACTGGTCACTGGTGGATTGTGAGAAGGGCTGGATGTGGCCTAACTTCTCCTTCCTTGGTACCCCTGAAACGTCAGAGGGTACTTCTGGCCTTGGTTTTCTTGGGTTTTGGTTTTGGATTTGTTTGTTTATTTGTTTGTGATGAGTGCCGTTTCTATCTGGGTAAGACATAGGTCAAGGACTTGTTCACTGAAAGAATGTAAGTGTAAATATTTATTTAATATTTGTATATCTACTTGGGTATAATTGTTCATATACATATGAAAGTCTGTGAAAAAAAAAAGGCACACGCTTGATTTCTTAAGGCTGAGTGCTCTGACCGATAGCAAAGCACCCTGAGCGGCCGCTGGGATCTTTCCCCAAGGGCGCTTGCTCTCTGCCAGAGGTGGAATCGGCCCGCCTAACTAGTAAACATCTCTATCTGTTTGTTTGCTGGGAACTTTGATTTGTTATGTGATATTCTATGCTGGGTTGAGATTTTGGAATTCTAGGGTAAATTTAAAAGGTATTTATGGCTTTTCTAGTCTGATTGGGACATTTAAGGATGGGGCTCACAGTTCCTCAAGGCAAAGATTTAATGGGCCCTTCCCCCTGCCTGTGCTGAATTAGATAATACAGGCCAGTACTGATTAAGGAAGATAATGGGCCTTGGAATCTGTAAAGATAGGGGGGAATGAAGCTGGTCTAATGTACTGAAAGGGTTTGGTACCTATTACTGCTAGCAAAGGAGGGGCTGATACCCCCTCCTAGCGCACTCCCTTGAAAGAGGCCTGGTTGCTGCTCTGCCACAAAGGGAACTGGTAGAAACAAACCATGGAACCTGGTGGGGGCCATGGAGTGAGACCCTCGCGAGGTCTGAGAGTCACTGGAGCAGCCGGCCACCATGGGACCCTGGGGAGAACCAGAGCTCCTGGTGTGGCGCCCAGAGGCAGTAGCCTCGGCTCCCCCACTGTCTGTGGGCCTGGAGGTGAAGTTGGGGACCCTGGTGCTCCTGCTGGTGCTCACGCTCATCTGCAGTCTGGTGCCCATCTTTTTTTGTGCTATTCCTAATTGTTAGTCAGTCTCTTATTTTTCTCAGTTTTCTGTTAGAAATTTCTTGAACCCTGGTAATGTGGTTTTGCCGTT
>NW_005871052.1:5207289-5218083 GCF_000147115.1 Myotis lucifugus | reverse complement strand
TCAACGCAACCTGCTACCTGCCTGATGCTGGTAACATTGCTCGCGACTCAGATGATGCCTGCATCTTCATGAACATGGCTCCAAAGAGACAAGGACAATTTATAGGAAGGCCAAAAATAGACTTTAGTAGGATGTGGCTGCCTGAAGCACCAATGATGCCAATATCATGTTTCATTGTATTGATATGTTATATTAACCTTTAATTCTCTTGCAGGTTTGAATGTGTGCTGGCTGTCCTGGAAGGGAACTATGTGGGGGGACCCCCAAAAGTAAAGGATGGCCCAGCTGCCAAGAGGACAGGTGCCCAAATGGGCAGGAAACGGTGCCCATCAGGTTTTGGTCTCTGTTGAGAGACAGCTAACAGTTTGCAGCCCGTAATACTGTCTTGCAGGCCTTTGTGACCATGCCCATGTCAAGGGTAGTAAGCTGGAAAAGGCCTGTTTAAAATAGAAGGTCTGAGGTATGGTTATGCATAGAAAGAAAATTTAATGCCAACAATTACTGTTTTATTAAAAGGAATTGACAAGAAAAGTCAGAAAATCTTAGAGTAGATCAGTATATTTTTCTTCTTGTGTAATTCCTCCGAAATTTGGCAATGCTAACATGGCAATACATTTCTTTGCATGGATTCAATAAGACCGGTTCCTAATAATGGTTTTATTAATGGAAAACTTTGACTGAAGTATCATGTTTTAAAGAGCCCTGTCTGAGCTCTAAAGACTTGAAGCCAGTAAGAATGCCACGAAGAAATCCTGGTATCCTGCTTGGAAGCCCTGAAGATGGCTGGCGCTGGAGCATCAGGCCCATGCCCTACCATCATTGGTGGTTGGTAAGAGTAGAAGGGGAGCAGTAGGGATGCCTCTGCATTCCTGCGGAACCCCCACACACTCTGGGCCGCAACAAGTAGGAGGGCTAATGAGATGGGCTTAAAGCCTAGAGCGTGGGCGCAGGTGGAGTTGCTACAGGTGAGGGATTCACCTCACTCAGCAGATACTGCAGGCAGGCCTGATGGCAGCTGGGTGGCGTGGCTTCCTGGCCCTATGGGGCACATTAAGATTCAATCATGAGATTCCAGCAAAGGTAGTCAGTTACCATTCTTGTGTTTATGCAAACATCAGGACAGTAGATAAATTAATCTTGATTTGGCTTTTTAATAGCCATGGAAGAATTTTAAGAAGAAAAATCCTATTTCAATAGAAGTTATTAAAGCTAAAATGATTTCTTCCCCTTCCACCAGACCATTTGTTAAACAGTTCAGTTGATAGTTCTGTGTGCCAAGTTCGGGCCTCTAGCAACGGTGGAATAGAAATGCAGTCTGTCTCATGATTGAGCCGGAAGTTCAAAGAAAAAGGGGGGAATGAAAGGGCGAGGGCTACGCCCTCCATCTTGCCTCAGGGTAAGGGCTACGTCCTTTCTCCTCCCCTTACTCCCCCCCCCTATAAAGCCCGTCTCTACGCGGGGGTTCCCTCTCTCAGCAACTTGGTTTGCCGTTGTGTCGGTGAGTCTGTTGGATGGGGAGCTCAAGCTAGCTTGAAATACAGATTCTTATGCTTTTGCATCGGATTGGCTGGCTTCCTGATGTGGTTTCTTGGGGATCTTGAAATCTGGGCATAACATTGGGTATGCGGTATATGGTTAATACCTTCACAATTTTTCTGTAAATCTGAAACTATTCTAAAATAAAACGTCCATTAAAACAACACACAAAATACTAGGTAATTGTAACATCGGGAACATAGAAATATGGACCACTGAAAAGATGGGGGAGTATCAGAAGTGGCTTAGAGGACACACCACCTCCCTGCCATATGCTGGGCTATAATTGAACTAGAGGAAATGACAGAGAGAGAGAGGTCAGTCTGGGACAAATATTAGGATGTATGAGAAAGGTCTCCTTTCAATAACCAGAGCGTCTGAGACTTCTGAATCCTCTCCCAACCCTCCCCACAAATGGTCAAGCTGAGGCTTTGTGATGTCAAGCAACACCATGGCAACCACTGATTTAGGGCAATCAGTGCTGAAGAGTGTGGCTCCTCATTCTCCTAGAGAGTATATATAGAGGCCAGGGCACTTTGAGTAGGGTCTCTGGCCTAAAGAAAGCCAAACTTACTAAGAAGATATTGTAGACTAGTTGAGATAAGGAATAAGACTCCAAACATAAGGATGGATGAAGAAACTCCAAGTACTAAAGTGAATTGGAAGTCAGTTTCTCAACTGGATGACCAAGAAATAGATAAGGTCACAATACCGTAGTAAAATGAGTCCCTCTGCCCCAAAATTCCTCACCCATGGTTCGGGCCTTGTGCTTTTTGGCCACAGACACTTCCTCATTCAATCCATTGTCATTCTATTACAAGCCATTTCATACCCATTTTCCAATTTCTTCCCCAAAACAAATGTCTTTCTATGATTAACTTGTTTCCAAACTACATAAACAAGTTAATGGGGATGCTAAATTTGGTCCTTAAGCTGAATTAAGAGAAGAAGGAGAAAGAATAAAAGGATCAGATAATTGTATTGTTCTACAGGAAGCGGGGAAATCCTCCAGTAAGCAAGCCAACAAATGCAGAAGAAGAAGTGCTGGAGTGTTCATCTACCACAGGTGATGCCCAGGGTCTCCCCGAGGAAGACACCTAATAATGTGTATCCCTCTATAAAAAATGCTCCAGAAATGGACATTATGAGGAGATGAAAACATTAGTGGTCTCCTTGAATAAATACCAGACTGGGTATAAAGGAAAAGTGTTTGTATTTTTGAGTGTTTTCAGATGATAGGGAGGGAGTTAAGGAGGGGGCAGGCATGTGAGAAGGGAGGAATGTAGAAGTCTTCAACTGGGGCACCAGACAAGCTTTTCCATACTGAGCCAGATACTTAGAATAAGGACTGGGTGAAGACTGAAGAGGAATTTTTTTCTTAACACTTTCTCATACTGGCAAAAAAGAAAATAAGCTGATGTTTATTTGTGTTTAGATTGGGAGGGTGGGTGGATGGTGTTGGTAGCAGTGATGAGGAACAGGGTATTGTGTTAGTGTTGGCAGTGTATAATAATGACTTTGATTTCCTTTTTACATGGTATACTATTGAATATTGTTAAACTATTGAAAGGATGGTCAGGTCAAGGTCTGAAGTTTTATTCCACAACTGGTACAGGTTTTCCTTGAACAACTTCGTCTACAACAGCATTGTTGGATATTGGAGATAATGGAGAAGTGTGGTTTCACTCTAACTGTTTTACTGATGGTTCACTTCATGTAACAGTTGCACCATACCAAAGTAAGATATTAGTAATAAGGGAAGTTGGGTATGGGGTATATGGGTAATATCTTCACAACTTTTTTGTAAATCTGAAACTATTCTAAAATAAAATGTCCATTAAAACAACACACAAAATAGGTAATTGTAACATCAGGAACATGGAAATATGGACCACTGAAAAGATGGGGGAGTATCGGAAATGGCTTAGAGGACACACCACCTCCCTGCCATATGCTGGACTATAATTGAAGTAGAGGAAATGACAGAGAGAGAGAGAAAGGTCAGTCTGGGAAAAATTTTAGGAGGTATGTGGAAGGTCTCCTTTCAATAAGCAGAGCGTCTGAGACTTCTGAATCCTCTCCCACCCCCCACCCACCCTGGATGGTCAAGCTGAGGCTTTGTGATGTCAAGCCACCCCATGGCAACCAGTGATCTAAGGCAATCAGTGCTGAAATGTGTGGCTCCTCATTCTCCTGGAGAGTATATATAGAGGCCAGCACCCTTTGAGTAGGGTCCCTTGCCTCTAGAAATCCAAACTTACTAAGAAGATATTGTAGACTAGTTGAGATAAGGAATAAGACTCCAAACACAAGGATGGATGAAGAAACTACAAGTACTAAATTGAATTGGAAGTCAGTTTCTCAACTGGATGACCAAGAAATGGATAGGGTCACAATACCTCAGTAAAATGAGTCCCTTTGCCCAAAAATTCCTCAGCCAAGATTCTGGCCTTGTGCTTTTTGGCCACAGACACTTCCTCATTCAATCCATTGTCATTCAATTACAAGCCATTTCATACCCATTTTCCAATTTCTTCCCCAAAACAAATGTCTTTCTATGTTTAACTTGTTTCCAAACTACATAAACAAGATAATGTGGATGGTAAATTTGGTCCTTAAGCTGAATGAAGAGAAGAAGGAGAAAGAACAAAAGAATCAGATGATTGTAGTTTACTACAGGAAAGGGGGAAATCCTCCAGTAAGCAAGCCAACAAATGCAGAAGAAGAAGTGCTGGAGTGTTAATCTACCACAGGTGATGCCCAGGGTCTCCCAGAGGAAGACACCTAATAATGTGTATCCCTCTATAAAAAATGCTACAGAAATGGACATTATGAGGAGATGAAAACATTAGTGGTCTCCTTGAATAAATACCAGACTGGGTATAAAGGAAAAGTGTTTGTATTTTTGCGTGTTTTCAGATGATAGGGAGGGAGTTAAGAATGGGATATGCATGTGAGAAGGGAGGAATGTAGACTTCTTCAATTGGGGCACCAGAGAAGCCTTTCCATACTGAGCCAGACACTTAGAATAAGGACTGGGTGAAGACTGAAGAGGAATTTTTTCCTGAACACTTTCTCATACTGGCAATAAAGAAAATAAGCTGATGTTAATTTCTGTTTGGATTGGGAGGGTGGGTGGATGGTGCTGGTAGCAGTGATGAGGAACAGGGTATTGTGTTAGTGTTGGCAGTGTATAATAATGAATTTGATTTCCTTTTTACATGGTATACTATTGAATATTGTTAAACTATTGAAAGGATGGTCAGGTCAAGGTCTGAAGTTTTATTGCACAACTTGTACAGTTTTTCCTTGAACAACTTGTTCTACAACAGCATTGTTGGATATTGGAGATACTAGAGAAGTGAGAATTCACTCTAACTCTTTGATGGTTCATTCATGTTACAGTTGCACCATACAAAAGTAAAATATTAGTAATAAGCGAAATTGGGGATGGGGTATATGGTTAATATGTTCACAATTTTTCTGTAAATCTGAAACTGTTCTAAAATAAAACGTCCATTAAAACAACACACAAAATACTAGGTAATTGTAACATCGGGAACATAGAAATATGGACCACTGAAAAGATGGGGGAGTATCGGAAGTGGCTTAGAGGACACACCACCTCCCTGCCATATGCTGGGCTATAATTGAACTAGAGGAAATGACAGAGAGAGAGAGGTCAGTCTGGGACAAATATTAGGATGTATGAGAAAGGTCTCCTTTCAATAACCAGAGCGTCTGAGACTTCTGAATCCTCTCCCAACCCTCCCCACAAATGGTCAAGCTGAGGCTTTGTGATGTCAAGCAACACCATGGCAACCACTGATTTAGGGCAATCAGTGCTGAAGAGTGTGGCTCCTCATTCTCCTAGAGAGTATATATAGAGGCCAGGGCACTTTGAGTAGGGTCTCTGGCCTAAAGAAAGCCAAACTTACTAAGAAGATATTGTAGACTAGTTGAGATAAGGAATAAGACTCCAAACATAAGGATGGATGAAGAAACTCCAAGTACTAAAGTGAATTGGAAGTCAGTTTCTCAACTGGATGACCAAGAAATGGATAAGGTCAGAATACCTTATTCAAATGCTTCCCTCTGCCCAAAAATTCCTCACCCATGGTTCGGGCCTTGTGCTTTTTGGCCACAGACACTTCCTCATTCAATCCATTGTCATTCTATTACAAGCCATTTCATACCCATTTTCCAATTTCTTCCCCAAAACAAATGTCTTTCTATGTTTAACTTGTTTCCAAACTACATAAACAAGATAATGGGGATGGTAAATTTGGTCCTTAAGCTGAATTAAGAGAAGAAGGAGAAAGAATAAAAGGATCAGATAATTGTATTGTTCTACAGGAAGGGGGGAAATCCTCCAGTAAGCAAGCCAACAAATGCAGAAGAAGAAGTGCTGGAGTGTTCATCTACCACAGGTGATGCCCAGGGTCTCCCAGAGGAAGACACCTAATAATGTGTATCCCTCTATAAAAAATGCTCCAGAAATGGACATTATGAGGAGATGAAAACATTAGTGGTCTCCTTGAATAAATACCAGACTGGGTATAAAGGAAAAGTGTTTGTATTTTTGAGTGTTTTCAGATGATAGGGAGGGAGTTAAGGAGGGGGCAGGCATGTGAGAAGGGAGGAATGTAGACTTCTTCAATTGGGGCACCAGACAAGCTTTTCCATACTGAGCCAGACACTTAGAATAAGGACTGGGTGAAGACTGAAGAGGAATTTTTTTCTTAACACTTTCTCATACTGGCAAAAAAGAAAATAAGCTGATGTTTATTTGTGTTTAGATTGGGAGGGTGGGTGGATGGTGTTGGTAGCAGTGATGAGGAACAGGGTATTGTGTTAGTGTTGGCAGTGTATAATAATGACTTTGATTTCCTTTTTACATGGTATACTATTGAATATTGTTAAACTATTGAAAGGATGGTCAGGTCAAGGTCTGAAGTTTTATTCCACAACTGGTACAATTTTTCCTTGAACAACTTGGTTGACAACAGCATTGTTGGATATTGGAGATACTAGAGAAGTGAGAATTCACTCTAACTGTTTGATGGTTCACTTCATGTTACAGTTGCACCATACAAAAGGAAAATATTAGTAATAAGCGAAATTGGGTATGTGGTATATGGTTAATACCTTCACAATTTTTCTGTAAATCTGAAACTATTCTAAAATAAAACGTCCATTAAAACAACACACAAAATACTAGGTAATTGTAACATCGGGAAATTAGAAATATGGACCACTGAAAAGATGGGGGAGTATCGGAAGTGGCTCAGAGGACACACCACCTCCCTGCCATATGCTGGACTATAATTGAAATAGAGGAAATGACAGAGAGAGAAAGGTCAGTCTGGGAAAAATTTTAGGAGGTATGTGGGAGGTCTCCTTTCTATAACCAGAGCATCTGAGACTTCTGAATCCTCTCCCACCCCCCACCCACCCTGGATGGTGAAGCTGAGGCTTTGTGATGTCAAGCCACACCATGGCAACCACTGATTTAGGGCAATCAGTGCTGAAGGCTGTGGCTCCTCATTCTCCTAGAGAGTATATATAGAGGCCAGGACCATTTGAGTAGGGTCCCTTGCCTCAAGAAAGCCAAACTTACTAAGAAGATATTGTAGACTAGTTGAGATAAGGAATAAGACTCCAAACATAAGGATGGATGAAGAAACTCCAAGTACTAAAGTGAATTGGAAGTCAGTTTCTCAACTGGATGACCAAGAAATGGATAAGGTCAGAATACCTTATTCAAATGCTTCCCCTTCCTCAGTAATTCCTCAGCCAAGATTCTGGCCTTGTGCTTTTTGGCCACAGACACTTCCTCATTCAATTCATTGTCATTCAATTACAAGCCCATTTCCTAATCATTTTCCATTTCTTCCCCAAAACCAATGTCTTTCTGGTTTACCTTGTTTCCAAACTACATGACCAAGATAATGGTGATGGACAATTTGGTCCTTAAGGTGAATGAAGACAAAAGCAGAAGGACAGAAAGAATCAGATGATAGTATTTTACTACAGGAAGGAGGAAAACCTCCAGTAAACAAGCCAACAAACGCAGAAGGAGAAGTTATGGAGTGTTCATCTATCACTGGTGATGCCCAGGGTCTCCCAGAGGAAGACACTTAATAATGAGTATCACTCTACAAAAAATGCTTCAGAAATGGACATTATGAGGAGATGAAAACATTAGTGGTCTCCTTGAATAAATACCAGACAGGGTATAAAGGAAATGTGACTGTATTTCTGTGTGTTTTCAGATGATAGGGTGGGAGTTAAGGAGGGGGCAGGCACGTGAGAAGGGAGGAATGTAGACTTCTTCAATTGGGGTACCAGACAAGCCCTTCCATACTGAGCCAGACACTTTGAATAAGGACTGGGTGAAGACTGAAGAAGAATTTTTTTCTGAACACTTTCTCATACTGGCAAAAAAGAAAAAAAGATGATGTTTAATTTGTGTTTGGATTGGGAGGGTGGGTGGATGGCGGTGGTAGCAGTGATGAGGAACAGGGTATTGTGTTAGTGTTGGCAGTGTATAATAATGAATTTGATTTCCTTTTTACATGGTACACTACTTAATATTGTTCAACTATTGAAAGGATGGTCAGGTCAAGATTTGAAGTTTTATTCCACAACTGGTACAGTTTTTCCTTGAACAACTTGGTCAACAACAGCATTGTTGTATATTGGAGATACTAGAGAAGTGAGAATTCACTCTAACTGTTTGATGGTTCACTTCATGTTAAAGTTGCACCATACAAAAGGAAAATATTAGTAATAAGCGAAATTGGGTATGCGGTATATGGTTAATACCTTCACAATTTTTGTGTAAATCTGAAACTATTCTAAAATAAAACATCCATTAAAACAACACACAAAATACTAGGTAATTGTAACATCGGGAACATAGAAATATGGACCACTGAAAAGATGGGGGAGTATCGGAAGTGGCTTAGAGGACACACCGCCTCCCTGCCATATGCTGGACTATAATTGAACTAGAGGAAATGACAGAGAGAGAAAGGTCAGTCTGGGAAAAATTTTAGGAGGTATGTGGGAGGTCTCCTTTCTATAACCAGAGCATCTGAGACTTCTGAATCCTCTCCCACCCCCCACCCACCCTGGATGGTGAAGCTGAGGCTTTGTGATGTCAAGCCACACCATGGCAACCACTGATTTAGGGCAATCAGTGCTGAAGGCTGTGGCTCCTCATTCTCCTAGAGAGTATATATAGAGGCCAGGACCATTTGAGTAGGGTCCCTTGCCTCAAGAAAGCCAAACTTACTAAGAAGATATTGTAGACTAGTTGAGATAAGGAATAAGACTCCAAACACAAGGATGGATGAAGAAACTACAAGTACTAAAGTGAATTGGAAGTCAGTTTCTCAACTGGATGACCAAGAAATAGATAAGGTCACAATACCGTAGTAAAATGAGTCCCTCTGCCCAAAAATTCCTCACCCATGGTTCGGGCCTTGTGCTTTTTGGCCACAGACACTTCCTCATTCAATCCATTGTCATTCTATTACAAGCCATTTCATACCCATTTTCCAATTTCTTCCCCAAAACAAATGTCTTTCTATGTTTAACTTGTTTCCAAACTACATAAACAAGATAATGGGGATGGTAAATTTGGTCCTTAAGCTGAATTAAGAGAAGAAGGAGAAAGAATAAAAGGATCAGATAATTGTATTGTTCTACAGGAAGGGGGGAAATCCTCCAGTAAGCAAGCCAACAAATGCAGAAGAAGAAGTGCTGGAGTGTTCATCTACCACAGGTGATGCCCAGGGTCTCCCAGAGGAAGACACCTAATAATGTGTATCCCTCTATAAAAAATGCTACAGAAATGGACATTATGAGGAGATGAAAACATTAGTGGTCTCCTTGAATAAATACCAGACTGGGTATAAAGGAAAAGTGTTTGTATTTTTGCGTGTTTTCAGATGATAGGGAGGGAGTTAAGAATGGGATATGCATGTGAGAAGGGAGGAATGTAGAATTCTTCAATTGGGGCACCAGAGAAGCCTTTCCATACTGAGCCAAACACTTAGAATAAGGACTGGGTGAAGACTGAAGAGGAATTTTTTCCTGAACACTTTCTCATACTGGCAATAAAGAAAATAAGCTGATGTTAATTTCTGTTTGGATTGGGAGGGTGGGTGGATGGTGGTGGTAGCAGTGATGTGGAACAGGGTATTTTGTTAGTGTTGGCAGTGTATAATAATGAATTTGATTTCCTTTTTACATGGTAAAATATTGAATATTGTTAAACTATTGAAAGGATGGTCAGGTCAAGATCTGTAGTTTTATTGCACAACTGGTACAGTTTTTCCTTGAACAACTTGGTCTACAACAGCATTTTTGGATATTAGATATAATAGAGAAGTGATGTTTCACTCTGTTTCTCTGATGGTTCACTTCATGTTACAGTTGCACCATAGAAAAGTAAAATATTAGTAATAAGGGAAATTGGGTATGCGGTATATGGTTAATATGTTCACAATTTTTCTGTAAATCTGAAACTGTTCTAAAATAAAACGTCCATTAAAACAACACACAAAATACTAGGTAATTGTAACATCGGGAACATAGAAATATGGACCACTGAAAAGATGGGGGAGTATCAGAAGTGGCTTAGAGGACACACCACCTCCCTGCCATATGCTGGGCTATAATTGAACTAGAGGAAATGACAGAGAGAGAGAGGTCAGTCTGGGACAAATATTAGGATGTATGAGAAAGGTCTCCTTTCAATAACCAGAGCGTCTGAGACTTCTGAATCCTCTCCCAACCCTCCCCACAAATGGTCAAGCTGAGGCTTTGTGATGTCAAGCAACACCATGGCAACCACAGATTTAGGGCAATCAGTGCTGAAGAGTGCGGCTCCTCATTCTCCTAGAGAGTATATATAGAGGCCAGGGCACTTTGAGTAGGGTCTCTTGCCTAAAGAAAGCCAAACTTACTAAGAGGATATTGTAGACTAGTTGAGATAAGGAATAAGACCCCAAACACAAGGATGGATGAAGAAACTCCAAGTACTAAAGTGAATTGGAAGTCATTTTCTCAACTGGGATGACCAAGAAATAGATAAGGTCACAATACCGTAGTAAAATGAGTCCCTCTGCCCCAAAATTCCTCACCCATGGGTTCGGGCCTTGTGCTTTTTGGCACAGACACTTCCTCAATTCAATCCATTGTCATTCTATTACAAGCCATTTCATACCCATTTTCCAATTTCTTCCC
>NW_005871052.1:5203565-5205452 GCF_000147115.1 Myotis lucifugus | reverse complement strand
CAACACACAAAAAGGGGAACCAAGATGGCGGCATAGGTTAACGCTGGAGTTTGCTGCCTCGAACACCACTTCAAAAATACAACTAAAAGACGGAACGGACATCATCTAGAACCACAGGAAGGCTGGCTGAGTGGAAGTTCTACAACTAGGAGGAAAGAGGAAACCATACGAGTCTCAGAGGATGCACAGTGCTGAAGTGAAATACTAAGGTTCAGAGTGCATGTGGAGGGGGCCGGCGGTGGAGGGCGTGGTTGTTGTTTTCAATCGGGAGGGAGTTTCAGACTCTGAGCTCCAGATCCGAGCAAGTCTCTAGGGACCTACACTCAAACGGGAGGAGCGGGAAGGCAGCTTTCTCTCCGAGGTCTGCAGCGGTTGCAGAGGCGCTGAGGACTGAACTAAGAGCAGCCATAACTGCTCGCTCCACCCGCCCAGTGGATCCCCTGGGACCCGCCCCGCTCAAGCCCTGCACAAGTCATTTGCCAAATAGCCTCAGGCCAAGGCTAGATTAGCACCGCCCTAGAGATTCAGCACAGAAGCTCTCCCACTGCAGACACAGCTGACTCTCATAGCCAGTTAGCCTGGAGGTCAATTCACCCCTGTATTGCCAACAACAATCAAGGCTTAACTACAAGAAGACTGCACACAAAGACCACAAGGGGGTGCACCAAGAAAGCATAAAAAATGCGGAGACAAAAAAACATGACAGAAATGGAGGATATAGAGCTAAAAACCACAATTTTGAGGGCTTGCAATAATGTGCTAGAAGCTGCCAATAAACTTGATGAGAGCCTCACGAAATCTAATGAGACCCTCGATGCTGTGATAAAGAACCAACTAGAAATTAAGCATACACTGACTGAAATAAAGAATATTATACAGACACCCAATAGCAGACCAGACGAGCGCAAGAATCAAGTCAAAGATTTGAAATGCGAAGAAGCAAAAAACACCCAACCGGAAAAGCAAAATGAAAAAAGAATCTGAAAATACGAAGATAGTGTAAGGAGCCTCTGGGACAGCTTCAAGCGTACAAACATCAGAATTATAGGGGGTGCCAGAAGATGAGAGACAGCAAGATATTTAAAACCTATTTGAAGAAATAATGGCAGAAATCTTCCCCCACCTGGTGAAAGAAATGGACTTACAGGCCCAAGAAGCGCAGAGAACCCCAACAAAAGGAATCCAAAGAGGACCACACCAAGGTACATCATAATTAAAATGCCAAGAGCAAAAGACAAAGAGAGAATCTTAAAAGCAGCAAGAGAAAGAAACTCAATTACCTACAAGGGAATACCCATACGACTGTCAGCTGATTTCTCAACAGAAACTTTGCAGGCCAGAAGGGAGTGGCAAGAAATATTCAAAGTGATGAATACCAAGAACCTACAACCAAGAGTACTTTATCCAGCAAAGCTATCATTCAGAATTGAAGGTCAGATAAAGAGCTTCACAGATAAGGAAAAGCTAAAGGAGTTCATCACCACTAAACCAGTATTATACGAAATGCTGAAAGGTATCCTTTAAGAAGAGGAAGAAGAAAAAGGTAAAGATACAAATTGTGAACAACAAACATGCATCTGTCAACAAGTGAATCTAAGAATCAAGTGAATAAATAACCTGATGTACAGAATGAACTGGTGATTATAGTGAGTCAGGGACATAGAAAGGGAATGGACTGACTATTCTTGGGGGGGAGAGGGGAATGGGAGATGCGGGAAGAGACTGGACAAAAATCGTGCACCTATGGATGAGGACAGTGGATGGGGAGTGAGGGCGGAGGGTGGGGCGGGAACTGGGAGGAGGGGAGTTATGGGGGGAAAAAAAGGAGGAACAAATGTAATCTGAACAATAAAGATTTAATTAAAAAAAAAGAAAAAGAAAAAAAGA
>NW_005871052.1:5157256-5203465 GCF_000147115.1 Myotis lucifugus | reverse complement strand
CTATCACCTTTGTGTCACAATTATCTGTTCTTCAACTACCATTCACATCCGCCACCTACTTACATGCATGCATTATGGAATATGTAATAATTTAGAAATATTCCATCTCTGAAATATCAAACTCCAGTATCTCATTTTCTGAACTTTATTTCCTTGCCAATCCAGGTCAATTTAATATAGTCAAAATATTTATTGAACTCCTTCTATGTAAAAGGTGTTGTATAAGACACTGGAGGTAGATTGAATAACAACTACAACTGTCATAAGTGCTATGTAAAACAATTGCAGGATATATCAAAATTAGGAAGGTTACAGGATGAGTCCTGTTTAGGACACATCCCAATAACTTGAATCTATTCCCAGTTATTGTCCCCAAACCATTTCCTTAGATAAGTGTTTTACCTATACTTGCCTAGTTATTGCACCAATACCCTCCCTAACTTGGTTTTCTGCCTTAAGCTATCTCACTTCACATAATTCTAAAGTAATACTTTACAAAACTATAACATGATTATGCCATGTTCACGCTTAAAATTCAACAAATGGCTGCCCAGAACTTCCAAATTAAAGTTGATTTCTTAAATTTAACATGTAAGCCACTCCATATTCTGACTAATGTCTATTTCTATGGTCAAATCCTTTGCCTCACTCCAAATGTACCCTCTCCTCTCAGTATATTGAACATAACCTTCAGAATTCATATTGAATGCATGATACCACCATGCTTTTGTACATATTCATTTTCCTGTTTATGGTGACCTTCATGCCTCCTTTATGTACCTTTTATAAGTTACTAGAGGCCTAGTGCACGAAATTCGTGCACTGGGGGAGGGTCCCTCAGCCGGGCCTGCACCCTCTCACAGTCCAGGACCCCACAGGGGATGTCCGCCTGCTGGCTTAGGCTCATTCCCCATGGGCCCAAGCTGTCAGTTGGAAATCCCTCTTGCAGTCTGGGACCTTTCGCTCCTTACCACCTGCCTGCTCACTGCTCCTTACCACTCAACTCACTGCTGAGCTCACCAGCCATGAGCCCTATCTTTCTGTGTAGTTGTCTGTGAGCCAATTGCTCTCTTCCTTCTCACTTAGGGCAAGCAGCATGTGAGGGCAGTGTGCACTGTCGTGGAACACAGAGGGCTGTCCAGAGCTGAGGGGAGTGGCCGGGCCAATGGGGTGAGAGGTGGACACACAGAATGCTATCTCACTCAATTGTGGGATGGGCTGGCCAGCCTTCATCTTCCTGACCCCACCCAGGGAGGGACAGAGTAGGGTGTCCACTTCTCCATTCTCCATCCTTCTATCTGTGACACCTGTCACCCTTGCCAGGCCTCCCCTAAAGTGAGTTCAGCTCAATCCCTGAATGTAAAGGGGCACGGGGGGACCTCCACTCCAGTGCCCCCTGATTCCCAGGGACAGGTCCTGGTCTACAGGACCTGATCTCAGGATGGTGGCCACAGCTGCAGAACATAGATCTGTTTCAAGAAAAGTTGGGAATGTAGAGTTTCGTATGAGCCCCTACTCCAAAAGGTGGCAGTTTATTCACATTGTGGCAAAGACACCTTCAAGAGTAACATAAGTGGGTAAAGTCAGGGCCAAACTGGGCCATTTCCTCATCCAATCTCTCTGAGGTGCGTGGACAGAACCAAGTCTCAGCTCTTTGCAGGACACTTCTGGAGTTTTTTTAAGTCTAAAGGACAGTAGTCTGTCTCCATTCTTGTTCTTTGGGATTTTTTCATCATTGGATAAAAGGATCCATACATTGGGGCAATCCTCTTGAGATACAATATTCCAGTTTCACCCATGTGACAACGACAGCACCCCTCAGAGGGAGGGAGCCGACTGATAGGGAGCAGGGAATTCTGAAAATCAAAGAGATGACAGAGATGCTAAGCCTTTCCTTCACGTGTCTGACACCCCTCTTCGGGCCGCCTGCAGGCCAGGTGTCTGCTGGTCCTTTACCACTTAATGTCTTGGCAGGCTGCACTGAGCCCTGCTAGGCAGTGTGCAGGGCTGCCTGGGCCCGGGGGGAGTCACCCACCCTCCCGTTCCAGTCACTCCTGGTACAGCTCCTGCACATGGGCACTGGTCTCCGGGGGCCACACCAAGATGGCAGCGTAGATGCCTTCCATCTGCTGCAGCAGTGCCCTGTCTGCACAACCAACATCCACCTGGGCCTGGACTCTGCCACTTAGGTATGCCTGGCGCAGGCCAGGACCTCCACGAAGTGGCAGGGGAACTTGCCCCTCTGCAGCTTCAGGACCACTTCTGGATGTTCTGAAAGCCATAAGCAGCCTCAAATCATAGCAGAACCTCTCCATCCCTTTCAAGGGTGACCTCCTGGACATCTTTGTTCCTCAGGGTGCGGTAGGTGAGCACTCCCACGTCCTCGTTGAACAGTTCCTCGGCCATGTGCCTGAAGATGTGTGCCAGGTACCTGTCGGAGCTAGCACCCTGGTGGAGCCTCACCTCCTTCTCCTTCATGTCTCCAAACAGCGTGTCCACGGCAGCATCACTCGAGGCAAGGTCACTTTGCCCCATTATCTGAACATTTTCACCTAAGGTTTACAAACAGTCAGGACCCTGGGAACTGTGCGAAGCTGTGGGAACATCTTCTCAAAGGCCAGCAGTTTCTTGTCATAACACAGGACCATGATGACGTGGAAAATCTTGTCTGGGGACAGGTTCTGCTGTCTGGTGAAGTAATCCTTACCAGAGAGCCCATGATCTGCTGGGGAGACTTGGCCATGCAGAGGTGGGGGTGATGGGGTGACCCAGCACATGCTCTGCATATCGGTCCCAGCTGGGGCAGGCGGAGGTCAGCATGGGTAGCCGGGGCTCTTCCTCACGGTGCTGGCAGTACCAATGCACAAATTCCTTCTGACTCTCCAGAATGCTGAAGTCCGCAGCTATCTTCATGTCAAAGACAATGCACCCCAAGACTTTTGAGAAAGCCACAGAGCCTTCTGGATGCATCAGTGACACTGAGGCTGAATTTAGCAGCAAAATAAGGTAGAGACTAAGGACATATGGACACTGTCAGCACTTTGTGCTGTGAGGAATCACATTTCTTATTAAGGTTCAGAACACGGAAGAAGTCCTTGGTGTTCTGTTGAGAAACTTGGACTCCTTCCTCTGCGGTCACACAACTGTCACACGCCAGGCAGTCACTCAGAAATATCTTGGCATCAGCCAACTTATGGAATTCTCCCTTCTCTCAGTTCTCCTGAGCCAGACTCCGGACGTTGACTGCAGCATTCTCTTGGTCATCGGTTTTTGTTTTTTTACTACATTCCTTCCGTGTGCAGTGATCACACTTCACCTGGAGTGGGGAGGGCGTGGGCCAGCTCGAGTGACCTGGAGGAAGCACAGGGAGAGCAGTCAGTCACCGCTGGTCGCCCCTGGTGATGCTTGCACTATCCTTTCTTCCTTATGGAGCATCTATGGAGGAGAAGCAGTCGCAGTGCCCGAGGCCAAGTTCCAGGAGGCCGGCAGGGCTGTCGGGATCTTGCTGGAGGCACTGGCCCGCTGGTACCTGGCCTGTCCTCTGGAGATTGAACCTACAGGACTACTAAGGAAGCCAGTCCCCAGTTCCGCCCCACCTCCACCACTGATTGATTGGAGTCTGAGGGCCAGGAGGAGGAACCAAGAGGCCTGCCTTCCTGCTGCTTGCCAGTCCCCGAGCCACTCACTCTGGTTCCCTGTTAACCATCCCCTGATCAATGGGAGCCGGTGGGCCAGGGGAGGGACCAAGTGGTCTGCCTTCCGCCCGCTCACCAGTTGCTGCTGTCAGGGATTCATTGGAGCCTGAGGGACCCCAGTCCCCCCTGTTAGCCATCCCCTGATCAATGGAGCCTGAGGGCTGGGGGATGGGCTGGTCATCCCTTTGGTCATCACGGATGCTGGGTTTTTATATATTAGGATTTTTATTGCAATATCATTGACATGTAAAATTGTATATATTAAAGTGTACAACTTGATGTTTTGATATATGTACGCAATTTTAAATTAACTCAATACATTTAATTATAATATCTATCATCTCTACATAGTTTCCCATTGTGTGTGTGTGTGTGTGTGTGTGTGTGTGTGGTGAGGAAAGTTAAGATCTATCCTCTTAGCAAAATTTAGGTACAGGTTTTCCCCATTATTTGAAATAGAATGTTCCTATAAAGCCTTTCATAAGCTGGATGCTTTATTTGCTTTCCTTCTATTTTTGTAAAAGTTAAAATTCTTTCAGGTTTCTTTTGTTAGTGAAAACAGGTACTCATGTAGGCTTTTTGTAAAGGTAAAGTGGCATAATGCAAACTTTCAAAAAGCAGAAGATACCTGTTTATAACAGTATCATTAACTACTGTCACTATTAAATAGATTAGAATACTAGAACTTATTCATCAGGCATAACTGAAACTTTGTAGCCTTAATAAAATCATCTAATTTCTCCTTTCCCTCACCCATGGCAACCACAAAGCTATTCTCTGTTTCTATGAGTTAGACTATTTAACATCATACATATGTGACATATTATGTAGTATTTGTCTTTCTGTGTCTTTTGTTTATTCCAGTTGACATAACATCTTCCAGTTTCATCTACGTTGTTCCAAATAAAATTTCCATCTTTTTTAAGGTTAAATAATATTCCATTGTGTGTGTATCATGACTATTGTGAATGATGCTGTAATTAACTCCCATCTGTTCTTTTTATTTTCTTTTTTCCAGATTTATTGAAGCATAATTGACAATTTAAAAATGTACATATTTTAAATGTACAACCCTGATGATATATATTGTGAAATAGTCACCTCTATCTGTACTTTAAAGTCCATCACAAGCATCACAGTCTCTAAGAAGCCTTCCTGATCATGTCCTCCAGTCTGATATATATGCCCATTCTGGTTCCTTATTGCACCAGAGAATATCTCTACTTATTCCATAGGATTTGTAAACAAATATGACACTTACTCTATTTTGGACTTTTTGATATTTGTGTCCACTTATCTAAGTGGTGAACTTATATAGGGATGCAACTTTGTTTTACTTGATATTGAAACTTCAAGAGCTTATACAGAGTAGGTGCTTAAGAAATGTTCATGGGAGGAAAATAAAATGGTTAACCATTCAAAAAAAGGAAAATTAGAAATGCTCGTAGAATGCAGAGAGATAGAGATGGAAGTGAAAGAGACTAAGAAAGGGAGGGAGGGTGAGAGAGACAGAGCTGAAAAGTGGGAATAATGGAGATAAAAGCATGAAGGAATAACGAGATAGACTCAAAGACAGAAAGGAAAGCAGGTAAAAGGGAGTGAGGAAGGAAGGAAGGAAGGAAGGAAGGAAGGAAGGAAGGAAGGAAGGAAGGGAGGAATTTCTAAGAAAACATCTACGGCTTTTACACTGATTAAAAATAATAAAACGTAGAGTTTGGGGAGTATATTTGGGAATTCTAATGGAATACTATTCTGCTGTAAAAAAGAAAGAACTCTTACCATTCGCAACAGCACGGATGGACATGGAGAGCATTATGTTAAGTGAAATAAGTCAGTCGAAGAAAGATAAATATCATGTGATCTCACTCATTTTTAGAATATAATAAACAACATAAACTGATGAACATGAATAGATCTAAAGACAGAGAAGCATCAAACAGACTGTTAAACTTCAGAGGGAAGGCAGAGGAGGGGGGTGATGTAAGATATCAACCAAAGGATTTGTATGCATGCATATAAGCATGACCAATGGACACAGACACTAGGGGAGTGAGGGTATGTGTGGGGGGTGGGGGTGGCCGAGGAGAGGTCAATGAGGAAAAAAGGACACATATGTAATACTATATGTAATACTTTAAACAATAAAGAACTTTTTAAAAAGCCCTTAAGAAGAAAAATTAAAATTTCTGCACCTGAAACATATAAAATGTTATTAACAAAATCAAGTCAATAAAAAATACAAAAAAATATCACCTCCAAATACGGTAGTGCTGACAAGATTAGATAAGTGGTTCTAGAATTCAAGCACTAGTCTGGAGTTAAGAATATGACTCCAGGCTCCAAATGAATCAGAGTACGTGAAAAATACTAAAGCACATCCTGATTGTTTTGACAGAGCAAACAAGAAAATTGTGTTATTGTAGGCAAAATGGTGCCTAGGTGCTTAATTGTGGTACACTGTAACTCAGGTTTAGGACAATAAAATTATTTCTAGGCTATGATCCCTGGGGAACTGAGTTAACTGAGGTACTCCTTAACTAGGTCTAATTTGATTCTGAACTCAGACAAGGTTAAACACACAGGATACAATCATTTTAATTATTGCCAGATGCTATGAAAATAAAATCACATTGCTTTCTTAATTTACACTTAGTCCATTATGAGTTACCATATAAAATAAAGAATGCCAGTTGAATTTGAACTTCCAGTAACAACAAAAATTTTTAAAATTTCATTACTTGATCAGTCATCACTTAGGTGAATGAAACTGTAAGGAATCCTTGCAGTGGAGCATGACCATTGCTCATAACTGCTTGGTCATTGTAATGATTTATTCTTTTACCTGTATACTAAAGTTTCTGCAGTTTAAAAGACTTTATTTTATTTTCAGTGAAATTAGAACAAACTTTTAAAAAACACAGTATTATCCTTTTCATGTTGTGAGTAAAGAGTAATTTAATGCAAAAGGCTCTGCCATTTTACATTTTCCAGAGCTTTCATTCATTCTTAGTTAGTAATTAAAAATGACTTATAAATAAACACTTGGGACAATTTCCTAAATGTTCTATATTTACTTACAAGGCTGGTACTTCCATCACTCGCTCACATAAGTGGTTTTGAAAGATTGTATACAGGTTCATTTTACAATGTATTTGAAGTTTGTAATCCTGCTTAAATACACAAAAATTGGAGGGATTAACAAACTGCTGCTTGGAGGCCAAGAGAAAACAGAGCTAAGAGCAATCAAGACAGAGCCTATCAGAAACATGAGATCAATTGGTCAAAAAGTGGAAGACTGTCAACAAAAATAACATGTTATGGACCCTCAAGGCTTTCTGTTTATGCTAGAAGAAGCCTAAAATAATTTGTGGTTTTTGATGCTTGATTTAGTTTTCCACAAGCCTAATTAGCAACAGATTAAGTTTGCTGCCACTATAGTTTATTGCTGAGACTGACAAATACTTGTTGTTCATTTGTCTCTGCTATAGAAAGACTGGAGGCAATGATGTAATTACCTTTTAATACATTTAATAATATTAAAAACAACATAGTGATAGTAATACTCATATACAGAAATTTGTGAAGTATTTTAATACATTTTTAGAAAGTCAACTTTCTAATAAAAAATTCCCTGTAACAACTAAGCCATCTCATGTTCTATCCAGGTGTGTCCTCTTGGTTTGTTATAAAATGCAATTTTAAACATTCCCTGTTTCAAAATGGGGTTCCTTTGCTTTAGCAAGACTGAATATGATGACAACTTCTTCAGATTTGCCATCGAGTGTCAGTAATCCTTTTTATATGAACAATATATGAGAATGTTTAATTCAAGGATCTCAGTAAGTGAATTGGGACACTCCTTTCTTGCCAACTCATTTTTTTTTATGTTTCATTTTTTTCCAACACCAGAAAGGACTCTAATACCACCTCTGGAGTTGTTGATATATATTACAATTCAAGGTCAAGTTGGAATAACGCTACTTATTTGCTTTTCTTTGGATCTTTAATTTCTGTGCAATATATCACAAGGACACAATAAAACAGATGTTATATGTAAACAAACTGATGGCCAGATTTTCATCTTGCTTCATGAACATTCTCCTTCAACATCAAAGAGATCTTGATTTGCCCAGAAATATGTAGGAGGGTAAAGCTGAATAAGAAGTCAGTATAAAAGGATTAGATACTTTATGCATTGAATAAGTTATGACACACATCAAGAAGATATAGTCAACTACCTTTTATATCAGTCACCTACTTACATGCATGCATTCTGGAATATGTAATTATTAGAAATATTCCATCTCTGAAATAGAAAACTCCAGTATCTCATTTTCTGAACTATAATTCCATGCTATTTCAGGTCAATTTAATATACTCAAAAATATTTATTAAACTCCTTCTATGTAAAAAGTGTTGTGTAAGATACTGGAGATAGAGTGATTGAATAATAGCTACAACTATCATAAGAGCTTTGTAAAACAATTCAACTCTCAACTGTCATGCTTAATACAGAGATGAGGTTTAAATAACAGAATCTAAAATAATTATTTCAAACTATGCTTTATATAAACATACATACAAAAAAGAGATAAATAATAATTTATTTATTTCTCAGCTCTATTGGTTTAGCCCTTTCCATTGGCCAGGCCTTAATAATTCTTCAAAGAACTATAGTAAAAAGGAGGGTAATTTTTCTTCACTAATGTTTATTCAACTATAGTCATCTTTTGCCTTAGCTAATATTATTAACCTAAAGTTAAAAATTTTTCCTATTCCTTCCCAAATTCTTTTTCTGAGAAGTGTCAGAATATGCAGATCCCATTCACTCAGACTTCTATACTTCAAATTCCTTAACACATAGCATGATTAATCAAGAAAATCCTAACTGAAGAAATCTCTAAGGTAATTTGACTTCTCTTTCCCTATCCATGGTATATGTTGTATAATCCAAAGGTTGATATATAAGCCCTGGCTGGTGTGTCTCAGTTGGTAGGAGTATTTACCATACACCAGGAAGTGGTGGGTTTGATTCCCGGTCAGGACATATATTGGGTTGCTGGATTAATCCCTGGTCAGGGATCTCGAGGAAGGCAACAAATCAGTGTTTCTCTCTCACATTGATGTTTTTCTCTCACTCTATAACTCCTTTCCTGTCTCTAAAATAAATTTTTAAAAGATTTATAAATAATAAATTTCTTTAACTATTAGAAACAATAAACAAATATAGTCAAGTTGCAGGATACAAAAACAATGTGCAAAAATCCATTGGCTCCCTGTAAACTAACAACAAAGCTTTAGAAAAAGAAATGGAAAAAAAATTCCTTTTGCAATCGCAACAAAAGAATAAAATACTTAGAAATGAACTTAACAAAGAATTTGAAAGACCTATATACTAAAAATTACAAAGCATTATTAAAAGAGATAGAAAAAGATACAGCAAAATGGAAAAATATCTCATATTCATGGATGGGAAGAACCAACACAGTTAAAATGGCCATATTATCCAAAGCAATATACAGATTTAATGCAATCCCCATAAAAATGCCAATGTCATTTTTTAAAGAAATGGAATGTGAAATTATCAGATTTATATGGAATCATAAAAGACACTGAATAGGCACACCAATCCTAAAAAAAAAAAAAAAAAAAGAATGAAGCTGGAGGTATCACACTATCTGACTTCAGTTTATACTACAGAACTATGATAATCTAAACAGCATGACATTGACAGAGAAACAGACACAGAGGTCAATGTAACAGAATAGAGAGCCCAGCTATAAGATCATAAGTATATGGACATACAATTTTTGACAAAGGAGCCAGAAACACACACTGAAGTAAAGACAGTCTCTTCAATAAATGGCATTGGGAAAATTGTAAAGCCACATGCAAATGAATGAAACTAGATTACAGTTTGTCCCCATCTGCAAAAACTAATTCAAAATGGACTGAAGACCTAACCATAAAACCTGAAACAATAAGTTACATAGAAGAAAATATAAGTACCAAACTTTTGGACCTCGGTTGTAGAGAACATTTTATGAACTTGACCCCAAAGGCAAGGGAAATAAAAACAAAAATAAATGATTGGGATTATCTCAACGTGAAGAGCTTCTGCACAGCAAAAGAAATGGACAACAAAATAAAGAGGCAGCTAACCAGATGTGAGATGATATTTGCAAACAGTACTTCTGCCAAGCCTTTAATTTCCAAAATATATAAAGAACTTCAGCCCTATCAAGTTTGGCTCAGTGGATAGAGCGATGGCCTGTGGACCAAAAGGTCCCAGATTCAATTCCAGTCAAGGGCATGTACCTAGGATGCAGGATCCTCCTTAGCCCAAGCCCTAGTTGGGGCTCCTGCAGGAAGCAACCAATCAATGTGCTTCTCTCACTAGATGTTTTTCTCTGTCTTTCCCTCTTTCTTCCACTCTCCCTAAAAATCAATGGAAAAATATCCCAGGGCCATGGTGGGCAAACTGTGGCTCGCGAGCCACATGCAGCTCTTTGGCCCCTTGAGTGTGGCTCTTCCTAAGCCTTAGGAGTACCCTAATTAAGTTAATAACAATGTACCTACCTATATAGTTTAAGTTTTAAAAATTTGGCTCTCAAAAGAAATTTCAATCGTCGTACTGTTGATATTTGGCTCTGTTGACTAATGAGTTTGCCGACCACTGTCCTACGGTGAGGATTAACAAAAACAAACAATCAAATAAAAAAAGAACTTGTAAAACTCAACGCCAAACAAACGAACAATATTATCAAAAAGTGGGCAGAGGACCTGAAAATACACCCTGCCCAATAAGACATACAAACAGCCAATAGATGTATGAAAAGATGTTCACCCTCACTACCAATTAGGGAAATGCAAATCAAAACTACAATGAGATACCACCTCACACCTGTTAGAGTGGCCATTATCAACAAGACAAGCAATAACAAGTGTTGGAGCGGTTGTGGGAAAAAAGGAATCCTCATTCACTGCTGTTGGGAATATAGACTGGTACAACCACTATGGAAAGCAATCTGGCGATTCCTAAAAAAGTTAATAGAGTTACTATATGACCCAGCAGTTCAATTCCTGTGTATATACTCAAAAAACTCAAAATCATATATTTGCAAAGATATAAGTACCCGTATGTTCATTGTAGCATTATGCACAGTGGCCAAGACATGGAAACAACCAAAGTGTCCTGTGATAGAGGACTTGATAAAGAAAATGTGGTACATATACACAATGGAATACCAATCAGGGATAAGAAAGGATGAAACAGCACCATTTGCAACAACATGTGAAATAAGTCAGACCTGAAAAGCTAAGAACCATATGATTTCACTCATATGTGGGATATAAAACTGAAACTTATGAACACAAACAGCAGAGTGGTGGTCGCCAGAAGGAAGGGGGTGGTGGCATTGTTTAGGTTTAATCCACAAATATTTTGACTAATGTCTTAGTATAGCATTAAACAAACTAGGACAAATAGCTCTTTAAGAAGAGCTGAGGAGTTGATCCTAACAAAAACCATTACTAAAATGACCTCAAAAGAATAAATAAACTGTACAACACAACACACTAGCATACATACCAACTGCTTTACTACTTTACTTCTAGTAAGTAGTTTTCTTTTTAAAAATGTTTTTGAGGTATATCTTACAGACAGAAAAATGGACAGAAGTTAACAACTCAAGGAAAGTTTACAAATGTGTGCACATGTATACCACCATGATGATTAGGACAAAAAAGACTTCCAGCACCTTATAGGCTCCCCTATGCCTCTACCTGGTCAGTATACCCAGATAACTATTATTTTGACATTAATCACCATGGATTTTGTTTTTATCTCAAAATTATATATGGAATCATTTAGTATATAGTCTTTTGTGCCTGACTTCTTATACTTGTAATGAATCAATGTTTTTGCACATATCATTAGTTAATTCCTTTTCATTACTTTCTTGATTATGTTTAAATCTAATGTTAAGAGTTTATAAATTATAGCATTATTTCAATATAACAGGCATCTAATTGAAAATGAAAAACTTTGACTTCAGGAATTAATCATTCCCTGTTTAATCCATCATATCAATGTTACTATTATCATAAAATTAAGACAGTCTCAAAAAGGGGTATCTGTTTTATGAATATACCAGAAATGGCTAATGATCCTATATAATAAAGAGGCAATATGCAAATTGACCATCACACCATCACACACAAGATGGCCACCCCCATCTGGTCAAAAGATGGCCACCACAAGATGGCCGGCAGGGAGGGCAGTTGGGGGTTCCCAGGCCTGCAGGGGATGGCAGTTGGGGGTGATCAGGCCTGCAGGGAAGGGCAGTTAGGGGGAACCATGCCTGCAGGGGAGTGCAGTTGGGGGCAACCAGGCCGGCAGGAGAATGCAGTTGGGGGCAATTGGGCTGGCATGGGAGAGGTTAGGGGGTGATCCGGCTGGCAGGCAGAAGCAGTTAGGGGCAATCAGGCAGGCAGGCAGGTGAGCGGTTGGGAACCAACAGTCCCAGAATGTGAGAGGGATATCCGAATCCCCTGCCAACCTGATCGATGCCTAACTGCTCCCCTGCTGGCCCGATCACCCCCAACTGCCATCCCCTGCTGGCCTGGTCTCCCCTAACTGTCCTCCCCTGCAGGCCTAGTTCCCCCAAAATACCATCCCCTGCTGGCCTGGTCTCCCCTAACTGCCCTCCCCTGCTGGCCATCTTGTGGCTATGGGCACCGCCATCTTTGAGGGCGGGGCAGTCAATTAGCATATTCCCTCCTTATTGGCTGTGGGTGCCACCACCTTTGCTGTGGTGTGAGAGTCAATTAACATATTCCTCTTTATTAGATAGAATTAGGAAGCATATTCTCAGTAGAAAATTTTGAAAGCCCTACATTTTTAAATGGAAAGAATTAAACTCAAAAACTCAGAATGCTCAATAATTAATGGTATTTTATGGGTCTCTGTATTAGAATCATCTATAAACAATGAGTAGAATATTTGGAGAACACTTAAACAATGCAACAAAAAATCTCAACAGAGTAGTGATTTCCCAGGCTGAGGAGCAAAGTTAAAAGATTGTAGACAAATATAATTGTTGAGCACACTGCAAAATGTCAGGGCAGAGATAGAATTTCAGTTTTATATCATATATGTACAAATAATTTGATATCAGGTTTATTCTATAAACCAGAAGGGTTTTTTTTGTTAATTTGTGGAACATAAGAGCATCTTAATCTCATATAACACTAGTTCAGTTTCTGGTACATAGGCACAAATTAATCATCAATAATTACTGGTTGAATTAATTAAATTACCTTTGAGTTCTGCCTAGAATTATTGGGGAAAGGCAAGTGACATGTTTTATAATCTCTCAGGGCAAGAGCCACCATTCATGTGGACAGCTCAACAAAAATAATTTGAAATGACAGTGAAATTATTGGATAAAATATATCTATTTCACTTTGTTAAAGATTCCATGTTCAATATATGTGTGTCCCTTTAAGTTCCAAACTCAGTTTTACTCCATAACTTTTGGTTTCTGATCCCCATGAAGTTACTTATAAATCCTTAGCATCAATATTTTTTGCTAACTTCTGATATTGGTTGAAAAAACTGACTTCTTGATCATGGTTAAAACTGATATCAAAGACTATAAATAATTATATCATTTCAATTCATCAGGAACTTATGTGGAAAATGGGAAATGTTACATCAGAATTTCAATTGCCCTTGCTTAGCCCACCATATCAACACTACTATTATCGTGCCACTTGAGACAGCCTCTAAAGTGCTGCTGTTTTTCTTGTTATAAAACTATTTGTTATTGTGTATGACTGTTTTGAAATATAGTAATAAGTACCATGACATAATCTATTAAATGAATAAATCCCTATGCGGACACAAGGAAGAGAGTCATTACCCCAGCCCATTGTGTGTGGAGCTTGAACAATGGATGGTTGCTTCTTATTTTGTTCTCTCACCGTGTACTTGGAAACTACACTATTTCATTTTCCATATTTCTTTTTAAATAATTTATAAGTTCTTTTTCAAATACTGTATTATCTAGAGGGAGCTTGCCCTGGAATCTCTGAGTAAGTTACAACTTCTGGATGTTAACATCATGGGGAAAATCAACATTATTTGTTGATTAAATTATGTTAATTCTAACAATTCTTGGGATTCATTTGGATACATTTTGAAGACCATGATCTCACAAAGTGATGCTTCCCTCTGAATACAGTACCTCCAAATCACTGAAATACCTAGTTTAACTTTTTATTGATTTTTAGAGAGAGATGAAGGGAGAGGGAGGAAGAGAAAAACATTAATGTGAGAGTGAAACATTGATCATCTGCCTTCTGCACACCCTTTACCGGGGATTGAGCCCACAACTCAGACATATGCCATGAACGGAAATTGAACTGGCAATCTTTTGGTGCACAGGACGACACCCAACAAACTGAGCCACACTGGCTAGAACACTGGCTTACCTTTCTATAGCATAAATATGGCTAGTATGTCTAAAAATGCCCATGTTCTGAATCATGCTTTTCCTGTGTTCTATTTTTTCTGTTATCAACAATCCCTAGCATGATAAGAATGACATTTGAATGTAAAATAAAATAACTCTAAGGTCTTTTAATAGTCCATTACTCATGTAACTTTCTTTCTTTTTTTTTTTTTTTTACTGTCAAGAGGTACTATGGGAGAGCTTTTGGATGACCTTTGTATATAAAGGAATTCTATCATGTCAGCTAAGATATCATCCCATTCCAATTGCAATATTATCAACAATAAGGGTGATCTGATATATCAATGGCAAATCCATCATTAGGATTTTTATTCTAGTTTTTTGAGAATTTTGAAACAGTTGTCATATTCTCAATAATATACTTTTTCATATATTTCTTAATATTTACTGTTGAAAGCATTACAATGTCCCCTTTTCCTCCCATTGACTTCTCTCAGCCAGCAACCACCCCCCACCCCAGGCCTTCACACCTCCCCCACTATTGTCTGTGTCCATGGGTTAAGCATATATGCATACAAACTCATTGGTTTATCTCTTCCCACTCACCCATTTTTTCATATTAGAATTACACCTAAACTCAGTTAAGGACTTATTTTTTTAGTCTAACATAGAATCATTTTTAACATATGAATTGTATGCAGCAGTCTGCCTGATATGAAAATGTGTAAAATGCTTAAGAATAGACCTTTTATTTTTTTTAAATTTATCTTTGTTGTTGAAAGTATTACAGATGTCCCCTGTGCTTTTTGCTTTTGTTTTTTTCCCATTGACCCCTTCCACTCTACACTTGCCCCTCCCAGGCCTTCACCACACTATTGTCTGTGTTCATGGGCTATGATATTCTATATAATAAAATCTAAAATGCTAAGTGTCTGACCATTCTCTACCATTTGACTAGTCACTATGACATGCACAGACCACCAGGGGGCAGACGCTCCAACTGGTAGGTTAGCTTGCTGCTGGGGTCAGGCCGTTAGGGGATGGGTGAGACAGGCCAGACACGCCCTGGAGCCTACCCCCCCCCCCCCCACGTTTCTTCCCCGACCCTGATCTTGCACTGGTGGGATCCCTTAGCCTGGCCTATGCACTCTCACAATCCGAGACTCCTTGGGGGATATCAGAGAGCCAGTTTCAGACAGATCCCTGCAGGCCAGGCCGAGGGACCCCACCAGTGCACAAATTCGTGCACCTGACCTCTAGTATGCATATAAGTTCTCTGGTTAATCTCTCCCAACACCACCACCCCCATCTACTCCCACTTTCTCACAGAAATTTGTCTGTTTCAGGGGTCCTCAAACTACGGCCCCCGGGCCACATGCGGCCAACCAAAAACATTTATCCCGCCCACCGGGTGTTTTTGCCGCCGCTGTGTGCATAGGAATTTGTTCATAGTTTTTTTTTTAAACTATAGTCCGGCCCTCCAAAGGTCTGAGGGACAGTGAACTGGCCCCCTGTTTAAAAAATTTGAGGACCCCTGGTCTGTTTCATGCTTCTACGTCTCTGGATCTATTTTGTTCATCAGTTTATTTTGTTCATTAGATTCCATGTATAAGTGAGATCATGTGATACATCTTTCTCTGACTGGCTTATTTCACTTAGGGCAGTGGTTCTCAGCCTTCCTAATGCCGTGACCCTTTAATACAGTTCCTCATGTTGTGGTGACCCTAACCATAAAATTATTTTCGTTGCTACTTCATAACTGTAATTTTGCTACTGTTATGAATCGTAATGCAAATATCTGATATGCAGGATGTATTTTCATTGTTACAAATTGAACATAAAGCATAGTGATTAATCACAAAAACAATATGTAATTATATATGTGTTTTCCGATGGTCTTAGGCGACCCCTGTGAAAGGGTCGTTTGACCCCCAAAGGGGTCACGACCCACAGGTTGAGAACCGCTGACTTAGGGCAATACTCTCCAGGTCCATACAAGCTGTTGCAAATTGAAGAGCTCTTTCTTTTTTACTGCTGTGTAGTATTCCACTGTGTAAAAGTGCCAAAGGTTTTTTTTTTGTTGTTTTTTTTTTTGTTATTGCTAAAAGTATTACAAAGGGTATTACATATGTGTCCTTTTTTTTTCCCCTGCCCTTGACAATCCCCTGGCCTCCCTTACCCGCCAGTGTCTTATGTCCATTGGTTATGCTTATATGCATGCATACAAGTCCTTCGGTTGATCTCTTACCCCCCTCATCTATTCATCTGCTGATGGGCACTTGGGCTGTTTCCAAATCTTAACTATGGTAAATTATGCTGCTATGAATGCAAGGGTGCATATATTCTTTCTGATTGGTCTTTCAGGTTTCTTAGGATATATTTCTAGAAGTGGGATCACTGGGTCAAATAGGAGTTTCATTTTTAATTTTTATAGTATAATTATTATTTATTATTAAGAAAAATTTAAAAGTAAGTATTAATATTAGTGTGGTATAATAAATGTTCATACTCTTACTAGAGGCCTGATGCACAAAATTCATGCAAGTATAGGCCTTCCTTCCCCCAGCTACCAGCACCAGCTTCCCTCTGGCATCTGGGACCCGGGCTTCCCTTGCAGCCCCGGCTCCATCTGGAAGGATGTCTGGTCTAATTAGCATATTATACTTTTCTTATTATTTTTTATGTGTTTTGAAACTTTATTTGCTTTTTTTCTTTTAAATTTTTTTTCATTGTCTAAAGTTTTACATATGTCTCCTTTTTCCCCAATTGACCCAACCCCCCAGCCATTCCCACACCCGGCAAGCCCCCACCAGCCCAGTGTCTGTGTCCATTGGTTATGCAAATATGCATGCATACAAGTCCTTTGGTTGCCCTCTAACACTCCTCCCCTCCCCTGCCATTTGTCTCTGGATCCATTCTTGTTCATCAAATTATGTTGATCATTATATCCCACATATGAGTGAGATCATGTGATATTTATCTTTCTCCAACTGGCTTATTTTGCTTAGCATAAGGCTCTCCAGTCCCATCCATGCTGTTGCAAATGGTAAAAAGTTCCTTCTTTTTTTTATAGCAGCATAGTATTCCATTGTGTAGATGTACCACAAGTTTTTAATCCACTCATCTGCCGATGGGCATTTAGGTTGCTTGCAAATCTTAGCTATTGTAAATTGTGCTATTATGAACATGGGGTGCATATATCCTTTCTGATTGGTGTTGCTTGTTTCTTGGGATATATTCCTAGGAGTGGAATAACTGGGTCAAATGGGAGTTCCATTTTTAACTTTTTGAGGAAACTCCATACTGTCTTCCACAGTGGCTGCACCAGTCTGCATCCCAACAGCAGTGCACCAGGGTTCCTTTTTCTCTTCATCCTCTGCAGCACTTGGTGATTGTTGATTTGTTGATGATAGCCATTCTGACAGGTGTGAGATTGTAGCTTATTATTGTTTTGATTTGCATCTCTCGGATGATTAGTGACTTTGAGTATGTTTTCATATGTCTTTGGACCTTCTGTATGTCCTCTTTTGAAAAGTGTCTATTTAAGTCCTTTGCCCATTTTTTGATTGGGTTGTTTATCTTTCTTTTGTTAAGTTGTATGAGTTCTCTGTAAATTTTGGATATTAAACCCTTATGTGAAATATCATTGGCAAATATGTTCTCCCATGCAGTGGGCTTTCTTATTGTTTTGTTGATGGTTTCTTTTGCTGTGCAGAAGCTTTGTATTTTGATGTAGTCTTATTTGTTTATTTTCTCCTTAGTCTCCATTGCCCTAGGAGCTTTGCTGGAAAAGATCCTGCTATGACATATGCCTGCTATTTTGCTGCCTATGGAGTCTTGTAGGATTTTTATGGTTTCCCATCTTACATTTAAGTCCTTTAGCCATTGTGAGTTTGTTTTTGTGTATGGTGTAAGTTGGTGATCTAGTTTCTTTTTCTTTTTTTTTTTTTTGCATGTATCTGACCAAATTTCCCAGCACCATTTATTGAAGAGACTGTCTTGAATCCATTCTACACACTTGCCTCCTTTGTCAAATATTAATTGAGCCTAATGGCTTGGGTCAATTTCTGGGTTCTCTGTTCTGTTCCATTGGTCTATATGTCTGCTCTTATGCCAGTACCAGGCAGTTTTCAGAATCGTGGCTTGATAATATAGCTTGATATCTGGTATTATGATCCCTCCAACTTTGTTCTTCTTTGTCAGGATTGCTGTGGCTATTCAGGCTCTTTTTTTTTAATTCCATATGAATTTTTGGAGAGTTTATTCTAGATCTTTGAAATATGCCATCGGTATTTAGTGGGAATTGCATTGAATCTGTACATTGTGTTGGGTAGTATGGACATTTTAATTATGTTGATTCTACCAATGCATGAACATGGTATGTTCTTACATTTGTTTATGTCTTCCTCTCTCTTTTTTCAATGTCCTGTAGTTTTCCAAGTGCTGGTCTTTTACCTCCTTAGTTAAGTTTATTCCTTGGTATCTTAATTTATTTGGTGCAGTGGCAAATGTGATTATTTGTTTGTTTGGTTGGTTGGTTCTTTGTTTCTCTTGTTTGTTTGTTCATTATTGGTGTATAATAAGGCCATAGATTTCTGGGTGTTAATTTTGGATCCTGCTACATTGCTGAATTCATTGATTAGGTCTAGTAGTTTTTTGATGGAGTCTTTGGGGTTTTCTATGTATAGAATCATGTCATCTTGGAATAAGGACAGTTTTACTACTTCTTTTCCAATTTTGATGCCCTTTATTTCTTCTCCTTGTCTGATCGCTGTGGCTAGCACTTTCAGTACTATATTGAAAAGGAGTGGTGAATGTGGGCATTCCTGTCTTGTTCCTGTTATCGGGGGAAATGAGTTTAGTTTTTGCCTGTTGAGTATGATGTTGGCTGTAGGTTTGTCTAAGGCATTTATTTATTTATTTATTTATTTATTTATTTATTTATGTTAAAAGTAACCATTCATTTTTTTAAATTTTTTTCATATAAGGCTTTTATTATGTTGAGGTATGATTCCTCTATTCCCACTTTGCTGATAGTTTTTATCAAGAAAGGGTGTTGGATTTTGTCAAATGATTTTTCTGCATTGATTGATATGATTATGTGATTTTATCTCTCAATTTGTTTATGTGATATACCACATTTATTGATTTGCAGATATTGTACAATCCTTGCATCCCTGGAATAAATCTCACTTGATCATGGTGTATGATCTTTCTAATGTAATGCTGAATCCTATTTGCTAGAATTTTGTTGAGGATTTTAGCATCTATGTTCATCAAGGATATTGGCGTGTAGTTCTCTTTCTTTGTGGTGTCTATCTGGTTTTGGGATTAGGGTAATGCTGGCTTCATAGAAGAGCTTGGAAGTGTGCCTTCCTCTTGAATTTTTTTGGAATAGTCTGAGGATAGGTTTTAGTTCTTCTTTGAATATTTAGTAGAACTCTTCTGTAATGCCATCTGGACCATGGTTTTTGTTTGCTGGAAGATTTTTGATCATTGCTTCAATTTCTTCAGAAGTTATCGGCCTATTCAGGATTTTTTATTCTTCCTGATTGAGTTTTGCAAGCTTGTATTTTTTCTAAGAATATGTCCATTTCGTTTAGGTTGTGCATTTTGTTGGAATAGAGTTGTTCCCAGTATTTTTTCATAATCCTTTGTATTTCTGTGGGATTGGTTGTTACTTCACCTTGTTCATTTCTGATTTTGTTTATTTGGGTCCTCTCTCTTTGCTTCTTGGTTAGCCTGGCTGGAGGTTCATCAACCTAGTTTACCCTTTCAAAGAAGCAGCTCTTGGTTTTATGGATCCTTTTTTGTTTGTTTGTTTTTTGTTTTTTGTTTTTGGTCTCTATGTCATTTATTTTGGCTCTGATCTTTATTATTTCCTTTCTTCTGCTTATGCTGTGCTATTCTTGTTGCTATCTTTCTAACTTTTTGAGTTGTAGGGTTAGGTAATTTATGTGTATGTTTGAGTGAGAGACAGTTATATTCCTCAGGACTGCCGGGGACTGGTGGACCAGGCTGCCCTGGCCAGGTAGCCTCAACTACTGCTGAAATATCACCCGGGGTGGCCGGATCTGCTGCAGATACCATGCCATCTTGAAGGGGAGAGTGGTTTTGCTGGGAGCCCACCTGGGGAGACCTCAACCTGGGGAGACCTCGGACATCACCCAGGACCCTACAGTCACACTGGCCAGGGACCAGTTCACTCAGCTGTGAACCCATGAACACCGAGACTCCAGCTTCCCCAGGCAAGGACTACTAAAAAGTCTGTCCAGGGAGAGACAAAATGGCAGCCAAATAGGCAGAGGGGTCTTGCACCATCTCATGAAGCAGATAGAAGAAACAGATGAATCAAATAACATCCACCTGGTATTGGTGAATTAAACACAGATGTTGAGGCAATCCATGGCCAGAAAGGTCAGAGGTGGCCTGGAAAAAGGTGGGATCTGGGATCTGGGCTGGAGGGAGCAACACACGCGACTGGGTCAAGAGTGTCTGAGGGAGACTGCGCTACACCAAATTCACATCCCTTGGGGACACATATAGCGCTTGACCGTGAAAGAGAGTCCAAAGGGCTGCTGGCAGTGGGGGACTCTAGATCTAAGCCAACAGCCGTGGGAGACTGCACCCAGAAAGGCAGCCTGTAGTTCTACAGTGGCCACATAGTGGCAGGAGTTGGGGGAGGATGGGAGGGAGAGACGCTCTGTGGCACGGTTGCTCTGTATTTATAATTGCCTTTCTTTTACTCACTAAACCCAGTGCATAGGACCTTTCAATTACAAACACTCACCAAGACTGCAGGGGAAGGTGGTTTTGTGGAAGCTGGGGAGCAGAATAGGGAGAGATGATCAGGAAGTCAGCTCTGGGACAGTCTGATCTCTCCTTCCCAGAACAGACATTTTCTCCTGAAGAACAGACCCCTCCTAACAGCACAGCCATACCTAGCTTTGTACTCAGCAGGGAAACAAAGATTCTAAATACCCCCAGGGAGCCCTCAGGGACTGGGTTGAGGTGCCATTTGATCCCAGAAACTAATACAGAAACACCACCACCTAGAGGCTGTGTCAGAAATAGATGCTTGTGTAAATACAACACAACGCGGGCAGATTGATCCTGCCTGCCTGAAACCAAGATTGTGGCCTCTGACACAGAGGAGTGGTGGATTTCTGGGAACTTAATGTGGTGCTATCTAACAAGAAACTGAGATATCAGACAGAATAGTAGAGAGGGGTCTTAAACCAGCCCCCATGGGATATTAAAACTTAGCTGAAGTGAACGAACTTCACTTTTTAATTTTTTCTTTTACTTAAGACACAAATTTTATTTTCTCTTTTATTTTATTTTTTACTATTATTTTAAAATTTCATTTTTTATATTTTTTATTTTTTATTTTTGGATTAGGGTTCTACTTTCTATTTTATTTTTAGTTTTAATCATTATTTCACCCTATCTTATTATTTCCTTTATGCCAACCCTTTCTTCCTCACTTCTCCCTTTTTCATCCTTTCTCTTCTCCTGTTCCTGCTTTCGTTTTTCTCTCTCTTTATTTTTACTCCTTGTTGAAAATTGATCATCTTTATCTGCTTTATTGACGCATTACTATTATAGTAGTCTGCTGGCTTATATATCTAATTTATATATCTAATTCATATATCTAATTTCCTCTCCCCTGCTCCAAGTCCATGCTAACTTCTCTTTTCTCTTTCTGTGCTAGCCAATTTTTTTCTTGTTGTCATTGTTTGTTTGATTGTTTGTTTGTTAGTTTTTTGTGTTTTTTTTTTATTTTTTGCTTTTATTTTTCCTCTCCTCATGTGTTTTCTTCTACTAATAGTTTAATTAGTTTCACTCATCAAACTCAGGTATATCTGCTCTCTATTCTCCTTTTCCAAAAATAAGTGAATATATATATAGGTATATTAAAGAAAGAGGAAATATTTTTAATTTTATATAAATTTTATTTTATATATATTTAATATAAATATATATTTAAATTATTATTATTTTATTTATTATTTTTTATATTTTTAATTTTTATATTTTTATTGAGTATTTTGTTTTTTACTTTTCTTCTTATACATTCTCTTTCTACCTCATCTATACTGAATCGTGGCCATTCCCTGATTCATTCAATTCCCTTATCTTACCTTATGGAAATAAACTCTGCCTCTTCAGATTCACCTCCCCTCTTTATTTCTGGGGGTTTATTGTTTGCATTTTTTGGATTAGTTGTTGGTTTGGTGGAGCTTTCTCTCCATATACATATTTTTTCCCTTCTTTTTTCTTCTTTTTCTTTTCTCTTTTCCTTTTCTGAATATCTTTTTTGTGCTCTTTTCTCTCCCCTAATTCTCTTTTCTCTGGTGGTCACCTTTATTTGGGGATATTGCTGTTGTGAATACATTCATGTTTTGTTTTCTCTCTGTTGTGTCTTTTCAAGTTGTATTTTGTGCTTTTTGATCAATGTGGTAGAGAGTGAGCCACATAACCAGACACCCTGAGAGGAGTGAAAATGGGGAGACAAAGAAACAGCCCCATAGGAAAAAAAGGTAGGAATCACCAGTAACGAAAGTAAATAAAATGGAGGCAAGCAATTTTTCAGAGAAAGAATTCAGAGCAATGATCGTAAAGATGCTGAAAAGGATGGAAGACAAATTCAACAACATGTGTATGAATCAAGAGGAAATTAAGAAAAACAAAGAAGAAATGAAGAATGCAGATATAGCTGCAATAAAGAACACAATAGAAAGCATCAACAGTAGACTAGAAGAAGCTGAGACCTGCATCAGTGAGCTAGAAGACAAGGTAGGAAAAACACCCAAACAGAGCAGCAACTGGAAAACAAACAAACAAACAAACAAAAAAACCTGAGATGAATTTTCCAAAGTTAAAAAAAATACATATGCTGCTTATAAGACACAGTAGGTTCTCGGGTTATGTCAGAGATCTATTCTTACAGTGTGATGTAACGAGATTTTTCTCTGTAAGTCAGAACCCACCTACATAAGCACCTACATCACTCACATGGAGCACATACACAGCAATAATGAAGTGAAACAGTAAAAAATTTTTTAAAAGAAAGTAACAATTCCTGACCTTTACTTGTGGTAAATAAACAATAAAAACATAAAGCACATATGTACATACGTTGAAATGATGGAACTTTTTTTTTATAAATAAATGGGAGATGGTGACATAACCACGAAATGACGTATGTCAAGTCCGATGTAACCTGAGGACGACCTGTACTCACTTCAAATCTAAAGACAAGTACAGAATGAAAGTGCAAGAATAGAAAAAGATATTTAGGAAAAATGAAAACCAGAGGAAGACAGGTCATAAATACTTATATCATACAACATAAACTTTAATACATGTAACAAGAAACAAAGATGAACATTACATAGTGATACAAGAGTCAATTTAACAAAATATATACTACTTGTAGACAGCTATACACCCAATATAGGAACACCTATCTATGTAAAGCAAATATTAACACATAAATGGAGAGATTGATAATAAAACAATAATAGTAGGGGACTTTAACACCCCAATTATATCAATCGGTAAAGCATCCAGACAGAAAATTAACAAGGAAACATTGGCCTTTAATGGCACATTTGATTAGATAGACTTCATAGATATTTTTAGAGCATTACATCCAAAAAAAGCAGAATCTACATTATTTTCTAGGGTACATGGAACATTTTGATCACATGTTAAGTCATAAAACGTTTCTCAACAAATGTAAGAAGACTGATACCATAGCAAGCATTTTTCTTATTACAATGACACAAAACTAGAAAATAATTATAAGAAGAAATCTAGAAAAAAACACAAATGCATGGAGGCTAAACAACATGACACTAAATAATCAATGTGTTAATGAAAAAATTCAAGATAAAATTTTAAAACTCTTGAAACAAGTCAAAATTGAAACACAGTGTTCCAATATTTGTGGGACACAGCCAAAGCAATTTTAAAAGGGAAGTTCATAGAGATACAGGCCTACCTCAAAACAAACAAACAAACAAACAAACAGAAAAATCTCAATACTCTAATTTCACACTTAAAGGAACTAGAAAATGATGATCAAATAAAGCCCAAAGTTAACAGAAAGAAGAAAATAGTACATATCAGAGTGGGAATAAATAATATCATTTTTAAGTGAAAATATAAATAAAACTAAGAGCTTGTTCTTTGAAAAAAATATAAGTAAAACCGATAAACCTTTAGCATGACATCAAGAGAAAAAGAGACCACAAATAAAATTATAAATGGAAGGAAGAAAGTTATAATTAACAGCATGGAAATACAAATTATTTTAAGAATACAACAAAAAGAATCATATGCATACAAATTGAACAACCTAAAAGAAAAAGATAAATTCTTAGAAACACACATTCTTCCAAGACTGAATAAGCAAGAAACAGAATATCTGAATAAATAGATTACTAGTAACACAAATAAATAGGTAAAAATAATTAAAAAAACACTCTCAATAAACAAAAGTCCAGGACCAGAAATCTTCATGAGTGAATTCTACCAAAAATTTAAAAAATTAAAAATTAGCTTTTTAAAACTATCCCAATAAGTTGAAGATGGAGTGCCTCTAAACTTATTCTACAAATGCAGCATTACCCTGTTACCAAAACAACAACAACAAAACCTAAAAAAAAATTTATAGGCCAGTAACCTGTAAACATAGACACAAAAACCTTCAGAAAGATTTTGAAAACAAAAACCAAATTCAACAATATATTAAAAGGATCATACACTACGACCAAGTGGGTTTATTCCAGGATTGGAAGATGGTTCAATACTTGCAAATCAACCTATCTATAATAATAAAAGTGTAATATGCTAATTAGACTGGACAGCCCAACAACCTTCCAGACATCATTCTGGACATGCTTCTGGATGAAGTCTCTGCGGCAGGGACTGAGGCAGAGGTAGTTAGGGGAGATCAGGCAGGGAAGCAGAGTGGTTAGGGGTGATCAGGAAGGCAAGAGGGTGGTTACGGGCAATGAGACAGGCAGAGTGGTTAGGGGCAATGAGGCAGGCAGGCAAGTGGTTAGGGGCGATGAGACAGGCAGGCAGAGTGGCGAGGGGGTGATCAGGCAAGCATGCATAGCAGTTAGGGGTGATCAGGCAGTAAGGTAGGCAAGCAGTTAGGAGCTAGCAGTCCCAGATTGCGAGAGGGGTGTCTGACTGCCCCCAAGGGGTCCTGGATTGCAAGAGGGTACAGGCCGGGCTCAGGGACACCCCCGCCCCCATGCATGAATTTTGTGCACTGGGCCTCTAATATGATATAACAACCAACAAAACTAAAGATTATAATCATATTATAATCTCAATCGATATAGAAAAAGGATTTGACAAAATTGAGCATCCATTATTGATGAAAAGACTCAATAATGCATTTATTTTTTTCCATAAAATTTATTTTTTTCTTTTAATTTAAATTATTGTTTAAAGTATTACATATGTCTCCTCACCACCCCCCTTGACCTTTCCCTTCCTGCCCCCACCCTGCAGCACATGCCCTCACCTTCTCCTCCCCCCAGGTCTGAGTCCATTGGTTATGCTCATATGCATCTATCAATAATGCACTTAGATAGAGGGAACATATATCATTTTAATAAAGGCCATATATGATAAACCCACAGCTAAATTTATACTCAATAATAAAAAGCTGAAAGTTTTTCCTTTAAGATCAAGATCAAGACAAGGTTGTCCACTCTCACCACTTTTATTCAATGTGGCATTGAAAATCCTAGCCATAGCAAGCAGATAAAAAAACAAAAAAACAAAATGAATGTATATAAAAAGAGGAACTAATATCCTATTTGCCAATGACACGATAGTATATATGAAATCCTAAATACTTTACAAAAGCTATTAGAACTAGTGTAAAGAAATTGTTTTTTGCCCCAGCTGGTTTGGCTCAGTAGATAGAGCATCGACTTGCAGACTGAAGTGTCCCAGGTTCGATTCCAGTCAAGGGCACATGTTTGGGTTGTGGGCTCGATCTCCAGTGGGGGGCATGCAGGAGGCAGCTGATCAATCATTCTCTCTCATCATTGCTGTTTCTATCTCTCTCTCCCTCTCCCTTCCTCTCTGAAGTCAATAAAAATATATTTTAAAAAGTAATTGTTTTTTCTACAGCTCAATAACAAACTATCAGGAAGGGAAATCAAGAAAACAATTCCATGTATAATTTCATAAAAAATAATAAAATACCTGGAAATAAATTTAATGAATATGATAACAGGTTTGAAAACTATGACGTTGATGAAAAATTAAATGTAACACAAATAAATGGAAGAATATACCACACTCCTCATGCATTGGAAGAATCAATATCATTAATAATGCCCATACTATTCAAAGAAATTTACAGATTCAATGAAATCCTTATCAAAATACCAATGGCATTTTTTTAGAGAACTAGAACAAAAAAATCTTAAAATGTGCATAGAGCTACAGAAATCCAGAATAGTCATAGTAATCTTGAGAAAAAAAATTGGAGGTATCATTTTCCCTGATTTCAAACTATACTACAAAACTATAGTAATCAAAACAGTATGGTACTGGCACAAAAACAGAAACATAGATTAATGGAGCAGAGTAGAGAACCCCAAAAATACAATTATATGGTATATAATTGTATCATCTCCAACAAAGGAGGTAAGAATATACAATGGTGAAGAGACAGTCTCTTCAAAAAGTGGTATTGGGAAAACTGGACAACTACACACAAATATATATAAACTGGGCCACTATCTTATACCATTTTCAAAAATAAACTCAAAATAGATCAAATATTATATGTAAGACTTTAAACCATAAAACTCCTATCAGAAAACCTAGACACTAAACTCATTGATATCCATCTTAGCAATATATATTTTTTGGATATGCTTCTCTAGGCAATGGAAACAAAGGGAAAAATAAACAAGCAGAATTGCATCAAACTAAATAACTTTTGCTCAGTAAAAGAAACAATCATCAAAGTGAAAAGGCAACCTACTAAACAGGAGAAGATATTTCCAAATGACACATCTGATAAGGGGTTAATATCCAAAATATATAAAGAATCCATACAACTCAACATCAAGACAACAACAACAACATCAACAACAAACAATCAGATGTAAAAAATGGCTAGATGTCCTGAATATACATCCCCCCCCCCAAGGAAGACATACAAATGACTAACAGATACATGAAAAGATGCTCAGCATCACTAATCTTCAGTGAAATGCAATTCAAAACCACAATGAGATATCACTTAACACCCATCCGATTGGCTATTTTAAAAAGACAAAAATAATTGTTGGAGATTATGTGGAGAAAAGAGAACATTCATGCACTGTTGGTGGGATTGTAAACTATAACAACCATTGGGAAAAGAGTATGGAGTCTCCTAAAAAATAAAAGTTGTAATGCTATGACTCAATAATTCTATTTCTGGGAATCTATCCATAAAAAATGAAAACACTAATTTAAAAAATATACACACCCCTATATTCATTGCAACATTATTTATTATACCCAATATATGGAAGCAACTCATGAATATTGATACATGAACAGATCTAAATGTGACAATGAAAAAATATTAGGGATTGTCAGATTTGGGGAAGAAAGGGTGTTTGACTAGGAGAAACACAGGGAATATTTCACAGGGCTGTGAAACTATTTTGTATGGTACTTAATGCTAGATACTTTGCACTACACATGATTAAACACATGGAAATTTATAACAAAAAATAAACATAAATTAATGATTTTTTTAAAAAATCAACACAGAAGTCATGGGCACCCAAGATGGAATGCAGACTGTGACAACTATCTATGTGTATTGCAAATGTAAGGCATAACCTCTCTAAAATTGGTGGGGTAAAAGTGGTGATGATTTAATTAACTGTGGGAATGATGAGTTTGTAAGATTAAAAACAACTGGTGCAGCTATTGTGGAAAAACAGTATGGAGTTTCCTCAAAAAAATTAAAAATGGAACTTCCATTTGACCCAGTAACCCCACTTCTAGGAATATATCCCAAGAAAACAGAAACACCAATCACAAAGGATATATGCACCCCTATGTTCATAGCAGCACAATTTACAATAGCTAAGATTTGGATACAGCCTAAGTGCCCATCAGCAGATGGGTGGATTAGAAAATCATGGTACATCTACACAATGGAATACTACACTGCTGTAAAAAAGAAGGAATCCTTACCATTTGTGACAATATGGATGGAACTGGAGAGCATTATGCTAAGCGAAATAAGCCAGTCGGAGAAAGATAAATATCACATGATCTCCCTCATTTGTGGAATATAATGAACAACATAAACTGATGAACAAAAATAGAACCAGAGACATAGAAGCATCAAACAGATTGTCCATCCTATGAGGCAAGGTGGGGGGTAAAGGGGTCAGAGATCAACCAAAGGACTTGTATGCATGCCTATGAGCATAACCAATGGATACAGACAGTAAGGGGGTGAGTGCATGTGCTGGGGGTGGGAGCAGCTGGAAAGAGGTCAATGGGGGGAAAAGGAGACTCATGTAATACTTTAAACAAAATAAAGAATTTAAATGTTTAAAAAAGAAAAAAATAATAATGTGGTAAAGATACAATTAACACTAAAAATAAAAATAAAAACAAAAGGAACTGCACATAAACAGTTAATAAAGTTGATAAATGTGCAGGTTAATAATTCTAAAATTCTGATACATGTCATTGGAATTGAACAAATATGTAAATGGATGCAAAACAGTAAGAGAGAAGTTTCTCACTTTAGGAGTGGAAGATCATAGATAAACAAGAAGTAAAAGCTAGAATGGACCATGTGATATTAGAGTTGGAGATATCAGATAAATAAACATGAACTCATATTTATCTTAATATAGATGCAAATGAATAGATGTAAATTAAATATACATATATATGCATTAGTGTATGTTTGTGTTTACTGAGGTACAGAATGAAAAAGATGATCCTAGAACATCTTGTAGCTCTAATAAGTAAGAAAAAGTCCCCCCCCAAAAAAAAACTACAACAGTAAAGGTATGTCAAAAAGACAGAGTGAACTGAAATAGCTCATAGTAGCTAAAGGTGGAACAATCTGCAAAAGAGACATTTGTTATACTATCTTTCTACATAATTTCTTCTAATCTGTCTCTGTATTCTAAATTTTGGTGGTGTTTTCTGTTATGCACAATTTTTTTAACATACTGAAATTTATCAAGCTTTTGCTTAATAGGTTTGGTATTTTAACATGTTTAAATGCTTTCTCTATCATAAGGTTATAAATATACTTGCATATTTCATTGAAATGTTTTTATGGCTTTATTTAATGAGTTTAACTCATTTGGAATTTTTTAATGATGTGTGGGTTCCAAAAGGCAGGGTGGCCTTGGCATGATTAAAGAAATTAAAGAAACCCAGTGTGGCTGGATCATTGTAATTTGAGGAGGAAAGTGGTGAGAGATTAAGGTAGTACAGTAAACAGGAGCATAGACAAGAGGCCGTGTATCACCTGAGTTTGTTTGCATATTAAATATATTGAACACTATATGTTACTATATGTCTGCATGCACCTGAAATTATTTGGGATAAAAGAACACATAAATCAGGTAAAATAAGAGAGAAGTAATAATTATTTGAGCCATTTAGCAAAAGGCAAGCTTCCTCATAAACACCCTATTCAATGATTGAATTTAAGTTGAGGTAAGGTCAGGAATATTTTTGTAAGGTCCATGTGTAATTCTGACAAAAGCATCATAGAGAACCTCTGACTCAGTGTCTTTTTCAACTTACATATGTTCTTTTCTTGAACATTCCTGTGCATTCTTAAAGTGTTTATCATATGCCCACACAGTAATGTGAGAGATACAATTGGCTGAGTAACAGGGATATTCATTTGCCTTAGCAGTACATAGTTAAGAAGAAAGAAATGAATGCTAATAAGAGGTACCTAAATGGCTGTAGGTTCTTTTTCAGTCTCAAGAAACACCCTGTAAGAGGCATACAAGTAATTACATAATTATCTTCCTATATCACTTCATATTTGTTCAAACAATAGTTGAAAACAACGTGTAGGAGATGCAACTTAGAAAATCATTAAAAAATAAATTCTTCCAGATAAGTTTTTTCCATATGCTCTAAATTATTTTCTGCATAATAGAAAAAATAATTTTATGCTGTTATTTACTTTTGTAATTATGGAACTTGTGTCTGGATGGAGCTATGGCTAAAACAGGTCCAGAGAAATGAATCTGGTGAGAAAGCAAACCTTTCACAACAGAGGATTTCAGCCACAGATTTGCATTTTGTGAAACTATGCCCTTCAAACTAAAACCTGCACTTTTTTTTCTTCCTTACTTAATTTCACTTGCACCGTGGTGAGTATTATACAAAATGATCCACACACTTGAACTTTTTATATAATTGCCATGGAAATTCGATAATTTCATCCTAAAGGAGGGTTGAGAAAAACTCAGGAAGAGCTCCAATTACAGAAAACTGGAAAAAATTAATCTTGATTAAAGGACTTCCCCCATGAAAATAGAACTTCCTGAAATTTGTAAGGGCTGATTATGGGAGGCTGTTCTTTGGGGAATGCGTAACTGTACTTATTCTAGGATTTTCCAAAGTGAAATAGTGGAGACATAAAACACACACACACACACACACACACACACACACACACACACACATACACACACACACATTTAAAGGTGTAGTTTAGTGGAATGTTGGCAGCAACTTTAGTTCCTCTCTAAAATGAAGTGCCAAAATACGCAAACTACTTTCCAAAACTATGGTGGTTATAAGGAATGCCTGTCAGCTGTCATCACCAATAAGGTTTTCCATGTGAAAAAAATGAACCTGGAGGATCATAGGAGATTTATTGTTTGCATAAAATAAGCATAGCATATATTCATGATTAGAAATCTAGGGTGTTCCTTTGCTCTACTTAATAATGTTGAACATAAGAACTGGGGGGAAATTGTGAAGATTAAATTACCTGCAATTTCTATTGTTTTATGACTAACCATCTTTACTACATAAATGAGTAGGTTCAAATATTAACCCAGTATTATAAATTTATTCCTTTCCATGTGGCACAAAAATGTTAATCTATTGCAGTTCTCAATTCTGAAATGACCTGAATTCATTTCATTTGGTTGAAAATGTATCCTCTTTGCTTTATAGGGCAATGAAAATACAGTAAAATAAACATTTATAATGTCTGGAATTATTTTAAACCATTCCACCATGGTTCAAACCTATATTTGCATTGCGTTCTTTAATTTCAACATCTGGCATGAGTGACAGGAAAATGTTCTATTTCAATATTAATTATATCATTTTCCACCATGTTCTTTCCAGAAAATTGAAAGCTCTACACCACCCTCATCAAGTTTAATTAATAAATGTAAATATCAATTTCTTATATTATAAACATTTGGTATACAGAGTATGGACACTATAATACTGTTTAAATAAATTATAGTTGTTATTGACTACAGACTCTCAATAAGTTAAAAAGTGTTCTTGTGTAAATCCATTCTTGGTGGGCAATATGGGGTCAGGAGTGGCAGTAAAACCCAGCATGTTCTTTCACATTACCAGTTGCCATGGAAGATTTCAAAAAGATTTTGAAAGTTACTTTGGAACATGCAACTAATAGTGTATACAATGCTACTAGAGCTAACTGAGAAATTCAGTATTGAACCAAGCATGATCCAATGGAAAGAGAATTTAAGAAGACTAGGAATGTTTTTCTTCTACCATATGATATTAGAAAGCCTGTGCCTCTCCAGGTTAACAAAAAATAAAACTCAGACTCATAAAAGCTTAGATTTGGAAGGGAATCTAAAAGTAGAATCCACCTTCCTATTTTTTCCATGATATCTCTAACCGATGATAATATATATATACTTGAACATTACCTCAATGAATAGCTCATTCCCTAAAGCAATCAATTTGATTGGATGACATTTTTATTCAGAAGTCCCTCTTGAACCAAACTAAATTTGTTTCCTGGTAACTTTCACCCAATTAATACAAATGTTTAGACCCAGAACAACCCTCTTCCCTATTCCACATGACAGTTCTTTAAATATTTGGAGACAATTATTTTGTCCCTAAAAATCCATTCTTCTCCAGTCTGTATATCCCAGGTTGTTTTAAACTTTTCTCATAGATTTTAATTCCAGGCAATTTATGATCCTGATCATCCCTTAACATATACTCATTTTTCAATGCCCCTTTTAAAACATGGCCTAAAACTGAATACTTGTGTCTGAATATAAACAGTACATTACAGATTTTTTCAGTCAATAGGTTTCTATGTCAAACTGAACTGCCAAGTTTTCATTCTATTCTTCTCCATATGACCAGATATTATGTGACATTTTTTCTGCCATTCACATTATATGCAATAATGTTAACGTAATGGAAAAAAACAAGTAGTTCATACCTTCTGCCTTTACAGATAAAACAGCTGAAGTCAAAGAGAAAATCAGAAAAGCAGACAACCCAATCTTCTCATTTCACTGGAGTGAGAGTATATACAGAAAACAATAATTCGGAGAAAAAGGCTAACTTTAGACAATTTCTGAGAACTACAGACCCGTAATTCAGCTTATATAAAAATAGAAATTGATTTCTTTTCAATGTTCCTTAGCCACTAAGAGTTAGGAAGAATTAGTGATAAAAGAGTGGAGGGAGCCGCGGTGGTGCTTGCTGCCGCCTGCTCCTTCAGGAAGGAGAGGTTCCCACCTGCTGTGCCAGGCATCCGGGTTGGCTCCACGGGAAGCCCATCTGAACTGAAGCCCTGGCTGGGTGGGCCCAGGCGGGTCGTGGGCGGAAGATACAGCGTGCCCGTAGGCTCTGCTCCCGAGCTGGATAGAGGGGCTGGTCCCAGGGCGCGCCTCTGGTGTCTGGGCCCCCACTGCCTTAGTCTGCCTTAGCCTTTCCTGCGGGCTAGGAGAAGGTGTGTGTGCCCTCTGGCCTGGACGAATTGGAATCCCAGTTAGAAGTTCCAGTCTGCCGCTGTTCTCTGATGCCATGCCAGTACCAACTCAGCTATTTTTTCCTCTGATTTGTAACTGTGAACTGAGCAGAATCTATGGCACTGCATGTTACTGCCCCATAGGTATCTCTGCTGCTAATCTCCTTACATTCCTGAGTCACCTGAAGTATACACCTCATCCAGTGTATGCTACCTTTTGCAGGCCAAAGGGGAACTGGTGGAAATACAACCAAGGAAGGAGATATGCTTCCACACTACAGAAATTTTACCTCACACTTCCACAAGTCAACAGCATCCTGAAAGCTAATGAGTACAGTTTCAAAGTGCCAGAATTTGATGGCTAAAATGTCAGTTCTGTCCTTGGATTTGGCAGCAATCAGCTACCTGCAAATGCACCCACTGAGGATCAGAGAAGTACAACAACCTGCTTGCAGACCAGAGGGATGCCTTTGGGGTTTTTTGATGGCCATACAGGCTGTGCTTATTCCCAAGCAGTCAGTGAAAAGACTCTTTTATTATATTGCTGTCTCTTTGTTACCCCACGAGACTTTGCTAGAGATTGAAAATGCAGTGGAGTCTTGCCGGGCACTGCTACCCATTCTCCAATGGCACAAGTATCCCAATGATTAGTTCAGTAAGGAGGCATCCAAATTGTACTTCAACAGACAGGTTGAGGACTTATTGGCAAGAACTTATAGACCTCACCACTGGGGAGTCAGATGATATTGATGTTAAGGAGGGTCTAATTAATGCTTTCCTCAACTACCTAGTGCTTTGAGTGGCATTTTCTGAGGCCACTGCTTGTGTGGCCCATGTGGATGGTGTCAACCTTCATGTGGCCAATACTGGAGATAGCAGAGTCATGCTGGGTGTGCAGGAAGAGGACGGCTCTTGGTCAGCAGTCACTCTCCCTAACGACCACAATGCTCAGAATGAAAGTGAGCTGGAAAGGCTAAAATTGGAACATCCAAAGAATGAGGCCAAGAGTGTGGTAAAATAGGATTGCTGCTTGGCTTGCTGATGCCTTTTAGTTCTTTTGGAGATGTAAAGTTCAAATGGAGCATTGACCTTCAAAAGATAGTGGTAGAATTCCTTCTTTTTTACAGCAGCATAGTATTCCATTGTGTAGATGTACCACAGTTTTCTAATCCATTCATCTGCTGATGGGTACTTAGGCTGTTTCCAAATCTTAGCTATGGTAAATTGTGCTGCTATGAACATAGGGATGCATATATCCTTTCTGATTGGTGTTTCTGGTTTCTTGCAACAGCATGGATGGAACTGGAGAGCATTATGCTAAGTGAAATAAGCCAGTCAATGAAAGAAAAATACCACGTGATCTCACTCATTATGGCTAATAAAAACCATTATAAGCTGATGAACAAAAATAGATACAGAGGCAGAGCAGCATCGAACAGACTGTCAAACTACAGCAGGAATGCCAGGGAGGGTTGGGGGGGGCGGGTAAGAGTTCAACCGAAGGACTTGTATGCCTGCATATAAGCATAACCAATGGACACAAGACACTGAGGGGTAGGGGAGGCCGGGGAAAGGTCAAGGGCGGTGGGGAAGGAGACATATGTAATACTCTTTGTAATACTTTAAGCAATAAAACAAAATTTTTAAAAAAAGATAGTGGTAGAATCTGGCCCAGACAAGTTGAATGACAACAAATATACCAAGTTTATCCCTCCTAATTATTATACAGCTCCTTATCTCACTGCTGAGCCAGAGGTAATCCTACCATTGATTAAGGCCACAATATAAGTTTCTGGTACTGGCTACTGATGGGTTGTGGGAGATAATGCATAGGCAGGATGTGGTTAGGATTGTGGGCGAGTACCTAAACGGCATGGTGACTCTGGGACAGATGCATGTCCTGTTAACAGAAAGGAGAGCCAAGATGTTCTCAGTATTTAAGGATCAGAATGCAGCAACCCATCTTTTTCACCATGCTTTGGGCAACAATGAGTTTGGGACTGTTGATCATGAGCGTCTCTCCAAAATGCTGAGTCTTCCTGAAGAGCTCGCTCGGATATACAGAGCTGACGTTTCAATTGTAGTTCACTTCAATTCTCATGTGGTAGGGGCATATCAAAACCATGAATAGTGAGATCTTCCCCTGGCAATTTTCAAATGAAATATATTTAAAGGACAAATAGATTTTAAAAAGATACTACAGTAGTAAACATTTCTAGTGGGTCATTCTAAGCATTTACCATTTGATCCTCTAGCTCAGTGGTTGGCAAACTCATTAGTCAACAGAGCCAAGTATCAACAGTACAAAGATTGAAATTTCTTTTGAGCCAAATTTTTTAAATTTAAACTATATAGGTAGGTACATTGTTATTAACTTAATTAGGGTACTCCTAAGGCTTAGGAAGAGCCACACTCAAGGGACCAAAGAGCCACATGTGGCTCGCGAGCTGCAGTTTGCCGACCACGGCTCTAGCTAGTCAAGAACTCAAATGGACTTGGCAGTAGGGTGGTAGGATAATGTGACATTCTGCCTGGCTCAGACCTCACAGCTCCTGCACTTGAAGCAAATCAGTTTCTTATTGTAGATTTATTGTGACATTGGCTTCTTGTATCAGTCTGAGAAAATTAGGATGACCTGGCAAGTAGGATCTTGAATAAGTCAAAAGCAACGATCTTGCTGGGCATATTTTCTTGGTAGAAGAAACAGCACTGTTCACATCTGCAGGCTCCTTTTATCACTGACACCAATGTACAAGAGAACATTTATATATTGCATGATTTCCTAGATATATAATTTATGCATTATTCATATAAACTTATTTTATCCTCAGGTGGTTTCCAAATGCAGTATTTTAAGCTATAAATGACTGAGAACCAAGCAATCTGAATTTGTGTTTGTGATTATTTGGAATACTTTTGAAATGGGAAAACAAACTAATCACTTCCCTACCCAATTACCTAATGTAATTGAAACATATTCTATTTTGCTACATACTTGAAGACAATAAAGGTTTTTAGCTATATCTACTCTTATATTGATGTTAAATAAAGAAAACATATTTTTAGTTTGTATTAATGAAAAGTTTTATTTAGTTTGAAATAAAAGATCCAGGAGAAAAAGAAGAGACTAACCCCCCGCCCCCCCCCAAAAAAAGACACAAAAAATAAAACAAAACAAAACAAAAAAAAAACACAGAAAAAGAGCACATATAGAACAAACAAACAAACAAACAATTTTAAAAAAGCCCACAGATGTCAGTGATTTGTTCAAATTACAAGGGGGCAGCAAAGGAGGGAAGATGTCTGGACTCAGCATTCTTTGAACTACATAAGTCTGCCTCTTTAAAAAAATGTTTTTATTGATTTTTTTCAGAGAGAGAGAGGAAGGGAGACGGATAGAGGGAGAGAGAGAGAAACATCGATGTGAGAGGAAACATAGCTTGGCTGCCTCCTGAACGCCCACTACTGGGGATTGAGCCTGCAACCTGGGCATGTGCCCTGACTAGGAATCAAACCGGTGACCTTCTGGTTCACAGGACAGCACTCAATCCACTGAGCTACACCAGCAGGACAAGTCTGCTTCTTTTTTGTGCAGATATTTAGTAATGATAAAAATAAGACCAAAGAACAAGAGCAAATCCTCAATATTTTTATCTCTTTCTTTTTGATATGGCAATCCAAAATATATCATACTGTCTACATAGGTGTGATGGAATAGGATAACATGGAATACTATCATTCTGAACTACTATGGAGAACTAGGATAATATATCTGAGCCTTTACTGCCTTGTGGATAAGGCAATAAATAGAGATGTAAACATAGCTTTTAGTAAATTAAAATAAATCATTAAACCCTATTTTATTACAGCAGAGTCTTTTGAGTCTGTTTGGAAAGGTGACCCTAGAAGGCCACTGGGTTAAGGTCTATTTCAAATAACTTTGTTTCTCAAGCCCTGATGTTGTTTCTATTTTTACATGGTTTTGTGAATAAGCAACAGTATTAAAATAAGCTTGTGGTCCAGCCAGTGTTGCTCAATGGTTGAATGTCGACCTATGAACCCGGAGGTCACAGTTCGATTCTGGGTCAGGGCATATGCCTGAGTTGCAGGCCCAATCTCTGGTTGGGGGCATGCAGGAGGCAGCCAATCAATGATTCTCTCTTTCATTGATGTTTCTATCTCTCTCCTTCCCTTTCCCGTCCTCTCTGAAAACAAGTAAAAATATATTTTAAAAAAGTAAAGGCATGTATTCTCATTGAACTTGAGTATATTTGCTAATTTAAAATAAAAGTTAATTATTACTCATAGATATAGCTTATCAACCAAGATTTCCCATAACCAGGTTTATCTTTATAGTCAAGACTTTCATCAATGAATTAATGCTCATAAACATGACTTACATGTTTCAGCCTCTTCAAAGAGTAGATAACATATCTGAAATGTAAAAAAAGATAATATAAAAATAAATCATAAATTTAAAAAGACAGATGAGCTTAAATGATAATGGCATTATGACAGAATAAATATTATCTATTAGTTATTAAAAATATAACATTTAGCCAAAATTTAATCATCTCTAAAATAGAGGCTTTTGCACTAGATTCAATAATATCTAAAATCATTATAGTTTTAGTTTGCTATACTATTATAAATAAGTATGTAAATTAAGTCTTATACAGGATTATTTTTCTTTTCTTAGTATTACTTAATAAATCAATTCTTACCATGATTCTTCTTTTATGATACAAATGATTAATTTATATTGTAATAAAGTAGAGCTTCCCATGCCCATTCACCTTGATCCAGGAAAGGATAAAATTTAATATATATTCTTAGTAGAGCTATTCCCCTTTAGCTCACTCTAAAGGCTCTCATAAATAATTACTACTTTCAATCCAGACAGCAATAACATCCTTTCTATTTTTACATGATTTCAATTTTTCAAAGGATATTTATTTACCTATATGTTATCCTCAAAACAATCAATCTTTTGAGGAAAGACTAATAATATCTCTATTTGGCAGATGTTTTAACTTTATAAGTACAAAGCAGTTTAATGACTTTGTTCCAGTCACATAGTTAATGTGATAAATAAGTCTGGAACCCAGGTCTGTTCATTTCCATCTCTTTGTACTTTTTACTATATCATTACCTACCCTTGACTATTGATAATGCTGCAGCTCATAATAATAGCTAAATATTTATAAATACTCAATGGCTTTCATTAATGAATTAATGCTCATAAACACAACTTATGTGTTTTAGCCTCTTCAAAGAGTAGATAACGTATCTGAAATTTTAAAAAAGATAATAAAAAATAAATCTGGATGGGTTACGCAATACTCCCCAGCAATCTCCAAATCTCAGTGGCTTAAAACAAGGTAAGTTTAGTTTTCACTCATGCTATAGATCTAACATAGACCAGCAGAGGGCTTTGCTTCTTATTTATTTCTTTCAGTGACCAGACTTGCACAGGTTTTACCATCTTGTAACTATACTATCTGTGAGGCAAGTCCTCTTTGGTCAACAAAGAAGAGGAGCAGAAGAAATGAATAATTTATATCCTTTATTCTAGGTTTTGATCCAGAAGTGACATACATTACTTTTACTTACAGCCTATGGGCCAGAACTTGTAATATAAATTATTCTCACCTAACTAAAAAGGGACTGGAAAATATAGAGGAATGCATGGATGTTTGATGAGCACTAAATAATAGTAACATATAATCTTTGCCATGTAACACTACATTATAATAACATACTAGAGGCCCGGTGCACAAAAATTTGTGCACTCGGGGGGGTGGGGGAGGGGATGTCCCTCAGCCCGGCCTGTGCCCTCTCGCAGTCTGGGACCCCTCAGGAGATAACGACCTGCTGGCTTAGGCCTGCTCCTGGGTGGCAGAGGGCAGGCCCAATCCCTAAGTGCAGCCCCTGGTCGGGCTCAGAGCAGGGCTGATTGGGGAGTTGGGGCGCCGCCCCCTGTCATGCACAGAGCAGGGCGGATTGGGAGGTTGCGATGCCACCCTCAGTCACGCTCAGGGTAGGGCTGATTGGGGGGTTGGGGCACCACCCCCTATCACACTCAAGGCAGGGTCAATGGGAAGGTTGCGGTGCCACCCCCTGTGATGCACAGAGCAGAGCCATTCAGGGGTTTGGGCGCTGCCCCTGTAACTCACAGAGCAGGGCCAATCAGGGGGTTGGGGCGCTGCCCCTTGTCACACACAGAGCAGGGCCCATCAGGGGGTTGGGGAGCTCTCCCCGTCACTCACAGAGTAGGGCCGATAGGGGAGTTGGAGCACCGCCCCCTGTCACACACAGAGCAGGGCGGATCAGGGGGTTGGGGCGCTGCACCCTGTCACACTCAGGGCAGGGCCAATGGGGAGGTTATGGCTCTACCCTGTCAAACACAGAGCAAGGCCCGTGGAGGGGGGTTGGGGCGCCACCCTCTATCACCCACAGAGCAGGCCCAATCAGGGGGATGGGGCGCCACCGCTGTCACACTCGGGGCAGGGCCGATAGAGAGTTTATGGCTCTACCCTGTCACACACAGAGCAGGGCCGATCAGGGGATTGGGAGGCTCCCCCCTATCAGGCACAGAGCAGGGCCCGTGGGGGGGGGGTGGGTTGGGCTCTGCACCCTGTCAAGCACAGAGCCCCAGGGCAATCAGGGGATTGGGGAACTCCCCCCTATCAGGCACAGAGCAGGGCTGATCAGGGGGTTGGGGCGCCTTTTCCTGTCACGAACAGAGCAGGGCGGATAGGGAGGTTGTGGCCCCACCCCCTGTCACACACAGAGCAGCAGGGCAATCAGGGGTTTTGGGCGCTGCCCCCTGTCACGCTGATCCCGGTGCCGGGAGCCTCGCTGCTCCACTGATCCCGGTGCCGGGAGGCATATTACCCTTTTACTATATAGGATAGAGGCCTGGTGCACAGGTGGGGGCCAGCTGGTTTGCCCTGAAGGGTGTCCTGGATCAGGGTGGGGGTCCCCACTGGGGTGCCTGGCCAGTCTGGGTGAGGGGCTGAGGGCTGTTTTCCGGGTGGCGAGTGACTAAAGCTCCCAACCGCTCCTTGTTTTCTTTCTTTTTTTTTTTTTTATTCTGGGCCAGCTTTAGCTCTGAGGCCTCGCTGCTGAAAACATGGATACAATGTTTCGGTCCGGCTGGGTTTCAGTCCGCTGGTTTCTGGAGTTTTGTTTGTCTTCTTATTTGCAACATAGTACATAGTAGCTTAGAGTTGTAGCTCAGAGGCCGGCAAGTGAGGCGGGGAACGTTGGAGTCCGCAGCAAGCAAGCCTCATGTTCGCTTCCAGCTGCCTGGCTGCCGGCCGCCATCTTGGCTGACAGTTAATTTGCATATACTCACTGATTAGCCAATGAAAAGGGTAGCGGTCGTACACCAATTACCATGTTTCTCTTTTATTAGTGTAGATAATCTCTGCCATGATAGTTAATGTTTATTGAGTTCCTAAGATATGTCGGGCCCTGAGCTAAGCATGCTGTGTCGTTGCCTCATTTGATCTTTACTATAGTCCTGTTCTATAAATATAACAATTATACTGAGGAGAGAACCAAGTTGGAAAATGACAATCTGCACAAGATTTCACAGATGGTAAATAGCAGAGCCAAGATTCAAACTCAAATTATTCTGATTTTAGAGCCAACTGCAAGTTAATTTATTCAAATCCAAATGCTTTTCATGTGTCTTCCCTTTAGTCATTTTGAAATCTTTTGTTTGAGTGAGATATAGCTTTCACTTATTCCCTCACACACTTGATTTCTATTTCCACTTTTATTTTCATTTTAAATATATGAAGTATAATGAGTGAGAGATGGCAGGTTAATGAATGATAAGGAAACCCCTGTAGTTGTATGTTTTTCTCCTTTCCCACAATAGTACAGTTATTTAATTGTTTGAGCCTGCTTACTGTTGACCTAATACACACAAGTCATCCTTATTAGGAGGGCTTCCTTAAATATAAACAATGTCTATTATCTGCCTTGTATGTACTTGTAAGGGACCAATGACACAGAATATGCTTGTTGTAAGACATTTCCTTTTATAGCTATTTACAACTATAGTAATAAAACTATACTTGGCATTAAAGAGAGGTCATCTCAGATATCTACAAAATGATAATTTTCCACAAAATCTTAAATAAGAGTTTTTAAATAACCTTGCTGCTCTAAAATTCAATTATCAAGAAATTCACTTATACCTGAAAATTCAAGATAATTTTTATGAATTGAGATTTAAAAAACTCATAAAACACTGGAAACTATTTCTTGAATAAATGCCTTTTATTAAATATTAAATGCATTAGTCAGTGTCTCATATACCCATTTAACTTGGGGACAGAAAGTCACCCCCCTCATTTTGCCAATAAAGAGTATGAGAGAAATTATTTATTCACAATCAGGCAAATATAGGTAAAACAAAGGTAAGAGACTAGGTCTCCAGGAACTTTCAATCCAGACTCATTCAAAATAATGGTGATATTTATAAAATCTTGGTCCTGGAATTTTAAAATCAACTTCTCTTAAAAGACTATAAATGTTTGCATTAGGTAAGGTAACACATTTCTATTCACATATTTATAACACATAGCCTAGAATAATTATATTGAATATGTGTTATTGATTACCAGAAAATAACTAAGGATCTACTCAAAACAAGTATAGAAAGACAACAAATATAGAAACATGACTATAATATATAGTTATTGATTGGTAACATATTAACTGGGGTGGTATAGCAATTTTTACATATATCTTTGTACCATGTTACTTATGCATGAACTTGGATTGCTTTTTTATTAATTTTTATTCCTTGAATTCATTAGGGTGACATTGGTTAATAAAATTATATAGATTTCAGGTGTACAATTATATTTGTATATTGTATTTTGTGTTCACCACCCCAAGTCAAATATCCCTCCATCACAATTTATCCCCTCCTTTACCCTCTTCTACCAGCTCCATGAGGTGTTTATGAGGTTCTTTTTTTGCTTAATCCCTTCACCTTTTTCACCCAGCACCCCAACTCTCCTCCCCTCTGACAGCTGTTAGCCTGTTCTCTGTATCTATGACTGTTTTTATTTTGTTTGTTAGTTTATTTTGTTCATTAGATTCCACATATAAATGAAATCATATGGTACTTGTCTTTCTCTGACTGGCTTATTTAACTTGGCATAATACTCTCCAGTTCCATCTATGCAAAATGAAAAAGTCAAAAGATTTTAAAACACAATAGTAGTTTATATTTGTTTAAAATGTTTTACCTGGTGATTTTAATTATCTTTCCTGACTTACAAGGACAAAAAGAGTAATTTCATGCCAAACCAAAAAGAAAAACTATGTGTTTAATATGTGTCACTTTGGTCTAACAGAGCAGTTCTGAATTATTGTCTTAGTTGCATGAATTTGGACAAGCTGGAAATAGTCACACTATTTTTTTTATTTGTCAAATAGGGATAAAAATACCTTCCCTCTAAACAACACAGGTTTGTTGTACAAATTATGTAATTTAATGTATATGAAAGCTTTTGGGAAAGATGAAAATTGATTTATATATTGAAGGTATGATTTTGTGTATTAACATCATAAACTAATACTAGTATCCCCTTCATATGCATCAATATAACTTTTTCAACATTTTCCCTACTCCACATTTTTGCTGTTTTATTTACTCCACAAAACAAGAAATCAGACAAAGGCCAAGAAGTTAGGTTACTTGTGCTAAGTTCTATAGTGAATGCCAGACAAATTTTCAAAGTTATTATTCTTTGGGTGCCTTCTATGTGAGTATGTGCTAGGCACTACACTAGCTGGTTTACATGTATGTTATTCCTTCACCCCTTGTCTAATTCTGTGAGGTAGGTTTTATAAATATACTAGTAGATAGATAGATCACAAGTAAATTTCTCAAGGTCACACAGCTGATAAGTGGAAGAGCCAGGATTCATATCAGGTTTATAAGTCTTCAAAGTTCTTTCCTTTATTATGGGTTATCTTTCAGAGATCATAGTCACATGCTGGGGCAATGCTCACCTTCTTTTGGCATGCGTACATGTTTTGTAGACATTGAAGTGGTACAGAATAACATTTTTTTTTAACTCACTTGCTTTCTCTAACAATATAAATGGTTCTGTTCTGTTGACCTTATGTTTCTGTACTGAAAATCTTTTCTGACTTGCCCTTTCTGTAAGACTAAAATGTTTCTGATTGAATTTATCATAGTCCAGAAACTTGGGGCCTTTTTGAGTTTAAAGTTTTTACAAGGATATCCTTTTCCCCTGGATTTGATTATCTCATTGACAGCAGTCGATATCCTCATGCATAGGAATGTATTTACTTATAGGCACATAAGTAATTCATTTATAAAATTGAATTATCTGACTAGAGAGATTGTGTGTTTTGATAGTGTATCTGTTCTTCTGAAACTTACAATTGATAAAAGCCAGATGGAAAGCGGAAACAGTCCATTTCACGACTCTTTAAAAGTTTAAGTTTGTTAACTCTTGCACTTCACATTTTTGAAGTTCAGTGGTATGGTGAAAACAATTTGTTGGGGAGTTCTTAATATGCAAAGTGGTCAGTAAGAGCTTATAACATTCTGTGCCATGGGAAGGAGTCTGGGCTATGGAAAAATTTCAGTGACAACATTAATTAATCTTCCTTAAACTATTATTTATTGTTCCTTATTTATTTTCTGTATTTTTCATAAAAAAGATGCTTTATGTTCTTTTGTTTGCTATTCTCTTGTATGTAGGCAAGAGCTGATTTTTACTACCTTCAAATTATTTTACTACATGAACACATATTCCTATGCTATTGGTTCAAGTGTAGCACATAAATGTATTTCTGAATAAAACATTTCTAATTTTTCTTAAAATAATTATTTAAATGGCAGTTAATAATGTAAGCAATTTATGGATTATAGCAACCCATGTAGCAATATTCTGAGGTATGTACTATTATTAGTAATACTCTCAATATTCAAACTGAACAAACTGAAGCTTGGTGTGTTTACAGAACTTTCCCACGATCAGAAAACTAAACAGCAGTGGAATGAGGATTTGAACTCAGGCAATCTGATTTCATAGCCTATATTATTAACCATTACTCTATATCGTTTATTAATTAAGAAACCAGTCTAGCATAACAGTTTGTGAGGCACTATCCAAACAAAGCAGGCCTTTTTTAATATTCTGAATAATGATACCACCATTACTCCACTTTCACATCTCCCTCTCATTCACTCTTCAAGAGGAATCACTTGTTAATATCTGTTAAAATCTACCTCAGCAATGACTAATTCCATTATCTCTGCTACCATATTAGTTCAAGCCCTGTTCGCCTATCACTCCTACACTATTACTACCTCTCCTATGTCCAATGATAAACAAGAACATGCTATGCTACATACCACTACCCAAGACATTGTCTTCGTCTAATTAAGACACTGTTCTTAAATATTCGCACTACTTTTACAATTAAGTCCAAACTAATCACTTTGATATTCAGAGTGTTCAATAATCTGTGTTCAGTATTCCTTTCCATGCCTATTTCCTAGCTTTCACACATATGTCTTAGGTTTCAAGCTAAGGAAACTACTTCTAATTCCCCAAGCACAGTCTTATTTGATTTTGTATTCATATCTTTGTTCAATACTGTTCCCTCTACCTATAATTCCCTTCTTTGTCATTTCTGTCTTTTGATATTCTACTTAAATTGTCAAAGCACATCTCAAATTGTACTTTATCTATGATTTTGCTACCAGTCCTAACATATACAGTTGTTTGTATTTACCTCCCAAGGTTGAACACTCTTCAGATTGTTTTGTACCTTCGACTCTTTTTATATCACGAAGAGATTCAGTTATTTCTTCCCTTAATTTAATTTACTTTTTAGATGATAAAATTATTAAGGTATATTATACACATACCAAACCCAAATCCTTGGACTAAGTATATACTAATTACCAAAGAGTAAGATGAAAATTTTTGATACAACTTAGCTGGATATAGGCATTAGGTCAGGCAGGAAAAGACAAATATTTTATTATATCAACTATAGGTGGAATTTAAAAAGCCAAACAGATAAAATAAGAGAGTAGAATCATGGTTACCACATTCTGAAGGATGAGGTAATTGGGGAATTATTGTTAAAGTTACAAATTTGCAGCTATTATATAAATACGTTCTGAAGATCTAATGCACAACATAGTGATTATACACAAAAAATACTATATTATAAACTTCGAAGATACTAAGATACAAGATCTTAATTGTTTTCACTATTAATAAATAATATTTATGTGACATGATAGAGGTGTTAGCTAACACTATTATGGTAATCACATTGCAATATATAAAGGTATCAAATGAACATATTGCACACCTTAAACTTACACAGTGTTATATGGCAATTATAAATCAGAAAAAAAAATAGAGAGGGGGGATTGAAATATTTAATAACATCATCATAGAACATCTAGCTAAAAAAGTAACATTTAAATAAAAGGTTGGTAAAGATGAGGTAGTGATTCATGTAGATATATTTTTAAAAACATATTACAGTAGAAGACACAATCAGTGCAAATAACCTGAAGGGGAAGCAAGACTAATATGTTCAAGAAAGACTAAGGAGATCATTGTAGCAGGATAATAGTAGGTGAGAGGTCCATCCACAGTGGAAGACCTTGTAAAGACATCATAAAGACTTGGGCTTTTACTTTTGGTGAAATGGGGAACCATTGCATGGTTTTGAACAGTGAAGTGATAGTGTTTACTTTTATTTTTCAAAGATCACTCTGGTGCTCATTTAGATGTGCAATGACAAAACAAGAAGACCAATTTTCAGACAAAAATAGATCCGGAGACATAGAAGCATTGAATAGACTGTCAAACCTCAGAAGAAAGGCAGGGGAGGGTGGGTTGGGGGTAAGAGATCAACCAAAGAACTTGTATGAATATAAGCATAACCAATGGACATAGACAATGTGGGG
>NW_005871052.1:5115883-5156820 GCF_000147115.1 Myotis lucifugus | reverse complement strand
TTTTGGGGGCGGGGGGGGGGGGGGAGGGTCATAGATCATTTTTTAACGTGCTAAGTTTGAGATGAGTAAGAAAAATAAATTGGAGATTTTAAGGAAAATCATATATATATAATCCAGGGGAAGTTTTGGGCTGAATAAATATTTTTTGGTAAATAACACAGAGATAATATTTGAAATCATGAGATTAGATGAGATCATCAAGTAAGGGGAATAGAAAATAGAAAAAAAGACAACAAAGAGTTGAGCCCCAGGGCACTCCTGTAAATGTCGCAAAAATAGTAATTGGAAAACAGATGTTCACAATTTTAAAGTTTGTAATTTTAATTAATTAAATTTGTTGGGCTGACATTGGTTAATAAAAATATATAGGTTTCAAGTGTATATTTCCATGATACATGATCTATATATATTTCACCCAAAATGAAATCATCTTCCATCACCATATAGTTGGCTCCCTTTACCTTTTACTACCTCCCTACCCCACCATACTGGTAACCACCATACTGCTGTCTGTGTCTATGAGTTTCCGTTTTATATTCCATATATGAATGAAATCATATGGTTCTTATCTTTTTCTGAATGACATTTCACCTAGCATAATATTCTGAAGGTCCATTCATATTGTTGCAAATAGCAGTATTTCACCTTATCTTATGGCTGAGTAGTGTCTCATTGTATATATGTACCACATCTTCTTTATCCTATCATCTATCAACAGACACTTTGGTTGTCCCCATTTCTTGGCCATCATGAATAATGCTGCAATTAGCATAGGGTTGTATATATCCATGTGAATAAAATACCTAGAAATAAATTTTACAGAGGGTGTGAGGACCTATATATTGAAAATTACAAAGCATTATTAAAAGCGATGAGAAAAGACACAAAATAACTTAAAAGATATTCTGTGTTCATGGATTGGAAGATTCAACATAGTTAAAATGCCCATATTGCCCAAAAAAATACAGATTTAATGCAATCCCCATCAATATCTCAATGCCATTTCTTAAAGAAATAGAACAGAAAATCATCAGATTTTTATGGAACCACAAAATATCCTGAAGAGCCAATGCAATCCTAAGGAAAAAAGCCAAAGTTGAAGTGATGACAGCATCTGACTTCAAATTATACTACAGAGCAACAATAATCAAAACAGCATGGTATTGGCAGAAAAACAGACACACAGAACAACAGAACAAAATTGAAGGTTTATGTTCTTAACCAGTGAGATATAGAACCACTACACAAATTTAGACTCTATGACATAGGTAATGATGAAGCCTGACAACTCGGTAGTAAGATTAGTAATACAGCATCCTTTCCCTAAATGCTATTTGAATTTATGCAGTAGATCTAAAAATATGTAAATTGATACTGGATGAAGAAGAAAGACAATGAAGTAGAGTAATCATGAGCAACATGTAATACATCTTTTACATAATTAACTCAACAGAGTTATTTGTCAATAGTCTCTGGTCTGATATTTGTTTTCTCCCATGACCTTTACCATATTTGTATCCTATATTTATCTTATAGAAACTGGAAACCCTGTGAAATACTATTGAACCTAATTAACAAACATTAAGTGAATTTAGAATGATATCTGAAAGCCTCTTATTATCTTATCTTGCTGAAATTTTGTTTTAAATTTATCTTTATTGTTGAAAGTATTACACATATCCCCTTTTTTTGACAATTTATGCCTTCCAACCAGCACCTGCCCCCATACTAGGTCTTCACCACACTATTGTCTGTGTCTATAGGCTATGCTTTTAAGTTCCCTGGCTAATCTCTCTCCACCTATCCCCCACAACTGCCTTCCCTCTGAGATTCGTCAGTCTGTTCCATACTTTTATGTCTCTGGATCTGTTTTGTTCATTAGTTTATTTTGTTCATTAATATCCACATATGAGTGAGAAATTGTGATACTTATTTTTCTCTGACTGGCTAATTTTGCTTAACATAATACTCTCTGGGCCCTTCCATCCTGTCTCAAATGGTAAGAGGGCCTTCATTTTTACAGTTACATAGTATTCCATGGTGTAAATGTACCACAGCTTTTTTATCCACTCATCTACTGATGGGCATTTGGGCTTTTTCCAGATCTTAGCTATTGTAAATTATGCTTCTATCAACATAGAGGTGCATATATTCTTTCTGATTGGTGTTTTGGGATTCTTAGGATATAGTCCTAGAAGTGGGATCACTGTGTCTAATGGCAGTTTTTTTAATTTTTTGAGGAAAATCCATGTTTTACACAGTGGCTGCACCAGTCTGCATTCCCACTAGCAGTGTATTAGGGTTCCTGTTTCTCCACATCCTTGCCAGCACTTGTCATTTGTTGATTTGTTCATGACAGCCATTCTGACAGGTGTGAGGTGATACCTCATTGTCGATTTAATTTGCATCATTCAGATGATTAGTGACTTTGAGCACCTTTTCATATATTTTTTGTTTATTTTGATCTTTAGATTCCACATATAAGTGAAATCATATGGTAATTTTATTTCTCTGTCTGACTTATTTCACTTAGAATGATACACTCCAAGTTCATCCATGTTGTTTCAAATGGTAAGGTTTCATTCTTTTTTTTTTATGGCAGATGAATATGTAGTACATTTTTTAAAAAAATCATTAATTTATCCATGTGTTTTTCATTTTTAAGTTACTGACATGTTTTAATAGACATTGCAGAAATGATCCCAAGTTTTAGCTTTTAATCCAGATATTATTTTTCTGATCTCATAGTATTTAATGATTGTTTTTATGTCATACACATTTATTTTAATGTAGTAGAAATACTTTCTTAATTAGGTCAATTGCCATTGAGTGTCAAGATATATCATTTAGTAATTGCTGTGCCATCAAACTTCAGAAGGGTATTATTTTTCCAAAATGGTGGTGGATTAAGGGGAAGCTACACTGACATTTCAGGACCAAATTACAATTGCAAGTAAAATACAGAAAAACCATCCTATATATTAATAGAGGAACACGCAAATTAGTCCAGGACGCCCTCACAGTAATGACCAGCAGGAGTGGGTGGGCGTGGCTGCGTGTTGCAGGAAGCTGGGGGACATGAGGCTGCATAAAATAAAATAAAATGTGTTCACATGCCCTAAAGCGAAAACATCCCAGCAGATAACTCAATGCAGGTTATTGTGTAATGATTACACAATATTGATTACACAGTAAACTTATTTTCACCAAAAAAAAAAAAAATAATAACATCTTCACTTAAAGATGCCCCAGTAAGGCTGCTGAGGCTTTCATCTGTCCCTTTCTACACCGAAGACAACAGGGTTCAAGGAGGAAGGGCTCCAGTTTCGTTTTCTCAGCACCCAGCTAGGAGGCCTCCTGGGGCGGCTCTCCCCTCCAAGCCCTGCACAGGACCTGCGCTCTGCTTCAGCCTGGGAGCCGGAAGGGAGGCAGAGCGAAGTGCTTTCCCTCGGGGAGTCCTGAGCGGAGGGCGCTCTCTCTGGGAACCCGGAAATCCTCCTCCTGGGGCGACTGTGCAGCAGCCAGGCCTGGCGAGTGGCGGGAGGGCGACCTACCCATGTGGATATGTACGCTGGCTGGCGGAGTCCACGCAGCTACCATAGTTGAAGTCCTCCTCAATGGCGGACTCGGGTAGTGGGGATGGTATTTGGGCATGTCAGCAATGGAACCCCAGCTCCCCAACGAATAATTAGAGCACATGGACCTCAACAGTCCTTGGTCACTTTTTGAGCAGCAGTCAGCCCCGACCAGGCATCACACCCGAAACCTAGGTAGGTGCCCTGACAGAATGGAACCCAAACCTTTGCTGTGGCAGAGGAGCTCCGACCCACAGCAGGGGCCAGGGCAGCCAGAGGGGTTTTGTTGAGAGGCCTGACAGGCAGCTCACAGCACAGTGGGTTAGAACCTCCTCCTGATACAGCAAGGTTGCGGGTTGGATCCCTGATCAGGGCACAGACAAGAAGCAACCAAAGAGAGCAAAATAAATGGAATAACACACTGGTGTTTCTCTCACTCCCTTCCTCCCTCTAAAATAATCAATCAATATAAATTAAAATAAAAAATAAACCCTCTGGCTTACAGAGTTGTGAAAACAGAAATCAAAGTCCCTTCCCATTCATTCAACAAATACTTCATATGCTCCTTCAATAATCACACTGGGAATGGGTGTTTGTGTGTTTGTTTTGGTTAATCCTCACCTGAGGACATTTTTGCATTTTTTTTTTTTTACATTCAGTGGAAGGGAGGAAGACAAAAACTAGTGTCAGAGACATCAGTTCGTTGCCTCTTGCTCAATCCCTGACCAGGGCCCCAGATTGAGCCTGCAACCCAGGTATGTGCCCTTGATCAGAATCCAACCTGGTACCTTTCAGTTGGCTTGCAGAAGCACTATCCACTGAACCAAACCAGCATTATTTTTCTTTTTAAGTCCTCCTCTAAAGATATGTGTGTTTTTTTCATTGATTCTAGAGAGAGAGAAAGGAAGAGGGAAAGAGAAAGAAAAACATTGATCACTTGCCCAAGCAATCCGAAAGGGATAGAACCCACACCCTGTGTATGTACTCTCACCTGCAATCGAACCCATGACCCTTTGGTGTGTGGGAGGACACTCTAACTACTGATCCATACCGACCAGGGCCTGGAGGTACATTTAAAAAATTTTTTTCTGATCTGCCCTGGCCAGCTCAATTGGTTGGAGTCTCAATCTGTACACCAAAGGGTTTCCTGTTGGATTCTAGGTTAGGGCACATACTTAGGTTTAGGTTAGATCCCGGTGGGTCAGCAGGTGCAGAGGCAGTCTACTGGTATTTCTCTGTCACATGGATGTTTCTCTATCTAAAAATCAATTTTAAAAACATCCTCAGGTGATAATATATATATATTATATATACATATATATATATATATTTCAGATCTAAAATTTTATTTGTTTTTTTAATTTTATTTTTCATTTACAGTTCACATTCAATATCCTATCCTATATAATAAACCCTAATATGCAAATCGACCAAACAGTGGAATGACTAGTCGCTATGAACTGACCACCAGGGGGCAGACGCTCAACATAGGAGCTGCCCCCTGTGGTCAGTGCGCTCCCACAGGGGGAGCACTGCTCAACCGGAAGCCAGGCTCACGGCTGGCGGGCACAGTGGCTGTGGTGGGAACCTCTGCAGCAGCACTAAGGAGCAGCAAGCCGAGTGGTAGGGAGCAGCAAGCAGGCAGGTAGTAAGGAACGAGGGGTCCGGGACTGCGAGAGGACACAGGCCAGGCTAAGGAACCTCACCCCCACCCCCAGTGCACAAATTTCGTGGACTGGGCCCCTAGTCCTTAATAATCAACTGAAGACTGGCTGGAGAAAATCCTTATGACCAAGGAACTACAGAAGCTCAAGAGGGCTGGTAAGGTTACCACAGATGCAGCTGAAGTTCTGGAGAGATAGCTCAGCTGTGGGGAGTTCCCACTGAGAACTCTGGGGTCTAAACACGAAGCTGGGCTCCCCAGCCCAGAGCACCAGAACTGAGAAAGGTGCCCACTTAACATCTGGTTGTGAAAAAAGCAGGGTTTCTGTCTGCCAGGGAGAGATGGCTGGAAATACTGGCATGCAGTTAAAGGGCCAACTTACAAAATTTCATGTGCAGCCATTCACCTTGGGCTCTCGCAGAGGGAGGGAAGAGTGGAATGGAGCTGTGTGAGGAGAGTCCAGGTTTGGGGGCTCTGGGGTTAGAGCTCAGAAGGCAGCTACTTGGTTTCCTGTATTGAGTCATTCCCTAATACTGCAGAGGACATCTTTCTCAGACAGACCTTTACCATTCAGGCAGCTTTTGCCTGGGCGGCGGGATGGAGGGGGGAGAAGAAGCAATTACTTCACCCTGCAAAGCTTGAGACATATTAAAATACTGAGAATAACAATCAGCCTGCATTCAGAGCAAGATGTATGGGTGTTTTGAGTCTTTGTCTGATCTGCTTAGCCTGGGGCTAGGAAAAGCAGACATTAGTGCTTATCTTGGTCTTTTCCAAAGGTATCCAGCCCCAGCAGAGGGAGCCACAAGTTGTGGATTGATGATAGCTCCAAACAGGGTACTCAGGGCCAGTCACAAACAGCATCTGATATTGTCCTGAACTAGAGACCCTCCAAAATGACCGGGAGTCATAGAAGATCTACCTAAAACATATAAAAAAACAAACAGGCAGCCAAAATTGGGAGACAAAAAACAAATCCCCAAATCAAAGAACAAGAGAATTCTCCAGAAGAATAGCTAAATGAAATGGATATAATAAATATATCAGATAAAGAGTTCAGAATAAAGATTACTCAACAGAATGAGAATAAATATGGAAACTATGAAAAATGACCAGTTGAAAATGAAGTGACATAGCAGTAATAGAAAGCACATTAAAATTAATAAACAGCAGCCCTAGCTAGTTTGGCTCAGTGGATAGACATTCACCTGTGGATTGGAGGGTCCTGGGTTCAATTCTGGTCAATGGCAAATGCCAGGGTTGTGGGCTTAATCCCAGTAGGGGGCATGCAAGAGGCATCCAATCAATGATTCTCTCTCATCATTGATGTTTCTACCTCTCGCTCCTTCTCTCTTCCTCTCTGATATCAATAAAAATATATATTTTTAAAAGGGTTAGACAGCAAATCAGGGGTAGCTGAGGATCAGATCAGTGAATTAGAAAATAGGGTGGAAAAAATAACTTAATCAGAAAACCAAAAACAAACAAACAAACAAACAAAAGACAATTAAAGATCAGGAGGACAGCTTAAGGGGGCTGTGAGACAACATGAAAGGTAACAATATTCATAGGCAAAACAGAAGGTGAAGAAAATGAGCATGGGATAGAGAACCTGTTTGAAGAAATAATGGCAGAAAATTTTCCTAACCTGGCGAAGGAAAATGTCAGACAAGTTCCGGAGGCACAGGGAGTCCTAAGCAAGAAGAACCCAAACAGGCCCATGCTCAGACACATCATACTTGAAAGGCCAAAAATTAAAGACAAAGAGAGAATCTTAAAGGCAGCAAGAGAAAAAACAAGGGCACTGCATAATACTAAAGGGATCAATCCAGCAAGAGGATATAACCCTGGTAAACACATATACATCCAATATAAGAGCACCTAAATATATTAAAACAACAACAAAAACAACACTTCTGGAGGACTTTAATGGAGATATCTACAGCAATACAGTTCTAGTAGGGGACTTTAACACCGCATTAACATCACAGGATAGATATTCCAGACAAAAAAATCAACAAGGAAACAGTGACTCTAGGTGACACACTAGATCAGATGGATTTAATTGCCATTTATAGCACATTTCACTCCGGAGTTGCAGAATATGCATTCTTCTCAAGTGTATATGGTATATTTGCAAAGATAGACCACATGTTGGGACACCAAAAAAAAAATCTCTACAAGTTCAAGATGATTGAAATAATATCAAGCATCTTCTTGGATTACAATGGCATGAAATTAAAAATCAACTACAGTAAAAACACTCAAAAATATTCAAACACATGGAGGTTAAATAGCTTGTTAAATGAATGGGTTACCAATGAGATCAAGAAAGAAATAAAAAAAAACTTCCTGGAAACAAATGAAAATGAACACAAAACACCACAAAATCTATGGGTCACAGAAGCAGAAGGAGTCCCAAGATGGAAATTTGTATAATTACAGGCCTACCTACAGACAGACAAACAAAAAACCAACAAGAAGAAAAATTATTAATAAACTATCTAACCATAAACTTAAAGAATTAGAAGAGAACAACAACAACAAAAAAGCCCAGAGTAAGTAGAAAGAATTAATAAAGATCAGTGCAGAAATAAAAGACATAGATACTAAAAAACAACAACAAAACAATACAAAAGATCAATGAAATGAAGAGCTGGTTCTTTTAGAAGATAAAAAATATTGATGAACCTTTAGCCAGACTCATGAAAAAAAAAAAAGAGAGAGGACCCAATTAAATAAAATCAGAAACAAAAATGGCAAAGCAACAACTGACACCATAGTAATACAGAGGAATGTAAGGAAATAGTATGATAAACTATATCCCAACAAGCTGGGTAATGTGAATGAAGTGGACAAATTTCTAGAATAATACAATATTCCAAAAATGAATCAAGAAGAATCAGAAAACCTGAAGAGACCAATAACAACTGATGAAATTGAAGCAGTTATATATAATCCCAGCAAAAAAAGCCCTGGTCTGGATGGCTTCACAGGGGAGTTTTACCAAACTTTCAAAGAAGACCACCTATCCTCCTAAAACTATTTCAAAAAGTCCACGATAAAAAATGGAAACAGATTCATAGATACAGAGAACAAACTGGTGGTTGCCATATGGGAGGAGTGCATGGAGTGAGGGTCCCCGCTGGGAAGGTGTGGCCAGCCTGGGTGAGGGGCTGAGGGCTATTTTCAGGCTGGCCACAACCCCTTCAGGGTGGGGGTCCCCACTGGGGTGCCTAGCTAGCCTTGGTGAGGGGCTGATGGCTGTTTGCAGGCTGGCCACACCCCCAGTGACCCAAGCTCCCAGCCTCTCCTTTTTGTCTTTTTTTTTCCAGCGCCTCCTTGAGCGAAGGGAAGCAGGTATCTGGGATTTATTTATCTTCTATAATTGAAACTTTGTAGCCTTGAGCGGAGCCCAGGGCAAGCCAGGGCAGGCGGGAAGCTTGGCTTCCTCCATCGCTGGGGGCAACCCAAGCCTCCTGCTTACTCCAGCTCCATGGCTGCCACCATCTTAGTTGGGTTAATTTGCATACTCACTCCTGATTGGATGGTGGGTGTGGCTTGTGGGTGGAGTGGAGTGACACCAATTTGCATATTTATCTTTTATTAGTGTAGATAAGTAATATGCAAATGAAGTTGAGACTCCATCATGGTCACAACCAGCTCAGGAGAAGGGGCTGAGAGATCAACACAGAGGGGAGCCTGCTCTGAGCCTCTGCGACATGGCTGGGGGCAGGCCCCCAGCAGACACAAACACACACACACACACACACAAGGCTCCTGCTCCGAACCTCTGCAGTGCGGCTGGGGGCAGCCCTCCAGAGGACACACACACACACACACACACACAGCGCCTGTTCCCAGCCTCTGAGGCGTGGCTTGGGGCAGGCCCCCAGCGGACACACACACACACACACACACACACACACACACACACACAAACATGGGGCGCCTGCTCCAAGCTTCCTCAGCCAGACTGTGGCTTAGGCCCGCTCCTCATGGGAAGCAGGCCTAAGCTGTCAGTAGGACATCCCCTGAGGGCTCCCGGACTGTGAGCAGAGGCAGGCTGGGCTGAGGGACCACCCCATCCCCTAGTGCACGAATTTCATGCACCAGGCCTCTAATATGACTATAAATATAAAACCATTTAGAAAAGTGGAATGTGATGCTTAGCATGGGATTCTCCTTTTTTCAGAAGTATATTAATACAACCTATCTATGTGAGAAAAATGCATAGGCAAATACACATACAAACAAGTTCTGTATGGGTACTCATAAGTATAAAAACTGCAAAAGTAGATTTTATTTCGAAGGTGAGTCTAGCTTGGTTCTATTTTTATTAAAGTATAGTTAGAATACAATATAATATTAGCTCCAGATGTACAACATAGTGATTCAACATTTATAGATTTTAAAATGTAATCACTACACTAAGTCTACCACAATATTATTGACTATATCCCCCTTTAACTTTGTATTTGTAAGGCACAAGGAGTTTCATAATTTCACTACTAGTTTTCCTCCTTGAATATGAGTGTTTTTTATTACAGTTTAATAATAATCAATGGCTTAATTGAAGATTGGTCAATTCCATCCATGACCATTAATGGCTATAATAAAAATAGGTAGTTCAGTTATTTCTGTCACTTTCATAATGAAACTGATGGTACCTAATTATTTTTTAATTTATCTTTACTGTTGAAGGTATTACAGATGTCCCAATTTTCCAATTGACCCCCATTCACCATGCACCTTCCCACCCCAGGCCGTCCATACACACACACACACACACACACACACACACACAAATTGTCCCCTCGGGAGTTTGACCAGGAGACAGGGAGTTTGGTCGCTCGCTATGATGTGCGCTGACCACCAGCAGGCTGTGCAGAATGAAGGAAGGCCCCGGCCAGCAGCCAGTAGCCAGAGAAAAGAGGCCCCCACTGGCTCCTGGAAGGGAGGTCCCGGCCGGCAGCCAGAAGGCCCCAATTATCCTGGTCACTGGCCGGACCTAGGGACCCTACCCATGCACAAATTTCATACAATGGGCCTCTAGTATGTATATAAGTTCCCCAGTTAATTTCTCCTTTCCACCCCCAACCTCCCCCCGCCCCCCCCCCACACACACACACCAGCCTTCCTTCTGAAATCCGTCAGTCTGTTTCATGCTTCTATGGCTCTGGATCTATTTTGCTCATCAGTTTATTTTGTTCATTAATATCCACATATGAGTGAGATCATGTGATACTTGTATTTCTCTGACTGGCTTATTTTGCTTAGCATAATACTCTCCAGATCCCTCAATACTGTCTCAAATAGTAAGAGATCCTTCTTTTTTACTGCTGCATAGCATTTCACTTTGTAAATGTACCACAGCTTTTTTATCCACTCATCTACTGATGGGCACTTGGGTTCTCTCCAGATCTTAGCTATTGTAAATTGTGCCACTAGGAACATAGGGGTGCCTATATTCTTTGTTATTGGTGTTTCAGGATTCTTGGGATCACTGGGTCAAATGGCAGTTCCATTTTTAATTTGTTGACTAAAGTCCATATGTGTTACACTGTGGCTGCACCAGTCTACATTCTCACTAGCAGTGTACTAGGTTTCCTGCTTTTCCACATCCTCGCCAGCACTTTTCATTTGTTGATGACAGCCATTCTGACAGGTGTAAGGTGATATCTCATTGTCGTTTTCATTTGCATCTCTCAGATGAATAGTGACTGAGCATTTTTTCATATGTCTCTTGGCCTTCTCTATGTACACTTCTTAAATTGGATTGTTTGTCTTCCTATTGTTAAGTTGAATGAGTTCTATATATATTTTGGAAATTAACCCCTTATCAGATATATAATAGGAAAATATGTTCTCTATGCAGTGGGATTTCTTGTCATTTTGTTGATGCTTTCTTTTGCTGTGCAGAAGGTTTTTAAAAAATTTCTTTATTGATTAAGGTATTATATATGTGTCCTCATCCTCCCATTCCCCCGACCCCCACTCATGCCCTCACCCCCTGTTGCCTGTGTCCATTGGTTAGGCTTATATGAATGCATACACGTCCTTTGGTTGATCTCTCCCCCTTACCTCCACCCTCCCCTACCTTCCCTCTGAGGTTTGATGGTCTGATGGATGCTTCTCTGTCTCTGTTTCTGTTTTTGTTCATCAGTTTATGTTGTTCATTATATTCCATGAATGAGTGAGATCATGTGATATTTATCTTTCTCTGACTGACTTATTTCACTTAGCATAATGCTCTCCAGGTCCATCTATCCTTTCTGATTGGTGTTTCTATTTTGATGTAGTCTCATTTGTTTATTTTTTCCTTAGTTTCCTTTGCCCTAGGAGATGTATTAGTAAACATATTGCTACAAGAGATTCTGAGATTTTGCTGCCTATGGCTTTTTCTAAGATATTTATGGTTTCACGGTTTACATTTAAGGATTTTATCCATTTTGAGTTTATTCTTGTGTGTGGTGTAAGGTGCTGGTCTACTTTAATATTTTTGCATGTACCTGTCCAATTTTCCTAACACCATTTTTGAAGAGACTCCATTTTATGATTTTGCCTCCTTTATCAAAAAGTATTTGAGCGTAATGGTGTGGTTCAATTTCTGGGTTCTCTATTATGTTCCATTGATCTACATGCCTGTTCTTGAGCCAGTACCAGGCTGTTTGGTGTACAGTGACTCTGTAGTATATCTTGATATCTGGTATTGTGATTCCTCCAACTTTGTTTTTCTTTCTCAAGATTGCTGCAAATATTCGGGGTCTTTTTGTGTTCCATATAAATTTTTGGAATGTTTGTTCTGGATGTGTGAAATATGCCCTTGGTATTTTAATAAGGACTGCATTGAATCTATAGATTGCTTGAGTAGTATAGACATTTTAATTATGTTAATTTTTTTTTAATTTAAGTTCTATTCTTCCAATCAATGAACATGGTATATGTTTCTGTTTGTTTGTATATCCATTTCTTTTTTCAATGTTTTATAGTTTTCCAAATACAGATCTTTTACCTTCTTGGTTAAGTTTATTCGTAAATGTATCTTAATTTTGTAGTTGCAATGCTAACTGGGATTGTTTTATTTTGTGGGTTTTTTTTTCATTTTTTTCCCCTGAGATTTCATTATTGGTGTATAAAAATGCAATTGATTTCTGGTGTTAATTTTGTATTCTGCTACATTGCTGAAATCATTTATTAAAATTAGTAGGTTTTTTTAGTGGAGTCTTTAGTGTTTTCTATGTACAATATCATGTCATCAGCAAATATTGACAGTCTTACTTCCTATTCTACAATTTGGGTGCATTTCATTTTCTCTTCTTGTCTGATAGCTGTGGTTAGGATTCCAGTACTATGCTGAATAAGAGTGGTGAATGTGGACACCCCTGTCTTTTCCCTGTTCTTAGGAAAAACGGTTTTAGTTTTTGCCCATTGAGTATGATGTTGGCTGTGGGGTTGTCATATATGGCCTTTATTATGCTGAGATATGATCCCACTTTTCCCACTTTGCTGAGAGTTTCTAACAAAAATGGGTGTTGGATTTTGTCCAACGCTTTTTCTGTATTTACTGATATTATCATGTGATTTTTATGTTCTAATTTGTTTATGTGAATATTGTATCAGCCTTGCATCCCTGGAATAACTCCCACTTGGTCATGGTGTATGATCTTTTTAATGTATTGCTGGATTTGATTTTCTAATATTTTTGAGGTTTTTAGCATCTATGTCCATCATGGATATTGGCCTGTAATTCTCTTTCTTTCTAGTGTCTTTATCTGGTTTTGGAATTAGGCTAGTGATAAGCCTCATAAAAAGAGTTTGGAAGTGTTCCTTCCTCTTGGATTTTTTGGAATAGTTTAAGCCAGAGAGGTATTAGTTCTTCTTTGAATGTTTGGTAAAATTTCCCTGTGAAGCTGTCTGGACCAGGGCTTCTGTTTGCTGGGAGTTTTTTTTATTACTGCTTCAATTCCATCAATAGTTATTGGCCTATTCAGGTTTTCTGATTCTCCCTCGTTGAGTTTTGTAAAATTGTATTTTTCTAGGAATATGTCCATTTCATCCAAGTTGTCCAGTTTGTATTTTTTATGATTTTTTGTATTTCTCTGGGGTCAGTTGTTATGATACGTGATTCCTAAAGCATACCTTATATATCACTTCTCTGCTCAAAACCCTTTAATAAACTTTACAAATTAAAATATATTGCTAAGATTTTTCACCCAGCCCCACAACACCCCTCACTTCTGACAGTTGTCAGTCTGTTCTCTGTATCTATAAATCTGTTTCTATTTAGTTTGTCAGTTTATTTTTTAAATTATATTTCACATATAAGTGAGATCATATGGTATTTTCTTTCTCTGACTGGCTTATTTAACTTAGCATAATAATCTCCAGGTCCATTCATGGGGTAAAAAATGTAATCCCTTCTTTTTTATAGCTGATTACTATTCCGTTGTGTAAATGTACCACAGTTTTTTATCCACTCATCTCCTGATGGGCACTTGGGCTGTTTCCAGATCTTGGCTATTGTAAATAATGCTGCTATAAACATAGTCGTGCATATATATATTTTTCTATTTATTATTTTAGGTTTCTTCAGATATATTCCCAGAAGTGGAATTGCTGGACCATAAGGAGTTCCATTTTTAGTTTTTTTTTAGAAAACTCCACGCTTCTTTCTATAGTGGGTGCACCACTCTGCATTCCTACCAAATGTGCACTAGTCTTCCCTTTTCTTCACATCCTCACCAACACTTGTCGTTGGTTGGTTTATTCTTTTTTTTCTTTATTGATTAATGTATTACATATGTGTCCTTATCTCCCCATTGCTCCACCACCCCCCAACTCATGCCCTCACACCCCTGGTGTCTGTGTCCATTGGTTAGGCTTATATGCATGCATACAAGTCCTTTGGTTGATCTCTCCTCCCTACACCCACCCTCCCCCACCTTCATTCTGAGGTTTGACAGTCTGATCGATGCTTCTCTGTCTCTGGATCTGATTTTGTTCATCAGTTTATGTTGTTCATTATATTTCACAAATGAGTGAGATCATGTGATATTTACCTTTCTCTGACTGCCTTATTTCGCTTAGCATAATGCTCTCCAGTTCCATCCATGCTGTTGCAAATCATAAGAATTTCTTCTTGTTTACAGCAGCGTAGTATTCCATTGTGTAGATGTACCACAGTTTTTTAATCCACTCATCTGCTGATGTGCACTTAGGCTGCTTCCAAATCTTAGCTATGGAGTTTCCTCAAAAAACTAAAAATGGAACTCCCATTTGACCCAGTGATCCCACATCTAGGAATATATCCCAAGAAACTAGAAACACCAATCAGAAAGGATATATGCACCCTGTGTTCATAGCAGCACAATTTACCATAGCTAAGGTTGGTATATATATATTTCATTGATTTTTTACAGAGTGGAAGGGAGAGGGATAGAGAGTTAGAAACATCAATGAAAGAAACATTGATTAGCTGCCTCCTGCACAACCCCTACAGGGGTGTGCCCACAACCAAGGTACATGCCCTTGACTGGAATCGAACCTGGGACCTTTCAGTCTGCAGGCCGGCGCTCTATCCACTGAACCAAATCCGTTAGGGCAAGGTTGGTTTATTCTTGATGGGCATTCTGACAGGCATGAAGTGATATCAGTTTGTGTTTTTTTTTTTTTTATGGCTCTAACAGTATATTTATTTATTTATTTATTTATTCATTTTAATTAAATCTTTATTGTTCAGATTACATTTGTTCCTCTTTTTCCCCCCCCATAACTCCCCTCCTCCCAGTTCCCTCCCCACCCTCCACCCTCACTCCCCACCCACTGTCCTCATCCATAGGTGCACGATTTTTGTCCAGTCTCTTCCCGCATCTCCCATTCCCCTTTCCCCCCCAAGAATAGTCAGTCCATTCCCTTTCTATGTCCCTGATTCATTATAATCACCAGTTCATTCTGTACATCAGATTATTTATTCACTTGATTTTTAGATTCACTTGTTGATAGATGCATGTTTGTTGTTCACAATTTGTATCTTTACCTTTTTCTTCTTCTTCCTCTTCTTAAAGGATACCTTTCAGCATTTCATATAATACTGGTTTGGTGGTGATGAACTCCTTTAGCTTTTTCTTATCTGTGAAGCTCTTTATCTGACCTTCACTTCTGAATGATAGCTTTGCTGGATAAAGTAATCTTGATTGTAGGTTCTTGGTATTCATCACTTTGAATATTTCTTGCCATTCCCTTCTGGCCTGCAAAGTTTCTGTTGAGAAATCAGCTGACAGTCGTATGGGTATTCCCTTGTAGGTAATTGAGTCTCTTTCTCTTGCTGCTTTTAAGATTCTCTCTTTGTCTTTTGCTCTTGGCATTTTAATTATGATGTGTCTTGGTGTGGTCCTCTTTGGATTCCTTTTGTTTGGGGTTCTCTGCGCTTCTTGGACCTGTAAGTCCATTTCTTTCACCAGGTGGGGGAAGTTTTCTGCCATTATTTTTTCAAATAAGTTTTCAATATCTTGCTGTCTCTCATCTTCTGGCACCCCTATTATTCTGATATTTGTACACTTGAAGCTGTCCCAGAGGCTCCTTACACTATCTTCGTATTTTCGGATTCTTTTTTCCTTTTGCTTTTCCGGTTGGGTGTTTTTTGCTTCTTCGCATTGCAAATCTTTGACTTGATTCTTGCGCTCCTCTGGTCTGCTATTGGGTGTCTGTATAATATTCTTTATTTCAGTCCGTGTATGCTTAATTTCTAGTTGGTTCTTTATCATAGCATCGAGGGTCTCATTAGTTTTCGTGAGTCTCTCATCAAGTTTATTAGCTGCTTCTAGCACATTATTGCAAGCCCTCAAAATTACGTTTTTTAGCTCCATATCCTCCATTTCTGTCATGTTTTTTTGTCTCCGCATCTTTTATGCTTTCTTGGTGCACCCCCTTGTGGTCTTTGTGCGCAGTCTTGTTCTAGTTAATACTAGAGGGATTTGACCACCAGGCCGACTGGCTGTGAGAATCAGCTGTGTGGAAAACTTCTGTCCTCTGGGGAGGTGCTAATCTAGCCTTTGCCTGAGGCTATCCGGCAAATGGCTCTGTGCAGGGCTTGGGCGGGGCGGGTCGCACGGGCTCAACAGGGTGGGCGGAGGGAGCAGTTATGGCTGCTCTCAGTCCCGTTCCCAGAGGCTCTGCTTCTCAGAACCCCGGCAAAGGCTGCAAATCTCTGAGAGAAAGCTGCCCTCACGTTTCAACTCATGCCAGACAATCCCACTTCTCCCGTTTGAGTCTGAGTCCCTAGAGACTCGCCCGGATCTGGAGCTCAGAGTCTGAGACTCCCTCCTGATTGAAAACGACAACCGCGCCCTCAGCCACCAGCCCGCTTTTCTCGCGCACCTCCGCACCTTTAAATTTTCCACACTGCGCCTCCTCTGAGCCTCGGGACGCTGTTCTCTTTCCTTCTAATTGAAGAGTCTGTCCTCGGCCAGCCTTCCTGTGGTTCTGGGTGATGTCCGTTCCGTCTTTTAGTTGTATTTTTGAAGTGGTTGTTTGCGGCAGCAATCTCAGGTGTTTACCTATGCCGCCATCTTTGTCTCTCCTCTCCAGTTTGTGGTTTTAATGTGCATTTCTCTAGTGGATAGTGAGGTTGAACATCTTTTCATAGGTCTATTGACCAACTAAGTGTCCTATTGGGAGAAATGTCTATTCAGATTCTTTGTCCAATTTTTATTGGATTGTTTAGTTTTTTGGTGTTGAGTTGTATACGTTCTTTATAAATTTTGGGTATTAACCACTTATTAGATATATCATTGGCAAATATGTTCTCCATTAAGTGGGTTGTCTTTTCATTTTGTTGGTGGTTTCATTTGCTGTGCAAAAATTTTTTAACTTGATATGGAAATTAAGCAACAAAATTCTTCATAGACACAGAGAACAGTATTGTGATTACTAGAACAATAGCGTGTAGGGGGAGGTCAACGAGTATACAGTGGGGATAAATAGTGATGGACAGAGACTTGACTTGGGGTGGGGGACACACAATACAATATGCAGACTATGTATTATAGCATTGTACACTTGAAACCTATGTAATTTATTAAATAATGTCACCCTAATAAGTTAAATAAAATTGTAAGAAAAAGCTATCGTCCCATTACCTTAGGATGATAGTCAAGGCCCAAACTATATTTCTAATGTAACTTCTCTATTGAACATTATCACATAGACCATTCTAATTTGATCAGATTGCTTACATTTTTACAGTTTACAGTATTTTTGTTTCTATGAATTTTCCTATATTGCTTACTCCCAATGGAATAGTTTTCTTCTCTAGCTTTGTTTCTCATTCCTAGCAATCTTTGAACATTCTGCTCAAAAGTAACCTCTTCATGAACTCTGTCCTGATAGTATCTAAATGTAATCTCTATTTCCTGAATCACATAACATTCTATGCCTCTATTGTAGTACTTTTTATACTCTTCAGGAATGTGATTCCAACTCTTTTTTCATTGTATTATGCACTATAACTATAACAATGTATTGCACATATTAGGCATTTACTGATTATCCAAGCAGTTTCTAAGCAATCAATTAAAAAATAATATCATAATTTGGTAAACTAGTTGCAAAAGCATTGAGTTTTATCTAGCAATGTAAATGTGGATAAATATTAATATTCTCATTAAGGGACAGAAACTATACCACTTGGAAATTAGTTTACTGCCCAAATTTAGAGATTTGCAAATAATTTTAGCATAATTAAAACATTATGTAGATTGTTCTTCATATTCCTGTTCTCTTGCATATACCCCTTTTATCTATAAGATAACTTAAGATTTACTATGATTAATGAGAAAGTAACTTTTTTCTAGGATGATAATTATATGAAATATGTTGTCAAGGTATACAATGCACAAATATGTGAATAATTTCTCTTATGTAGTGGTTAGGTAAATCATGTTTGTTTTGTATACTGGGATTCTTATTTTCCAGCAATTTAACCTTAGTCAAGTTCAATAAATGTTAAATTTTAGTTTTTTTCATTGATAAAATGACAAGACTAGTAGTAACTAATTCATAATATTATACTAGGAGCAAACTAAAAATATTATAATTTTTTTCCAATGGAACATCAAGTAAGAAATTTTTCAAATTCAGTAAGTTAGGTTATGTACAAGTCTGTACATATAAACACAACATTCCAAAGGAGTTCTGTAGAGTAGATACTTGAAAAATGACTGCATTCTTACAATTATTGTTCAATGACAAGGTTTTAATATAGCAAGCCTGAGCATTTTCCATAGTATTGTATGATGTTTTCCTCTCAACTATTCACGTTTGAGAATAACTTGAATATTGTTTTCTTTTAATATTTAAGGTAATATGGCAAAATTTTTAAATTGATGACCATTCACTTAAAATATGTGTATTTACTTTGCTTACTGGACATTTCTATTTGGCCTCTGGTATAAAAAAATACTATAGGAGATATGTGGGAATGTTGCTGCTAATGGATATGTATTTACAAAAAGAAATGTATTTGAGAAGTCAGTCTATTTGTGGAACTGAGGCTTATATGCTTTTTTTTTAGGCTTGACATTTTAAAACTGCAATTCTGAGGATGAAAAATGGTGGCCAGTCAGACCTGTCATGCACCTCATACCAGGCCAGACTAGAAATACAACTAAATTGGTGAACATTCACCCAGAATTACCAACTGAGGTTCAGCTGAGGAGGTGACTTATAGCAAGGAAGGACAGAAAACACCTGGAGACCAGTAGGAAGGGCAAGGTTTCCAGAAGAGTTGACCAGCTCCCAGGGGCAGCAGGGGGAGCAGAGAGAGAGGAGGGAGTGCTGAGCTATGGGAGAGTCTGTTCCCTCAGAAAATAGAGTCCCTGAGCCCAGGCTGGGTTCCACAGCCCTGAGCACCAGAGACAGGACCTGCAGTTGCACAGGTAACATCCAACTACAAAACAAAAAAGTGGCAAGGAGGCTGGCCACCAGGGAGTTTGGAGTTGAAACCCCACCTGCAAAAGGTGGTACAGCAGCTGGCCTATGTGGAGTCTGAAGTTAGTGGGAGATAAAGCTGCAGTTTCCTTGTTATTTTCCCCCTCTAAACCCAAAGTCCAGAAGTTTTCATTTGCAACTACTCACTGAGACTTTGGTGCAGGGAATGAGGCATGGACTTGAGGTGCCTAAGGAGAAGAAAAGGAGGAAAGCAGGGCATGGAGACATGGAAAAGCAGTAGCAAGGATTCCTGCATTGGGTCATTCATATGCTTCCAAACCTAAATGGCTATTTTTCCTGAGAGAAGCTAGCTATTCCCAATGGCTAGAGGGCAGGCAAAGAAAAGAATCCCCACTGTAAGTGATACAGCCTGCTACACTCTGCATTTTGAGATTACAGAGGACACAAAGACAGAGAACAAGCTTACTAGTTTGAACAGTCTCTAGGAGCCCTCAGTGACTGGATTGGAGGAGGGGCTGTCTGCCCCAATATTCTGGAAACCAGACTGATAAAACCTCCAGGGTCCCAGCCGACCCATTAGTCTCCGTATAAGAATTTCTGTTCAGCCAGCAGCAGAATAATATTTTGGGACACTCTCAGAGTAATAGCTCTGGGACAGGGAAACACAAACACCATTTTCCCTGAAAGCTAAACAGCACTTCCCCTGCATAAAGCCCTTTCAGAAACAGACCTAAAACAAACACTCCAAAAATTTATATGGAATAAAAAAAACCCCGAATAGCCACAGCAATCCTGAGAAAGAAGAACAAAGTTGGAGGGCAACTTTTTTTAAGGGCAATAATATCAGATATAGACCAATGGAACAGAACAGAAAACCCAGAAATCGACCCAAGCCATTATGCTCAATTAATATTTGACAAGGAAAGAGCATACAATGGAGTCAAGACAGTCTCTTCAATAAACGGTGTTGGTAAAATTGGACAGATACATGCAAAAAAAAAGAAACTAGATCACCAACTTACACTATACACTATGCACAAAAATAAATTCAAAATGGATAAAGGACTTAAATGTAAGATATGAAATCATAAATATCTTAGAAGAAACTATAGGCAACAAAATCTCAGACATCTCTCATCATATATATATATATATCGATATATATATATATATATATATATATATATATATATATATATATACAGTGACCATGACTACCAAAACGACCATTCGACCAGTCACCATGCTGTGCTAGCATAGATGCATAGACACAGGTAAAGTCTATGAGTGAACTAAGAATGAACAAAACAAATGCTTGTCTTCACGGAGCTTGCACTGTAAGAAGGTTAGGTCAGGGATGAAAATTCAAAATTTCCACCAGCACAGACCTGAGGTGCTGCTTCTCAGAGCGGCCAGAGATACACCCTGTAGCCGACTGGGGGCATGACTGAAGGGCTAGCACTGACATGAAGGCTGGGCCATTCTGGGTTTCCCAAAGGAGCCAATGGCTGCCTAAGAGGTGGACCTTTTGACGCTGACTGGTATAGAAACCAACCAATCAGGACCAAATCTGGGTGAACTGCGAGGAGCCAATGGCTGCCTAGGAGGTGGAGCTTTTGATGATGACTGGCATAGAAACCGACCAATCAGAACCTAATCTTGGCGAACTTCGAAGGTAGAACCTAAGGTGGGGCCTGAGGAGGGGTTTTAAGGGCAACAGCTATTTGGTGTAAGGTGTAAGAAAGCAGTTCACTTTTTAAATAACCGGTTTGGCAGTATAGTGCATATAGTTGACTATCAGTCCAAATATAGGGGTTATGTATTTTTATCTGCCAAGAGCATCTCCTCCTGCTGAAAAAGGCTTTTCCCCCCATTTAAGCAATCCTATCCTATATAATCTATCTATACTAATAAAAGGGTAATATGCTAATTAGACTGGGTTGATCAGCCATCTTCTGGACATCCGACTTCCTTCCAGACAAAGCCATGGTGGTGGGGGCTGAGGCAGAGGCAGTTATGGGCGATTAGGTCAGTAGGGGAGGGCAGTTGGGGGTGATCAGGCCAGTAGGGGAGGGCCATTGGGGGTGACCAGGCTGGCAGTTGGGGGCATTAGGGAGGCAGGCAGGTGAGTGGTTAGGAACCAGTGGTCCTGGATTGCAAGAGGAATATCTGACCCCCAAGGGGTTCCGGACTGGAGAGGGTGCAGGCCGGGCTGCGGGACACCCCCCTCCTGTGCATGAATTTTGCGCACTGGGCCTCTAGTAGCAATATGTTTACCGATACATCTCCTAGGACAATGGAAATAGGACAATGAGACTACATCAAAATAAAAAGTTTCTGCATAGCAAAAGAAATCATCAACAAAATGAAAAGGGAACCCACTGCATGGGAGAAGATATTTACCAATGATACATCTGATAAGGGGTTAATCTCCAAAATATATAGGGAACTCATACAACTTAACAGAAGGAAGACAAATAATCCAATTTAAAAATGGGAAAAGGACCTAAGTAAACACTTCTCCAAAGTGGACATACAAAAAGGCCAAGAAACATATGAAAAACTGCTCAAAGTCACTAATCATCTGAGTCATGCAAATCAAAATGACAATGAGGTGCCACCTTACACCTGTCAGAATTGCTATCATCAACAAATCAACAAACAACAAGTGTTGGTGAGGATGTGGAGAAAAGGGCACCCTCATACACTGCTGGTGGGAATGCAGACTGTGCAGCCTCTGTGAAAAACAGTATGGAGTTTCCTCAAAAAAATTGAAAATGGAACTCCCATTTGACTCAGTGATTCCACTTCTAGAAATATATTCTAAGAAATCAGAAACACCAATCAGAAAGATTATATGCACCCACCCTTATGTTCATAGCAACACAACTTATAATATCTAAGATTTGTAAACAGCCTAAGTGCCCACCTGCAGATAAGTGGATTAAAAAAAAACTGTGGTACATTCACACAATGGAATATTATGCAGCTGTAAAAAAGAAAGAACTCTTACCATTTGCAACAGCATGGATAGACCTGGAGAGCATTATGCTAAGTGAAATAAGCCAGTCAGAGAAAGGCAAGTACCACATGATCTCACTCATATGTAGAATCTAATGAACAAAATAAAATGATGAACAAAAATAGATCCAGAGACATAGCATAGAAGCATAAAACAGACTGCCTTCCCTCAGAGGGAAGGCAGGGGAGGGTGGTGCTTGGGAAGAAATCAACCAATTAACTTCTATGCATATATGCATAACCCATGGACACAGACAATAGGGTGGTGAAGGCCTAGGGTGGGGGGTGGGAACTGGTTGGAAGAAGTCAATGGGGGAGAAGAGGAAGCATATGTAATACTTTCAATACTAAATATAAAAAACTCTGCAATTCTGAGAATCTAAAATATGTCACCTATAAATCAAAATTAGGATATTAAGAAATTTCAAGATGGTGGCAGTTTAGGTGGAAGCTTCAATCAAGACCAAACTGGAATTACAACTAAATTAAGGCACAATCATCCTGAATAACCCACTGAAAAGTAGTTGAAGAGGAGTCTTGTAACCAAAGATTTACAGAAGAAGCCACATCTAGACTGGGAGGAATAGTGGAACCTCGATAAGGGCTGACTCTGCTCCCATGGGCAGGGGCAATGATTCCAGAGGGATATCTCAGCTGCAAAGGTTCCTCATGAGAAGCATGGGGGCTAAACCCCAAGACAAGACATCAAGTTCAGAGCAACAGAGTGGGAAGATACACCCACATAACATCTGGCTGTAAAAAGCAGTGGGAATTATGTCCAACAGGGAGAGACAGAGTCCACTAGATACATAGGCATCCTCGTGAAAAGACAACACAGGACATTTTGTTTGCAGCCACTCACCCTAGGTTCAGGCAAAGGAAAGGTGGAGCAGTCTATAGTCACATGAGAAGAGATTGGGGTTTATGTCTCTGATAAGGGAGCTTGGGGGACAGCCACCAGGTTCCCAGTGCTGAATCACTCTTCCAAACAGAAACACCAACTGCCTTGGGTGGAGCACTCCCCTCTGTGTGGCATCAGGCTTGGGGAAGCAATTGCCCAACCCTCTGTACTCCCTCTCACTCCCCCACCACCATGGAGCTTAGGTCCTGCTGGGGAATCAGCTGCCTTGGCCAAAGTGTACAGATCTGGGCAGGCTCAGATGTTGTCAGTGACTGAGCCGTCTGGCTTTAAGACAGCGGCCAGTCCCCCCAGTTCACTATAAACCTGACAGGCACTTCCCCCTCATGGGAGATCTGATAGAACCACCCTCCTAACTTCTGGAATACACAACTTCATTGTTCTAGAGGCCTCCCACCTGACTCCTACTGGTCCTGCCCTGCTAAGGTTGGGGCAAGATCTGAAACAGAGTCCTGTGGCTCTGAGGCAAGACCACACCCACCACCTTCCCTGAAGCCTGGCCAGCACCTCCCCCTCATGGGAAATTGACTATCCCTATACCCCAAATTCACCAGAGGCTCTTTCAGTAACTGAGTCTATAGGGCAGCTGGCAGGCAAAGGCACACTGAGGCAAATCTTGGGGTACCATGGGACAATTGTTTACCTTCTCCTGGACCTGGGACTATGAAATGCCAGCCTTGATATGCAGCTTGATCCTTCTTGCACACACCCAAGCCCAGCAGTAGCAACCACAAACTATGAATATCTTATGTTGAAGCTTCAGACAGATTTTCAAAGTCCAGGTACAGACAGGGTCTGACATTGGACTACACCAGAGTCTTTCTCAAGTGGGCCAGAACCAATACACTCAGTGGCCAAATTCAGAAAGCATCAGAGCAGGATCTAGTAAGCTTCACAAACAGCATATCAAAAGGGAGGTCTTGCAGACACCAAACCCTGTGTTGGTGAATTCCACTTTGTATGTTCATAACCTGCATAGCAACTTGCACACCATGTTGGAGATAAGCCTCACAATCAGCCAAGGTGAGGGTTGATCCCATGCAAGAATGGGCCAATAGCAAACAGGACTCTGGGAGATCCCAAATAACCCACATAACACACAAAAAGAAAATTCCTAGAGCACCCAGTGCAGGTGGTCAAGGAGACTGTGCCACTAGGTCCCACAAGGAACCCACTAAATAAGTCCTACCCACAAAGATTGGGAGTCATAGAAGATCTAACACATGGAAACAAATACAAAGAGGCAGCCAAAATGGGGAGAAAAAGAAACAAGCCCAAATGAAAACACAGGAGAACTTTCCAGAAAAAGGCCTAAATGAAATGGAGGCAAGCAATTTATCAGATATAGAGTTCAAAGTAATGGTTATAGGAATGCTAAAGTAACTTAGTAAGAACCACAACACCATAAAAATCTTAGAAGAATCCATAGGAAATAAAATATCAGATATATCTCATAGGACTTGTATGCATGCATATAAGCATAACCAATGGACACAGACAATGGGGGCGGGGTATGGGCATGTGCTGGGAGTGGGAACAGCCAGGGAGAGGTCAATGGGGGAAAAAGAAGACAAATGTAATACTTTCAACAATAAATAATTTAAATTTAAATAAAGAAATAAATAATGCTGGGAAAATTGGACAGGTACATAAAAAAAGGAAACTACCTTACCAATTTACACCATACACAAGAATAAACTCAAAATGGATAAAAGACTTAAATGTAAGTCGTGAAAATATAATAATGCTAGAAGAAACCATAGGCAGAAAAATATCAGACATCACTCATAGCAATATGTGTATGTATACTTCTCCTAGTGCAAAGGAAACTAAGGAGAAAATAAATTGGACTACATCAAAATTTAAAGCTTCTGCACAGCAAAAGAAAGCATCGACAAAGTCAAGAGGGAACCCACTGCATGGGAGAACATATTTGCCAGTGATCCCACTTCTAGGAATGTATCCTAAGATCGCTGAAACACCAATCAGAAAGTACATATGCACCTCTATCTTCATAGCAGCACAATTTATAATAGCTAAGATCTGTAAATAGCCCAAGTGCCCATTAGTAGATGGGTGGATAAAAAAAACCTGTGGTACATTTATACCACAGAATACTATGCAGCAGTGAAAAAGAAGGATCTTTTAACCTTTGAGATAGCATGAAGGGACCTAGAGAGTGTTATACTAAGAGAAATAACCCAGTCAGAGAAAGACAAGTATTACACAATTTCACTGATATGTGGAATCTAATGAACAAAATAAACTGATGAACAAAATAGATCCAGAGATAATGAAGCATTGAACAGACTACAGAATCTCAGATGGAAGGCAGGGGAGCATGGGAAGTGATCAATCAAAGAACTTGTATACATAATCCATGGACACAGACAATAGGGTGGTGAAGGCCTGGGATGGGGCACCCTAGAAGGGGTCAATGGGGGAAAAAGGTACATAAGTAATGCTTTCAACAATAATGATGTAAAAAAATAAAAAATAAAATGAATATACCACTGAAATCAATTTGCATAATCAATATTGATAAAGAAGAACAAAGCTGGAGGTACTATGCTTCATGATTTCAAACTGTGCTACAAAGCCATAGTAATCAAAACAGTATAATACTGGCACCAAGACAGACATATTGATGAATGGAACAGAATATAGAATCTATAATAATAAAAGCATAATGTGCTAATTAGACCAGACAGCCAAACGACCTTCTGGACATCATTTCGGACATCCTTCTGGATGACCTTCCAGATGAAGCCGCAGTGGCAGGGGAAGTTAGGGGAGATCAGGCAGGCAGGCGAGCAATTAGGGGTGATCAGGCATGCAGGAAGAGTAGTTAGGGGCAATCAGGCAGGCAGGCAAGCAGTTAGGAGCCAGTGGTCCTAGATTGTAAGAGGGATCAGGTCTAAACTGGCAGTAGGACATCCCTCGAGGGGTCCCGGATTTCGAGAGGGTATTTTGTGCACCGGGACTCTAGTAAAGAAATAAACCCATGTATATACAGTGAATTAATGTCTTACAAAGTAGACAAGTAACCTAGTGTGAAAAGACAGTCTCTTCAATAAATGATGTTTGGGAAAACTGGATAGCTACAGGCAAAAGATTGGTACTGAATCACTATATTGTGCTATATAGAAAAATTAACTCAAAATGAATTCAATACTTGAATTGGAGACCTAAAAACATAAAATTCCTAGAGTAAAACATAGGCAGTAAACTTTTGACATTGGTCTTAGCAATATTTTTCCAATGTCTCCTCAATCAAGGAAAATCAAAAGGAAAAAATAAACAAATAGGCCTACATCAGACAGAAATGCTTTTGCATATCAAAGGGAACCATTAGCAAAATGCAAAGGCAAACTGATGAATGGAAGAAGATATTTGCAAATTATTTCTACAATAAGGAGTTTATATCATATGCAGGTTGTCCCAAAGAATGTACATGCACTTTCATAGCCAATAGCTCAATTTTGAAAATGAAATGTATTTTAATAAATACTACTTTTATAATTATTCAAGTGTATATATACATTTTGGGGACTACAAACACACACACACACACACACACACACAACTCAACATGAAAGAAGCAATCAGATTACAAAATGGGCAGAGGAATTGAATAGACCTTTTTCCAAAGAGAACTTTCCAAAGAGAACATATAGATGACTGACAGACCATAAAAAGATATTCAACATCACTGATCATCAGGGAAATGAAAGTCATCACCTCACATCTATCAGAATGGCTATAATAAAAAGACAACTAACATGTTGGCAAAATTTACCCTTATACACTGTTGTTGGGAATAAAAAATGGTGCATCCACTATGTAAAACAGTATATCGTTCCTTTAAAAAATTAAAAATAGAGCTATGATAAAACACTTTTATCAGGATTTTATCTAAATAAAAAACACTTATTTTAAAAGATATTCACACCCTTATGTTCATTTCAGCACTGTTTATTTTAACCAAGATATGGAAGCAATCTACGTGTGCATTAGTGGATGAATGGATAAAAAAAATATGGTGTATATGTACAATGAAAAATTACTTCAAAAAAAGAAAAATAATTCAGCCATAGAAAATGAAATCTTACCATTTTTGACAGCATGTATGAACCTGGAAGGTATTATGATAAGTGAAATAAGACAGAAATACAAATTCAGCATGATTTCACTTACATGTGGAGTAAAACAAAAACAAGCTAGCAAAGCAAAACAGAAACAGGTTCATAAATACAGAGAAGAAATTGGAAGTTGCCAAAGGGCTGGAGATGGGGGAATTAGTGAAATAGCTGAATGAGTTTAAGAAGTACAAACTCCAGTTATAAAATAAACAAGTCACAAGAAAATAATGAACAGCATAGAGAATATGGTCAACAATAGTGTAATAACACTGTACAGTGACAGAAGGTAACTAGATGTAGTATGGTGATCACTTTGCAATGTATATAAATATTGAATCATTTATTTTACACCTGAAATTAATACAATCTGTCAATTATACTTTGATAAAAAAAAACACATGTTTTAAATAACTAAATAGCCTATGGGTCTGTAGTTATGGGTCTCAACCTATGAACCAGTGATTAAATTAATCAATTGCAAATTAAAGGTATTGTACCTTAATCATTATGAAATGACTACAAATCAAAATTTAAAGGATGAAGTTCCTGAGAGAGATAGTAATTAATGGAAGGGTATTCAAATTCATAGCCTGAAAGATTTAGTATTTTGAAAATGTCACCTATCTACAAATTGTTGCATAAATTCTATGCAAAATCAATCCAATTCCCAATAATATTTTTGAACATGTATATGCAAATTTCAATTATATTTTTATATATGTATATGAAAATGGAAAGAGCTGTCAATTGTCAAGATACCCTGGAAATAAACAAAGTGGGAGTACTGGCTCTACAAAACATAAATAATTATTATAAAGCCAGAATACTTAAATATAATAGCATTAACATAAGATAAAGTTATTAATAAATAAAATTATTAATGAAAAAGCCTATAGAGTCCAAAATCAAGCATATATATATGGACATTTGAATAATGACAAATATGGCACAGTTTCTTTCAACAGTAGTGAGTCAAATGGAGATTCATTAAAAATAAAACTTGACCCAATTTACAAGAGATATATATATACACATAAGGAAATAATTCTAAGTGAATTGCAAAATCCTATGTAATAAAAGCTTAAAATGCTAAGTGTCTGGTCGTCCCAGTTGGCCGGTCAACCAATCAAAGAGTAATATGCTAATGATATGCTAAGGGCGCTCAACTGCTCACCATGATGTGCACTGACCACCAGGGAGCAGTTGACCAGTCGCTATGACATGTACTGCCCACCAGGGGACAGATGCTCCAACTGGTAGGTTAGCTTGCTGCTGGGGTCAGGCCAATTGGGACTGAGCAAAACAGGCAAGACACACCCTGGAGCCCTCCCATGGTCCCTCCCCAGCTGGCCAACCTCTCGTGTCCCTCCCTGGCCCCAATTGTGCACAGTGGGGTCCCTCGGCCTGGCCTGTGCCCTCTCGCAATCCAGGACCCCTCGGGGGATGTTGGGGAGCCAGCTTTGGCCCGATGGCAGAATGACTGGTTGCTATGATGTGCACTGACCACCAGGGGGCAGACGTTCGATGCAGGCCGGGCTGAGGACCCCCCTCCCGAATGCACCAATTTCATGCACTGGGCCTCTAGTGAAATATAAAAGGTAAAACAATAAATATTCCAGAGGGCAATATGTTTACAAGTACTTACTAAAAGAAGATATTGGACTCCTATGACTGACAAGGGCTCATATCCATACTATATAAAGAAGTCCTGTAAATAAAGAACAAAAACCCATATAGCTAAAAATAATATTGTTAATATGATATTGTATTTAAATTTTACTTGAAGGAAGTAAAGAAGGAAGGAAGGAAGGACGGAAAGAAGGAAGGATGGAAGAAAGAAACATTTTGGCAACAACAGGAAAAAAAAAAACATGTACTACCCAAAAGTAAAATTAATAATAGGCTTAAATAGGCACTTCACAAAATATCCAAATGAAATATACTCAATATCATCAATAACTAGGGAAATTTAAATAAAAATATCAATATGGTATCATTACACATCTATCATAGGATAGCTAATATTAAGATTGACCATGCCAAGTGTTGGATAGAATGTGGAAGAACTTGATCTCTCACACACTTATGTCTCTCACACACTGATGTCTTCATTGTAAATAAATACAACCACTTTGGAAAACCATTTGGTAGTATGTACTGAGCTGAACAGCTACATCCCTAATGAGCTTGAAACTACACTCCTATACACTTATTCAATAAAAATGAATATCTGTAAACACACACACCAAAAAAAGTACTAAGATATCTATAGCAGAAGTAATTATAGTAACCCCAAATGGAAACAAGTGAATTATGACATAGTGAATAAATTAATGACAGAATCCCACATAGAAATAAAAGTTTTAAAAACTGTGGTAACATGCATCAACATAATGGATCTCACAGATAATATGTTAAGTAAAGGAAGCAAGATACATCCTATCTAATAAAAGAGTAATATGCAAATTGACCACCACTCCAACACACAAGATGGCCACCCCATGTGGACACAAGATGGCCACCACAAGATGGCCAGCAGGGGAGAGCAGTTGGGAGGTACCAGGCCTGAAAGGGAGGGCAGTTGGGGGCGATCAGGCCTGCATGGGAGGGCAGTTAAGGGTGACCAGGCCAGCAGAGGAGGGCAGTTAGGGGTGACCAGCTGGCAAGGGAGGGCAGTTGGGAGCGACCAGGCTGGCAGGGGAGGGCAGTTGAGGGAGAGATCAGGCCAGCAGGGGAGGGCAGTAGGGGGCGAGGTCAGGCCAGTAGGGGAGGGCAGTAGGGGGCGAGATCAGGCCAGCAGGGAAGGGCAGTTGGGGGTGAACAGGCCTGCAGGGGAGTGGTTAGGGGCAAGCAGGCAGGCAGGCAGGCGAGTGGTGGGATCGGGCCTAAATGGGCAGCTGGACATCCCTCAAGGGGTGGCAGGCAGGCGAGTGGTGGGATCGGGCCTAAATGGGCAGCTGGACATCCCTCAAGGGGTCCCAGATTGGACAGGGTGCAGGCTAGGCTGAGGGACACACAGCCCACCCCTCGTGCACAAATTTTGTGCACCGGGCCTTTAGTAAGGATATAAAATATATTCTTGCTTTTACATAAAAATCAAAGCACAACTAAACTAATCTATGCTAGTCCGGCCAGCATGGCTCAGTGATTGAGCATCGACCTATGAACCAGGAGGTCATGGTTCAATTCTCCATCGGAGTGCATGCCTGAGTTGCAGGCTTGATCCCTGGTGTGGGGTGTGCAGGAGGCAGCCAATCAATGAATCTCTCTTATCATTGATATTTGTATCTCTCACTCCCTCTCCCTTTCTCTCTAAAATCAATAAAAAAAACATTAAAAAAACTAATCTATGCTATTAGATGGCAATATAGGAGGAACCCTTGGAGAAAAGGAATTTGTTTGTGAATGGAAGGAGTCACAAACAAGTTTCTGAAGTGTTGGTATTATTTCATTCATTTGTTACTGGTGTTTTTCACTTTTTAATTTCTTGAGGAGTATATTTATAACTAAACTTTTTATTGAAGTATAAAAAACATACCCTGCCCCTGAAGAATCTATCTATATAAAGAAGTAATATGCAAATGAGGTTGGGACTCTGTAATGGTCACGACCAGGGCACCGAGCCTGAGAGAACAACACGCAGGCACAACCCAGAGCCTGAGAGATCAACACAGAGGGGTGCCTGCTCCGAGCCTCCATGGCCCAGCTCGGGGCAGGCCCCCAGAAGACACACACACACACACACAAACACACATGGGGCACCTGCTCTGAGCCTCCACAGCGTGGCTGGGGGCAGGCCCCCAGCAGAGACACAGAAACACACACACAGTGCCTGCTCCAAGCCTCCAAGCCTCCAAGCCTCCGCAGCACAGCTGGGGGCAGGCCCACAGTGGACACACACACACACACACACACACGCACACACACACGCACACACACAGGGCGCCTGCTCTGAGCCTCCCCAGTGCGGCTTGGGGCAGGCCCCAGTGGACACACAACACACACACACACACACACACACACACACACCCGGGGTGCCTCCTCTAAGCCTCTGTGGTCAGTAGGACATCCCCTGAGGGCTCCCGGACTGTGAGAGGGGGGCAGGCTGGGCTGAGGGACCCCCACCCCCCAGTGCACGAATTTTGTGCACTGGGCCTCTAGTATATATATAAAAGCCTAAGCGACTGAATGACCGAAGGACCAGTCGACCGGTCACTATGATGCACACTGACCACCAGGGGGCAGACGCTCAACACAGGAGCTACACCCTGGTGTTCCATGCGCTCCGACAGTGGGAGCTTCACTCAGCTGACTGACGGGAGCCAGATACAGGGGTCATGGCTGGCTTCTGAAGCCCGGAGACCGCAGCTGAGCGGCAGTGGTGGCAGGCGCAGCAGGGCTGGGAAGAGCAGGAGTGGCAGACAGGAGCAGCAGGTGGCATTGGACTGCCGGTTTCAGCCCAATCCCCACAAGCTATGCTGAGGGACCCCACTGGTGCAGAGATGCACCGGGCCTCTAGTGTTTGATAACATAGAATCAACTATAGAGGAAATCAGGCTTAAACAGGCAGATCAATTGAGAGATAGTTGTAGTTATACAGGTAAGAGATAGTGTTACATGGATAAGAGTGACAAAAGGTAGGCATGGATAAATAGATGATAGATTATATAGATATAGATAGATACTTTTAAAAGTATAGGATTACCCACTTTTAAAGGGGGAGTTCATAGGTTTTCATTCAGATATGGAGAATATACAGTTCTTGTAAAAAGTCAATATCACTATTTAAAGATAGTGTTTCCTATTAATTTTTAGTATATTACTTTACATAGATGTTGGAAATTGTTTTAATATATGAAATATCTTTATCACTTTTTCTTGATTTTTAAAGATTACTTTTGAATGAGATATTTAGAACATATATGTTAGTAATTAATAAAATATTTTTCAGGGACCAAGTCAAAATATTTTTCAAAATGTATGTCATATTCTTTCCTTCTTGCTCCTTGTTTAGGCCTTTCTACTCTTCAATTCTCCTACCCTCACATTGTTCTAACCATCAGTAATGTAATTAATGTTGTAGCAATAGGTGGCAGAACTGGTAAAATCAGCATACAGTGATGTTACCTAATGTAGCAGACCTGTAAAAGAGAAAATGCTTGGTACTTATGAAAAAGGCTTACTTCTCCACCCTCCCTCCTATAAATGAAAAGGAAATTTACAGTCTTATAGAATCTGCCCAGTTTATGTTACCTTTCCAGTTTTGTCACCCTTTGCATCTTCTTTCACCCCCATGCACCCACAGATGGAAGCAGAAAACATGAAAAAGTTCGATGGGTAACTCAAAGTGGAGAGTGGAGAATTAAGTCTGGCTAATACTGCAACATGAAAAGCAATAAGTTTATTAAATAAAAAATCCCCAAATGATAAAAAATGCATATACTTGCTACTCAGAATTTTGAGAACATCAGTTATCTTAAAAGTGCCTTGAGACTGCTAAAAGAAATGTGAGAAAACAATTGCAGTTAATGAAAAAATGTTTATACTTATTATTTAACTTCTTCCTAGAAAGCCTATCTGTTTTGACCTCAGACATTGTGTGTTATTTTTGGTGTTGGAAAATGGTGCTGATAACTTAGTGATGACCTCATAAGCTGTATATTGAGAACAGTGTTTCTAAGAGTGCTTAAAAGGTTGAGCTTGTATTTTTCTTTCTCGCTCTGATTCTGACCAGAAACTGTAATATCTACAAAGAGGAATGACTTCCATTTGAGTGTTACCTGAAGCAGCTATAAACTCCAACTCTACTTGTTCTCTTTGAGAAAAAATTCATATAACATACCCACAAAAGTCACATGCTTATGAGTAAAACAAAGCAGAAGACTGAGAAAATTTGAGGATTATTTCAAACTTTAGCATGATTATACCATGAATAATTGCAGTATTTATCTTCCTTTGTGTTCCACTTTGGTCTTACTTTACTTTAATAATTAGGTTAATCTTGAAAATGGCGGAGGCTTAGACGGACGTGTTGGTGCTTTATCCCGGAGCAGATAGGAGCGAGCAGCTGAAACGGGTAACAATCAGCCCAATCAAGACAGCATCTGATTCACATACCCATATCAGCATATACTTATTTAGCTGTACTTAAAAAATATTTCAAATTCAACTTTTTCCACTTTCCACTACTCATCTCTAGTCCAGTTTTACATATGACCTACTATAATACCCTATTCTTCAGCCCAAACCATTGTATATTCAGCAGCCAGAGTGATTTTCTCATAATAATAATTAAACAATGAACTCCCTCATTTAAACCTCTATGCTGGTTCCCATTTGAAGATCTAATCTTTATAGCTTTATCTTTATTCCTTCTATTCTCATTTACTATGCCTGCCATGCTGGCCTTTAAAATTTGTGAACTAGCCAAGATCTTTTCTAATTCAGCATGTGTGCAAATCTTTCTGTGAACATGGGTAATTCATTGCCCTGCCTTCTCAGCCTCTTGCCATGGTCCACAGCACTCATACCACAAACTGTTCCAGCAAGAGTTTGAAATCTGACAACAAAACCAATTCACTCACAGTATTCTTTCAGCTCTGACATTCTAGAGAGATCCCTTTTCTTTGAGATCTGCATGGTTAATTTAACTTTGCAATTTTATTTTTTGTTTATTTTTTTTAAAAAATTGAAATGTAGCACAGATATATTTTAGCACTGAATAGAACACTTTAAAAAATAAAATATTTGAAATATGTAAAAAATTGACTAGCTCTATCTCATGATTCAGACCTCAACTATATAATCTCCTCAGACCATTCAACATAAACTGTTCCTTAGTATTATTTCCCATTTGTCATATTCTTTTTTTTTCATTATTCAACATACCATAATCTGTATTTATGGTATATTTATTGATTTTTATTGTTTTACTTTGTTTTTCTTCAGCCCTACATATTAAGCTCGATTAGACAGGGATCTATAACCCTGGGTCACTGTTGTATATGACATAGTTTCTGGCACATGGTAATTAATATTTGTTTTATGAAATAAGTTTTATTTCAACCTACAGTTATCATTTCAACTGCAATAAATGAATTGCCACATTAATACAAACTATTTATTCATTCTACTAAAAACTTGATTTATTTTGACTTGTTACTTTTTTCTTTTCAACTTTTATTATGAAAACTTTTAAACATACAGAAAGGTTGAAAATAATACAATAAGGATATGAATATCAGTAATCGAGGTTAAGCAATTGGTAACGTTTGTAACATAGGTGAGCAAGATTAATTATTAAAGTGAGGCCAAAGTGAAGCACAAAGGAAGATAAGTACTACAATTATTCATGGTATTTATTTATGGTCCTGTTTGTTTTTAATATTTTAGGCATAGTGAGCTGTACCTTTATTATTGAAAGTCAATCCATAACAACATGGCAACATCAGAAATAATTACAATTTATTCTTCTCCAAATATTCTAAAATACTGCATTATTTTACCTCCCAACTATTTACTTTAAACATTTCTCCAGTCACCCAGAAACTATCTTCCCTGTTATTTATTTATTTATTTATTTATTTATTTATTTATTTATTACTTTATTGTCAAACTATGAACCAGGAGGTTACTCCCAGTCAGGGAAAATGCCTGGGTTGTGGGCTAGATCCCCAGTGCGGGGCGTGCAGGAGGCAGAAAACCAATGACTCTCATCATTGATGTTTCTATCTCTCCCTCTCTCTCTTCCTTCCTTTATGAAATCAATAAAAATATATTTAAAAATCACAACATAATTGTACCAAAATATAAATAATTCCTTATACTATCAAATATCCTATTAATATTTAATACTCCCTAATTGTTCTCTAAACATCTTTTATAGTTGATTTTAAATCCAGAATTTAATATTTCTTTGATTGCCATGGCTCTTTAGAATAGTATAAGTGTCTTCACTTTTTCTTCCATGACAACTTTTTGAAGAGATTATGTCTCCATAATTATAAAGGCTGCCCAGTTTACCTAGAAATCCAGAAGGAGCCATATCCTTCTGTGCTCCCAGTTAAAGGTCTGATGATCATAGACCCACAGGGAATCCTGAAAGTAGCTACATGACTTGGCTGGACCCTGACGGCGATCACATAGGCATTTCCATCAGTATGGGAACATGGGAGAAAGAGGTCTTTACCAGCCTAAACCAGTCTTTTCTTTAATCTAAATTCTTCACTCAGCATAATGATCTCCAGTTCCATCTATGCTGTTGCAAATGGAAAGAGTTTCTTATTTTTTACCGCAGCGTAGTATTCCATTGTGTAGATGTACCACAGTTTCTTAATCCACTCATATGCTGATGGGCACCTAGGCTGTTTCCAAATCTTAGCTATGGTGAATTGAGCTGCTATGAACATAGGGGTGCATATATACTTTCTGATTGGTGTTTCTGGCTTCTTGGGATATATTCCTAGAAGTGGGATCACTGGATCGAATGGGAGTTACATTTTTAGTTTTTTGAGGAAACTCCATACTGTTCTCCACAGTGGCTGCACCAGTCTGCATTCCCACCAGCAGTGCAGAAGGGTTCCTTTTTCTCCACATCCTCTCCAACACTTGTTGTTTGTTGATTTGTTGATGATAGCCATTCTGGCAGGTGTGAGATGATACCGCATTGTCGTTTTGATTTGCATCTCTCGTATAATTAGTCACTTTGAGCATGTTTTCATATGTCTTTTGGCCTTCTGTATGTCCTCTTTTGAAAAGTGTCTATCTAGGTCCATTGCCCATTTTTTTTATTGGATTGTTTATCTTCCTATTGTTAAGTTGCATGAGTTCCCTGTAAATGTTGGAGATTAAACCCTTATCGGTGATATCATTGGCAAATATGTTCTCCCATGCAGTGGGCCTTCTTGTTGTTTTGTTGATAGTTTCCTTTGCTGTGCAAAAGCTTTTTATTTTGATGTAGTCCCGTTTGTTTATTTTCTCTTTAGTTTCCATTGCCCTAGGAGCAGTATCAGAGAAGAAATTCCTTCGGCATATGTTTGCGATTTCGCTGCCTCTGGATTCCTCTAGAATTTTTATGGTTTTCCATCTTATGTTTAAGTTTTTTATCCATTTTGAGTTTATTTTTGTGTATGGTGTGAGTTGGTGGTCTAGTTTCATCTTTTTGCATATATCTGTCCAATTTTCCCAACACCATTTATTGAAGAGACTGTCTTGACTCCATTGTATGCTCTTGTCTCCTTTGTCGAATATTAATTGGCCATAGTGGTTTGGGTCGATTCCTGGGTTCTCTATTCTATTCCATTGGTCTATATGTCTGTTCTTGTGCCAGTACCAAGCTGTTTTAAGAACAGTGGCTTTGTAATACAGCTTGATATCTGGTATTGAGATCCCACCTACTTTGTTCTTCTTTCTCAGTATTGCTGCAGCTATTCGAGGTCTTTTTTTATTCCAGATGAATTTTTGGAACATTCGTTCTAGATCTGTGAAATATGCCATTGGTAATTTAATGGGGATTGCGTTGAATCTATAGATTGCTTTGGGTAGTATGGACATTTTGATGATGTTGATTCTACCAATCCATGAACACGGTATGTTCTTCCATCTATTTATGTCTTCCCCTTTCTCTTTTTTCAGTGTCCTGTAGTTTTTCGCATATAAGTCTTTTACCTCCTTAGTTAAGTTTATTCCTAGGTATCTTAATTTTTTTGGTGCGATGGTAAATGGGATTGCTTTTTTAGTCTCCCTTTCTGTAAGTTCACTATTAGTGTAAAGAAATGCTATAGATTTCTTGGCATTAATTTTGTATCCTGCTACATTGCTGAATTCATTTATTAAGTCTAATCATTTTTTTGATGGAGTCTTTAGGGTTCTCTATGTACAGTATCATGTCATCTGCAAATAAGGACAGTTTTACTTCTTCTTTTTCAATTTTGATGCCTTTTATTTCTTCTTCTTGTCTGATCGCAATGGCTAGTACTTCCAGTACTATGTTGAACAGGAGTGGTGAGAGGGGCATCCTTGTCTTGTTCCTGTTCTTAGGGGAAATGGTGTTAGTTTTTGTCCATTGATTATGATGTTGGCTGATGGTTTGTCATATATGGCTTTTATTATGTTGAGGTATGATCCTTCTATTCCTACCTTGCTGAGAGTTTTTATCAAGAAAGGGTGTTGGATTTTGTCAAATGCTTTTTCTGCATCAATTGATGTGACTATGTGTTTTTTCTCTCAATTTTTTTATGTGATGTATTACATTTATTGATTTGTGGATATTGTACCATCCTTGCATCCCTGGAATAAATCCTACTTGGTCATGGTGTATGATCCTTCTGATGTACTGCTGGATCCGATTTGCTAGGATTTTGTTGAGGATTTTGCCATCTCTGTTAATGAGGGATATTGGCCTGTAATTCTCTTTCATTGTCTTGTCTTTATCTTGTTTTGGTATTAGGGTGATGCTGGCTTCATAGAATGAGCTTGGATGTGTTCCGTCCTCTTGAATTTTTTGGAATAGTCTGAGGAGGATAGGTTTTAGTTCTTCCTTGAATGTTTGGTAAAACTCCCCTGTGAAGCCGTCTGGCCCCGGGCTTTTGTTTGCTGGAAGACTTTTGATTACTGCTTCAACGTTTTCCATAGTTATTGGCCTATTGAGATTTTTAGATTCTTCCTGATTAAGTTTTGGAAGGTTGTATTTTTCTAGGAATATGTCCATTTCCTCCACTTTGTCTAGTTGGTTGGAGTAGAGTTGTTCATAGTATTTTTTAACAATCCTTTGTATTTCTGTGGGGTCTGTTGTTATTTCTCCTCTTTCATTTCTGATTTTGTTTATTTGGGTCCTTTCTCTTTGTTTCTTAGTGAGCCTGGCTAGAGGTTCATCAATCTTGTTTATCCTTTCAAAGAACCAGCTCTTGGTTTTGTTGATCTTTTGTATTGAATTTTGGTCTCTATGTCATTTATCTCCTCTCTGATCTTTATTATTTCCTTCCTTCTGCTTACACTGGGCTTTTCTGGTTGTTCTCTTTCTAACTCTTTGAGTTGTAGTGTTAGGTAATTTATTCTCATTGTTTCTTGTTTATTTGCAGTAGGCTTGTAGAGCTATGAACTTCCCTCTCAAGACTGCTTTCGCTGTGTCCCTTAGGTTTTGGATTGTTGTGTTTTCATTGTCGTTTGTTGCCATGATGTTTTTTATTTCTTGTTTGATCTCTCTGGTAACCCAGTCATTGTTTAATAGCATGCTATTTAGTCTCCATGTGTTTGATTTTTTGGATTATTTTTATTATAGTTGATTTCCAGTTTTATGCCATTGTGATCTGAGAAGATGCTTGATATGATTTCAATCTTCTTGAATTTGAAGAGACTTTGTCTGTGACCCAATATATGGTCTATCTTTGAAAATGACCCATGTGCACTTGAGAAGAATGTATATTCTGTGGCTTTGGGGTGAAATGTTCTGAAGATGTCAATTAATTCCATCTGATCTAGTGAGTCATTTAGGATTGATGTTTTTTTGCTGATTTTTTGTTTAGAGGATTTGTCCAATGGTGATAGTGGGGTGTTAAAGTCCCCTACTATGATTGTATTGCTGTCAATCTCTCCCTTGATCTCCTCCAGAAGTTTTCTTATGTATTTGGGTGCTCCTATATTGGGTGCGTATATGTTTACCAGAGTTATTTCTTCTTGTTGGTTTGCTCCCTTTCGTATTATGAAGTGGCGTTCCTTATCTCTTTTTATGTCTTTCACTTTGAGATCTAATTTGTCAGATATAAGTATTGCTACCCCAGCTTTTTTTCATTTCCATTCGCCTGAAAAACCTTTTCACATCCCTTCACCATCAGTCTGTGTGCGTCTTTTTTTCTGAGGTAGGTTTCCAGTATACAGCAGATATATGGGTCATGTTTTCTTATCCACTCAGTTACCCTATGTCTTTTGATTGGGGAATTTAATCCAGTTACATTTAAAGTTATTATTGATAGATACTTGTTTGTCCCCATTTTTATTCTTTACCCTTGTGTCCCTTCTTTGTTTCTTATTTATTTTTTCTTTTTACAGCAGACCCTTTAGCATTTCTTGCATTGTTGTTTTGGTGGTAATAAACTCCCGTAGTCCTTTTTTGTCTGTGAAGCTCTTGATTTCACCCTCAATTTTGATTGATAGCCTTGCTGTGTACAGTATTCTTGGATTCAGACCCTTCCTTTGCATGACTTTGTATATTTCATTCCATTCCCTCCTTGACTGATGTGTTTCTGTTCAGAAATCCATCGCTAGTCTGATGGGGGATCCTTTGTAATTAACTTTCTGTCTCTCTCTGGCCGCTTTTAAGATTCTTGCTTTGTTGTTGGTGTTTGCCAATTTAATTATAATGTGCCTTGGCGTCGGTCTTTTGGGGTTCATTTTGTTTGGGACTCTGTGAGCTTCTTGGATTTGTATGAGTTTTTTCTTCTCTATATCAGGGAAGTTTTCTGTCATTATTTTTTCAAACAGGTTTTCTAGTCCTTGCTCAGTTTCCTCTCCTTCTAAAAGCTGCTCTGCTTGGGTATTTTTTTCTACCTTGTCTTCTAGCTCACTGATGCGGTCCTCTGCTTCTTCTAGTCTACTGTTGATGCTTTCTATTGAGTTCTTTATAGCAGTGATGTCATTTTTCATTTCTTCTTGGTTCTTCTTCATTTCTTCTTGGTTCTTACACATATTGTTGAATTTGTCTTCCATTCTTTTCATCCACCTTATGACCATTTCTCTAAATTCTTTCTCTGACAGGTTGCTTGCCTCCATTGCCTCCATTTCATTTACTTCCTTTTCTGGTGATGGCTGCTTTTCTTTCATATGCCGGCTGTTTCTTTGTCTCCCCATGATCTCTCTTTTCCAGGTGTTTGGTTATGTAGTTCTCTCTCTGCTGTGTTGATTTAAAGGCACAAAATACAACACAACAAGGCACAACTCACAAGGCACTGAACACAAATGTATTCATGATACTAATAACCCCCCAAAAACATGACCACCAGATCAAAGAGAATTATGGGATAAAGAAGAAAGAAGAGAAAAATAAAAAAGAGAAAAAGAAAAAGAGTGCAAAAAATGAAATTGGGAAAGGAAAAAAAAAAGTAAGAGAGGAAAGAGGAACTGTTGTCCCAGAAAGGAGCTTACCACAGACTGGTTCATTTGATGCCTGGCAACAACTTAAAGGGACATAATAGAACTCTGTCCTTTCCATTGAATTTAAAAATCTTAAAAGGACCTGAACTCTGCAAATAACATACATTCTTGTTAAATTATTAAAACAAAGAAGGGGGATATGCTGGGGGATAATTCCAGCAGTCATAAATGCAAGAAGTTCATCAAAGGGCTGGTGAACCTTGAGGCTTCAGCAGGGCTGAAGATACATATTGTTGCCTGCTGGCCAAACAGCTGAACCGCCGAAGGAGTTCTCCCAACCTGTTACTTTACTGTTTAGCAAACTTCACCTTTGATATGTGTGTTTGCTTTGCTTTAGGGCAAAAATATGTGAGGGAGAACTTAGTTACTAAAGCTAAGCTCCATATGGCTCCCCCATGTATTCCAAATTTATATTTCATGTCTAGTCTCTTTATTAATTTACTCACAGCCCTTCTCCAGATTCCTGAACCCTTCTAGATGCTGAGAAACACCCCGGCAAGTAGGTAATACTTCCAAGCTCT
>NW_005871052.1:5100054-5115509 GCF_000147115.1 Myotis lucifugus | reverse complement strand
CAAAAATGGAATAATGGGATTATCCTCAAAATAATAAAGGCCATATATGATAAACCATAAATCCCAACAACAACTAAAAGTGTTCCCTAAAAGCAGGGAACAAGACAAGTATGTCCACCTTCACCATTTTTATTCAATGTAATACTCGAAGCCAAAGCCACAGCAATGAGACAAGAAGAAAAAATAAAGGCATCACAAATGTAAGCCCATGAAGTAAAACTGTCATTATTCACAGATGACCTGATATTGTACATAGAAACTCAACAGAATCCACCAGAAAACTACTAGAGTTAATAAATGAATTTGGCAAAGTAGCTGGATAAAAAATTAACATCCAGAAATTGTTGGAAAATTTATACACCAGTAATGATATCTTTGAAATAGAAATTAAAAAACAATCCATTTTATAATTGGAATAAAAAATGAGATAACTAGGAATAAACTTAACCAAGGAGGTTAATTTGCATACTTGCTCCTGATTGGCTGGTGGGCATGGCTTGTGGGTATAACAGAGTGATGGAGTGATGGTTACTTTGCATCTTTCTCTTTTATTAGTGTAGATAATACTTCCAAGTCAAATATAGAAGTTGCATACTTCTGAAATAGACTAATCTCCTTTAATATTAAGAAGACTCAGTACTGTGATCCCAACATGGTGTCCAGCAGGATGCAGGGAGGGAGAGTGTGACTAAGTAAATGAGTGAGAGGGGAGTGTGGACATGTGTGGTACGTGTGTGGGTGAGGGACAGTTAGATCTTGCAGGAGTCTTGGGGACTGGCAGACCAGGTTCTCTTGGTCAGGGGGCCCCTGCTACTGCCATGGGCACTCACAGGTGGGATGCAGCTCTGGCCCGAAGACCACGCCATCTTGAAGGGGGAAGCACCAGAGGCTTGAAGCATAGCCTCACCACCACCCAGACTGGCCTTGGACACCACCCCAAACCTAGCAGTGAATCGCTTGCCAGAGAAAATTCACAGGGGACTGCCACAGTACCCTGCAGTGAGTGGTGCCCTACCTCACTACGGGTTCTGAGATGTATATAGTGAGTGCAAGCCAGAGAGACCTCCCACACCACCCTGTCCAGGCTCCAGGACCGTGCTGTGTGTGCCTGCCAAAGGCACCTGTTAAAACACGCCACCCAGGCCCATGAACTGCACTGAGTCCATGCTAGAGGGAACTGGTGTACCCCCCCCCCCACTGAGGCCCCAGGACTGCACATTGAATGTGTGCTGGTTCCCAACCCAGGACCTCAATGAGTGCACAGCAGAGGGACTTAGCTGCCACCCCAACCACCCCCAGGCAATGCACAGTGTGTGCACACCAGAGGTATCTGTGGGGAAACCCTGCCATTGGCAACTGGGCAGTGCAGTGAATTGCATGCCAGAGGGCTCTGGGACTTCACAGGCAGTAAAAAGCCAGATAAACTGTGCACGCGACATTGCTGACCCTGAGCATCTGAGCTGACACTTGAGGGACCAAATCCATGGGGAACGCAAGTACAATTCAGAGCAAAGACAAAAAAAGGAGTGAGACTCAAGGCAGACCCAGACTCTGGGCTAAGTAGTCCCTGTCCACTAGATAGCTAGAGGCTTCAAACTCTCATACCTCAATCACATTGCCCAGGACCAGAAAGAGAAAGCAACCCACATTACATAGAAATAAATACAAAGGGACACCAAAAATGGAGAGACAAAGAAACAATCCCCCCAAAAAAGAAAATTAGGGATCGCCAGAAAAGGAACTAAATAAAATGGAGGCAAATGATTTGTCAGAGAAATAATTCAGAGTACTGGTTATAAGGATGCTCAAATGTCTGGATGAGAAATTTGCCAACATGTGTAAGAAGAGGAAATAAAGAATGATATAACTGCAATAAAAAAAACACAATGGAAGGTTTCAACAGTAGACTAGAAGAAGCTGAGGACCAAATCAGTGAGCTGGAAGACAAGGAAGAAAAAAAATATCAAAGGAGAGCAGCAAATGGAAAAAAAAATTTAAAAAGCTGGAGGAGTGTCTAAGGTTACTTGGAACAACACAAAATGAAGCAACATCCATATAATAAGGATGCCAGAAAGAGAAGAAGCTAAGCAAGAAATACAAAACACGTTTGAAGAAATAATGACTGAAAAATTCCATGACTTGAGGAAGAAAAGAGTCACATAAGTCCAGGAAACAAATAGAGTCCCAAATAAGAAAAACTCAAAAAGACCACATCAAGAGACTTCATAATTAAAATTGCAAATATTAATGACAAAGAAAGAATCCTAAGGGCCGCAAGATAGATAGAGACAGAGAGTTATCTACAAGGGATCTCCCATTAGACAATCAAAAGATTTCTCAACAGAAACACAACAGATTAGAAGGGAGTAGAATGAAGTATACAAAGGAATGAAAAGCAAAGGACTGAATAAAAATATACTCTATCCAGCAAGGCTATCATTCAAAATTGAAAGAAGAAGGTATAGAAAGAAAGAGAGAAACACAGACATAAAGAAGGAAAATAGCAACAAACAAGTACCTATAAATAATAACCTTAAACATAAATGGATTAAATGCTCCAATCAACAGACATAGGATGACTGAATGGATAACAAAATATGACCCATATATATGCTGTCTTCAAGAGACCCACCTCAGAACAAAGGATTCACACATACTGAAAATGAAGGGATGCTAAAAAATTCTTCAGGCAAATGGAAAGGAAAAAGAAAGCTGGGGTTGCAATACTTATATATGACAAAATAGACCTCAAAGTTAAGGTCATAACAAGAGATAAGGAAGGCTACTTCATAATACCAAAGGGATAGATACAAGAGGATATAACTCTGGTAAACATATATGCACCCAAAACAGGAACACCCAAATACATAAAAAACTGGAAGATAACAAGGGAGAGATTGACAGCAATACAATCATAGTAGGGGACTATAATACCACATTGACATCACTAGATAAATCTTCTAGACAAAAAATCAACAAGGAAACAGCAATCCAAAATGAATCATTAGATAAGATGGAAATAATTGATATCTTCAGAACATTTTACCCAAAATATGGAATATACATTCTTCTCAACATGAGACATTTGCAAACATAGACCACATATTATGACACAGGATAAGTCTCTACAAATTTAAGAAGATTGAAATCATATCAATCATCTTCTCAAAGCACAATAGCATAAAATTATAAATCAACTATAACAAAAACAATCAAACACATGGAGGCTAAACAGAATGTTATTAAATAATGAATGGTTACCAAAGAGATCAAAAGAGAACTAAAAAAACATCCTGGAAACAAATGAAAATGAAATCACAACAATCCAAAATCTATGGGACACAGTGAAAGCAATCCTCAGAGGGAAGTTCATAACACTACAGGCCTACCTCAAAAAACAAGAAAAAAAACTTGTAATAAGTTATCTAACACTACGACTTAAAGAACTAAAAAGAGAGCAACAACAACAAAAACAGAGTAAGTAGGAGGAATTAAATAATAAAGATCAGAGTGGAAATAAATGACATAGAGACTAAAATGACAATACAAAAGATCAATAAAACCAAGAGCTGGTTCTTTGAAAGGATAAACAAGATTTATGAACCTCTAGCCAGGCTCATCAAGAAACAAAGAGAGCCCTAACTGGTTTGACTCAGTGGATAGAGCATTGGCTTGTGTACTGAAGGCTCCCAAGTTCGATTCCAGTCAAGGACATGTACCTTGGTTGCAGGCACATCCCTAGTAGGGGGTGTGCAGGAGGCAGCTGATCAATGTTTCTCTCTCATTGATGTTTCTAACTCTCTATTTCTCTCCCTTCCTCTCTGTAAAAAATCAATAAAATATATATTTTTTTAAAAAAGAAACAAAGAGAGAGGACCCAAATAAACAAAATCAGAAATGAAAGAGGTGAAGTAACAGCAAACTACACAGAAATACAAAAGATTGAAAAAAATACTATGAACAATAGTATTCCAACAAACTGGACACACTAGATCAAATGGACATACTCCTATAAAAATAAAATCATCCCTAAATAAACCAGGAAGATTCAGAAACCTAAGTAGGCCAATAATAAAATATAAAATTGAAGTACTAATCAAAAAACTTCCAGCAAACAAAAACCTTGGTCTGGAAAGCTTCACATGGGAGTTTTACTAAATATTCAAAAAAAAGTAACACCTCCACTCCTCAGATTATTCCAAAAAATTCAATAGGAAGGAAAATTTCCAAGTTCGTTCTATGAATCCAGCATTACCCTAAACCCAAAACCAGATAAAGACACTACAAAGAAAGAGAATTACAGACTAATAACCCTGATGAACATTGATGCTAAAATCCTCAACAAAATATTACCAAATTGCATCCAGAAATACATTAAAAAGATCATACACCATGACCAAGTGAGATTATTCTGGAAATGCAAAGCTGGTACAATAGCCACAACTTAATAAACATGATACATCACATAAACAAATTGAAAGACAAAAATCACATGATCATATCAATTGATGCAGAAAAAGCATTTGACAAAATCCATTACCCATTCCTAATAAAAACAAGAAAACCTCTCAGCAAAGTGGGAATAGAGGGATCATACATCAACATAATAAAAGCCATATATGACAAACCTACAGCCAACATCAAACTCAATGGGACATACTAAAACCATTTGACCTAAGATCAAGAACAAGACAGGGATGCCCACTTTCACCACTCCTGTTCGACATAGTATTGAAAGTGTGAGCCCTAGTGATCAGAAAAAAACAAGAAGAAATCAATGACATCCAAATTGAGAAAGAAGAAGTAAAACTGTCATTATTCTCAAATTCCATGATATTGTACATAGAAAACCCTAAAGATTCCATAAAAAAACTACTAAATTTAATAAATGAATTCGGAAGTGAGCAGCATACAAAATTAACACCCAGAAATCTATGGCATTTTTATACACCAATAATGAACTTACAGAAAGTGAAACTAAAAAACAATCTCATTTACAAATGCAACAAAAAAAATTAACGTATCTAGGAATAAACCTAACTAAGAAGGTAGAAGACCTGTACTCAGAAAACAATAGAACTTGGAAAAAAGAGATAGAAGAAAATAAAAACAAGTGGCAGCATATACTGTGTTCATGGATTGGAAGAATTAACATGATTTTAAAATGGCAATACTATCCAAAGCAATCTGTAGATTCAATGAAATGCCTGTGAAAAACAATGGCGTACTTCAAAGACTTAGAACAAATTCTCTAAAAATTTACATGGAATAAAAAAGACCCCAAATAGCTGCAGCAATCCTGAGAAAGAAGAACAAAGTTGAAGGGGTCACAATATCAGATATAAAGTTATATTAAAAAGCCACTGTTCACAAAACACCCTGGTACTGGCACAAGATTGGCTTGGCCCTGATTGCTGCCCAGGCCTAGGGACCCCACCTGTGCACAAATTTCATGCACCAGGCCGCTAGTAGTCAATAACACTGAATTGTATCTTTGAAATTTGCCAAGACATTTCATCTTAATTTTTCTCATCATTCACACACACACACACACACACACACACACACACACAAACTGTAATTACAGGAGGTGAAGGATATGCTTATTAGTTTGATTGTGGTAATCATTTTACAATCTATACATATTTCAATACACACCACATTGTAAACCTTAAGTATATATAATTTTAGTTATTTTCACAAGACATTTACAAATACACACACACATATCTACACACACAATACACCAGAGACTCGGTCTTCTAAAATGCTAGTAAAAATCCTTTTTCAATCATTATACTGGAATTCTTGCTCCAGAGCATAATTTCAATGTTTTATTTTATTCTCAATTCTGCCACCTTTTCAATCCCCACTCTAGATAAATGACTTACCCTTTTTTTGTTTTGTGTTTTATATTATAATTGTTTTTTTTTATATTCACTAGCCTGCATTTTTACCAGTGCCATTTTAGTATTGTTTATTAGATCTTATTTTAAATAGTTACTACACTGAGCTTGTGGACATGTAACTCACAAAAGTGGATGAGGTAAAACTTATCTTTGTGCTCATAGTCTGGTGAGTCTATTAGCCAAACAAAAATAATCAAAGTTTAGACTTTCTTCTATTTGATCTGGAAATAATTATTTGTGATAAGTCAATTGAATTGAATAAACATATTGAGCACCTAGTATGTCAATTTAATTTACTGACTATTTTAATAGAGCAAGTCATGTCTTCAAAGTGCTAAGTAACAAAATGGCTTAACCAACAAGAAGCATGAAAACTCTATGAAACCAAATAAGTAAAAAGAAACTTCCAGGTTAAGCAGAAAGCAAAGTAGTTTTCACTAAAACACTGGTGCATCATCTCATCCTCAAACTAATCATCAATGAAAGGCAGTGGAAAACTTCAAAGAGAACAGCATACCAGTTCTCTCCAATTAAAGTAATCGACTCAAATTTATACAAACCAGATATTTCCTATAATTTAAAAGTATAATGCCTACTCACTTTAATCTTCTAGCTGTGTAATGAAATCAGTTACTTCCACTAATAAGACTGACATTACTAAACTAACTCCAATGCAGCATTTTGATAATACAGTAATAATTACACAAAATAATTTTCCAGATGTTTCAAGAACCAGCACCCATTTGAGATAGAAAAATATATACTGAGGTGTTTTGCAAGGATTTTTTATCTGAATAAAAAGAATAACATGATTTTCAATAAAAAAGAAACTGCATTTGCATCAAAACTTGCCACTTCACTTCAATGGGAAAGTACAGGTTTATAGATCCAAGCCCCAATCATTGTCCTGTCTACAGCACACTTGAATCTTTATTTCTCTGCAAAAGAAAATGTGGCATTCATAAAAAATTAAATATTTTCTTCTAATGTCCACAGTATATGCAGCATTAACCTCATATTTGCCCTATCTGTAAAATAAGATCAGAGTAATGTTTAGAGGTTATAGATATGGATAAATATCATTGTATTCATATTAGTAACAGATGTTAAAATTATTAAAAATATATGCACTTTATTTACAAATGGCCAGTTGTAAACAAAGTTAATGGTGGATTCTCCATAACCGTTCTTTTACTATAACTTTTTGAGATTTTTTTCTTCTTTCCACTTGTCTTGTTTCGATAATGAATCTTTGCAACAGTTTCCATCTTGGGGAATAATCCCTTCAAAACAAAAAACATTTTTAAAAAATATTTTATTTATTTATTTCAGAGAGGAAGGGAGAGGAGAGATAGAAACATCAGTGATGAGAGAGAATCATTGACCAGCTGCCTCCTGCACGCCCCCTACTCGGGATTGAGCCTGCAACCCCAGCATGTCCCTTGACCAGAATCAAACCTGGGACCCTTCGGTCCACAGGCCAATGCTCTATCCACTGAGCTAAACCAGCTAGGGCACAAAAAACATTTTGAATGAAATGGGGGTTTTTTTGGTCAAATTGTTCCATAAATTAATTAAATACCATAGCCATTGTTATAAAGATGGTAGATTGGTTTCACTGTAATACAGCAGTTTTAATGTAGATACCAATTTTGTTTGAAATTTGTGATTAGTGTTCATGGTTGTATTTTAAAGTTTTGACAAGTTATTTTTGGCCAGGCTGTTCCAAATCCTGAATGTATATGCATAGCCCTATCTCAAATCAACCTCAGTTTAAATAGACTGCATGACCTCTGCTTTGCCATACCACTTTTTTTTAAAAAATGTATCTTTCTTGTTAAAATTATTACAGATGTCCCTCTTTATCCCCCAATTGACCTCTTCCCATTGGCTCCTGCTCCCTCCTCAGGCCTTCACTGTATTATTGTCTGCCCATGGTTATGCATGTATGTGTCCCACATGCACTTTTTTTCTCCACATTCCTATCTACCAGTTTCCACAATCCCCAACCACCACATAGGTGGTAAAACCTTTTGTTAGTTTCTAATATCACCTTCCAGTGTTTATACATGCATTTAGAATTTTGACAAGCATTGCCAAAGTATTCCCCTTAAGGATTGTCATTTCATTCTCCCACTAGCACTGTATGAGAATTTCCTAACATAGATTTGCCAAGAGTATGTTGCAAAACGTTGTTTTGTTTTTTTTGTTTGTTCTTTGGTTTGGGTTTTTTGTTTTTTTTTTGCCGATCTAATAATGAAGATTTTGTGCCAATAGTGTAATTTTGGCATTTCTCTTACTGTGATGGTGGTCGAGCACATTTTTATCAGTTTAAGGGCCATTTTAATTAGTTTTCTGTATTTTCACACAGCCTTTCCCCATTTTTTATTGGAATGTTTTATCTCACTACTTCTATTAGGCATGAGGATGACACCCAGCTGGACTTTTTTATGTGTATATTTTTAAGTTATCTTTATTATTGGAAGTATTACAGGTGCCCTCCCTCTTTTTTCCCCCATTGGCAGCCTCTACCCAACTCCTACCCCCCAAGCCTTCACCACACAATTGTCTATGCCTATGGGTTATCCTAATATATAAAAACCCAGGGTCTGTAACAACCGAATGGATGACCGGTCCATCCCCCAGCCGCCAGGCTCCATTGATCAGGGAATGGCTAATGGGGGAACCAGGGTCCCTTAAGCTCCAATGAATCCATGACAGCAGTGACTAGTGAGTAGGCAGGGGGAAGGCAGACCACTTGGTCCCTCCCCTGGCCCGCAGGCTCCCATTGATCAGGGGATGGTTAATAGGGAAACAGAGTCAGTGGCCTGGGGACTAGTGAGCAGCTGAAAGGCAGGCCTCTTGGTCGCTCCTGCTGGCCCTCAGACTCCAATCAATCAGTGGTGGAGGTGGGGTGGAACTGGGGGCTGGCTCCCTTAGTAGTCCTGCAGGGTCAATCTCCAGAGAACAGGCCAGGCACCAATGGACCAGGGCCTCCGGCACAATCCCGACAGCGCTGCTGGCCTCCTGGAACTCGGCCTTGGGCACTGCAGCCGCTTCCCCTCCCTAGACGCTCCACAAGGAAGAAAGGATACCGCCAGCATCACCAGGGGTGACCAGCAGTGACTGACTGCTCTCTCTGTGCTTCCTCCAGGTCACTCGAGCTGCCCCCCTCCCTCCCCACTCCAGATGAAGTGTGATCACTGCACAAGGAAGGAATGTAATAAAAAAACAAAAAACGATGACCAAGAGAATGCCGCAGTCAATGTCTAGACTCGCAGCCGTGGGCAAACTATGGCCCATTTGAAATGAATAAAACTAAAAAAAAAAAAAAGACCGTACCCTTTTATGTAATGATGTTTACTTTGAATTTATATTAGTTCACACAAACACTCCATCCATGCTTTTGTTCTGGCCCTCCGGTCCAGTTTAAGAACCCATTGTGGCCCTCGAGTCAAAAAGTTTGCCCACCCCTGGCTAGAGTCAGGCTCAGGAAAACGGAGAGAAGGGAGAATTCCATAAGTTGGCCAATGCCAAGATATTTCTGAGTGACTGCCTGGTGTGTGACAGTTGTGTGACCGCAGAGGAAGGAGTCCAAGTTTCTCAACAGAACACCAAGGACTTCTTCTGTGTTCTGAACCTTAATAAGAAATGTGATACCTCACAGCACAAAGTGCTGACAGTGTCCATGTGTCCTCAGTCTCTGCCTTATTTTGATGCTAAATTCAGCCTCAGTGTCACTGATGCATCCAGAAGGCTCTGTGGCTTTCTCAAAAGCCTTGGGGTGCATTGTCTTTGACATGAAGATAGCTGCGGACTTCAGCATTCTGGAGAGTCAGAAGGAATTTGTGCATCGGTACTGCCAGCACCGTGAGGAAGAGCCCCGGCTACCCATGCTGACCGCTGCCTGCCCCAGCTGGGACCGATATGCAGAGCATTTGCTGGGTCACCCATCACCCGCCACCTCTGCATGGCCAAGTCTCCCCAGCAGATCATGGGCTCCCTGGTGAAGGATTACTTCACCAGACAGCAGAACCTGTCCTCAGACAAGATTTTCCACGTCATCATGGCCTCATGTTATGACAAGAAACTGGAGGCCCTGTGAAAAGATGTTCCCACAACTTTACATAGTTCCCAGGGTGCTGACTGCATGTTAACCTCAAGTGAAATTGTCCAGATAATGGAGCAAAGTGACCTCGCCTCGAATGACGCCACCGTGGACACTCTGTTTGGAGACATGAAGAAGGAGGTGAGGCTCCATGAGGGTGCCAGTTCCAACGGGTACCAGGCACACGTCTTCAGGCACATGGCCGAGGAGCTGTTCAACCAGGACGTGGGAGTGCTCACCTACCGCACCCTGAGGAACAAAGACTTCCAGGAGGTCACCCTTGAAAGGGACAAAGAGGTTCTGCTATGTTTTGAGGCTGCTTACAGCTTTCAGAACATCCAGAAGTGGTCCTGAAGCTGCAGAGGGGCAAGTTCCCCTGCCACTTCGTGGAGATCCTGGCCTGCACCGGCATACCCAAGTGGCAGGGGCCAGGCCCAGGTGGACGACGGGTGTGCAGGCAGGACACTGCTGCGGCAGATAGAACGCATCTACTCTGCCATCCCGGTGTGGCCCATGGAGACCAGTGCCCATGTGCAGGAGCTGTACCAGGAGTAGCTGGGGCAGGGTGGACGACTCCACCCAGGCCCAGGAAGCCCTGCATACCAACTAGCAGGGCCCACGGCAGCCTGCTAGGACATCAAGTGGTAAAGGTCCAGCAAACACCTGGCCTGCAGACCACCTAAAGAGAGGTGTCAGACACATGAAGGAAAGGCTTAGCATCTCTGTCATAACTTTGGTTTTCAGAATTCCCTGCTCCCCATCTGTTGGCTCCCTCCCTCTGAGGGGTGCTGTCATCATCACATGAGTGCAACTGGAATATTGTATCTCAAGAGGATTGCCCCAATGTATGGATCCTTTTATCCGACGATGAAAAAATCCCAAAGAACGAGAATGGAGACAGACTACTATCCTTTAGGCTTAAAAAAACTCCAGAAGTGTCCTGGGAAGAGCTGAGACTTGGTTCTGTCCACGCACCTCAGAGAGATTGGATGAGGAAATGGCCCCGTTTGGCCCTGACTTTACCCACTTATGTTACTCTTGATGGTGTCTTTGCCACAATGTGAATAAACTGCCACCTTTTGGAGTAGGGGCTCATACGAAACTCTGCATTATCAACTTTTCTTGAAACAGATCTATGTTCTGCAGCTGTGGCCACCATCCTGAGATCAGGTCCTGTAGACCAGGACCTGTCCCTGGGAATCAGGGGGCACTGGAGTGGAGCTCCACCCGTGCCCCTTTACATTCAGGGATTGAGCTGAAGTCACTTTGGGGGAGGCCTGGCAAGGGTGACAGGTGTCACAGATGGAAGGATGGAGAATGGAAAGGTGGACACCCTGCTTGGTCCCTCCCTGGGTGGGGTGAGGCAGATGAAGGCCAGCCAACCCGCCCCATAATTGGGTGAGATAGCGTTCTCTGTGTCCACCTCTCACCCCATGGGCCTGTCCTCTCCCCTCAGCTCCAAACAGCCCTCTGCATTCCATGACAGTGCACTCTGCCCTCACATGCTGCTCACCCTAAGTGAGAAGGAAGAGAGCAGTTGGCCTGCAGACAACTACATAGAAAGATAGGGCTGACAGCTGGTGAATGCAGTGGTGGGAGCCTCCCCTGCCTCCATGGCAGCACTAAGGAGCAGTGAGCAGTCGGACGATAAGGAGCGAGGGGTCCTGGACTGTGAGAGGGATTTCCAACTGTTAGCTTAGGCCCGTGCCCCATGGGGAATGGGCCTAAGCCGGCAGGTGGACATCCCCTGAGGGGTCCTGGACTGTGAGAGGGTGCAGGCCGGGCTGAGGGCCCCCCCATGCACAAATTTCATGCACTGGGCCTCTAGTATGCATATATGCATATAAGTTCTTTGGTTAATCTCCCCCCCCCCTGCTTCCCTCTGAGATTCATCAGTCTATTCCATGCTTCTATGTCCCTGGATCTATTCTGGTCATCAGTTTATTTTGTTCATTAGATTATACACATAAGTGAGATCATGAGATACTCTGTCTTTCTCTGACTGGCTTATTTCGCTTAACATAGTACTCTCCAGGTCCCTCCATGCTGTCTTGAAAAGTAAGAGATCCTTCTTTTTTACAGCTGCAGAGTATTCTATTGTGTAAATGTACCATGGTTTTTTTTATTATCTCCTCTACTTATCACCATAAAAATCCTAGAAGAAACCATAGGAAGCAAAATCTCAGATATCTCACATAGCAGAATTATCGCCTAGGGCAAGAGAAACAAAGGAAAATATGAACAAATGAGACTACATCAAAATAAAAATTTCTGCACAGCAAAAGAGACCACCAACAAAATGAAAAGGGATCTCAGCTGGACCTTTAAGAAGGATGTCCTGAAACCTTGCTCTCTGAAATGGCCTGAATCAACATTGTACCTACCCAGAATATGATGCTGTTTTTGGAATCAAATTTTCCACCTGACAGTTTATGACTCTTCCCCACTGTCAGCTTATTCTGCAGCCTACCTGGCATGATTACTGAACTTTTCTGCCTTCTCTAGCTAGTGACTCTCACTTTTCTTCTCCTTTCGCCTTGAGAGAATGAGAGGCAATATAAAAGCTTTCTTGGGTGTTTATACAAGAAGAGTGTGTCTACATGTAAAGGTACACATATGTAAAAGGAAAATAATCACATTTACTCTAATATTTGTCCTTTATTAAAATAATACACCAGCCAAAAATCATCAAAGTGTAAGAACAAACTAGATACTAAAGGAATCTGAATGTTCATCACTTATAAACTCTTTCTGAAGAATAAATAATTCCTAGAAAATATATTGTACCCTAAAAATAAATGAACAATAAGTAAATAGAGGTATTTGTTAAAAAATAAAAAATATACTCATATATCACTTGAATAATTAAAATAAAAACAAACAAAATAAAAAAGAGAAAAATACAAGAAAGTGTTGTCTATTCTTGTTCTTTTCTCACCTCTCACTTACTCTTCAATCCTTCCTATCAACTTCAATTCTGCACTAATAAAGCTTTTGTTAAAGAAATCAATAGGGAATCCAAGATGGCTTCCCATCTTACATTTAAGTCCTTGAACCATTTTGAGTTTGTTTTTGTGTATGGTGTAAGTTGGTGATATACTTTCATTTTTTTGCATGTATCTGACCAAATTTCCCAGCACCATTTATTGAAGAGACTATCTTGACTCCATTGTATGCTCTTGGCTCCTTTGTCAAATATTAATTGAGCATAATGGCTTGGGTTGAGTTCTCTGTTCTCTGTTCTGTTCCAATGGTCTATATGTCTGTTCTTTTGCCAGTACCAGGCAGTTTTCAGAATCGTGCCTTGGTAATATAGCTTGATATCTGGTAATGTGACCCCTCCAACTTTGTTCTTCTTTCTTAGGATTGCTGTGGCTATTCAGGGTCTTTTTTTATTCCAGATGAATTTTTGGAGAGTTTATTCTAGATCTTTGAAATATGCCATTGGTATTTTAATGGAGATTGCATAGAATCTATAGATTTCTTTGGGTAGTATGGACATTTTATGTTGGTTCTAGCAATCCATGAACATGGTGTGTTCTTCCATCTGTTTATGTCTCCCTCTATCTTTTTTTTTCAATGTCCTATAGTTTTCTGAGTATAGGTGTGTTACACCCTTAGTTAAGTTTATTCCTAGGTATCTTAATTTTTTGTTGCAATGGTAAATGGGATTGTTTTTTTTTTCTCTTCTCTTTCTGTGAGTTCATTATTGGTGTATAAAAGGCCATAGATTTCTGCGTGTTAATTTTGTATCCTGCTACATTGCCAAAATCATTTATTAGGTCTAGCAGTTTTTTATGGAGTCTTTGGGGTTTTCTATGTACAATATCATGTCATCTGTGAATAAGGACAGTTTTACTTCTTTTCCAATTTGGATGCCTTTTATTTTTTCTTTTTGTCTGATCACTACAGCTAGCACTTCCAGTATTATGTCGAACAGGAGTGGTGAAAGTGGGAATCCCTGTCTTGTTCCTGTTCTTGGGGGAAATGGATTTAGTTTTTGCCCATTGAGTATGATGTTGGCTGTAGGTTTGTCATGTAAGGCTTTCATTATGTTGAGGTATGATACCTCTATTCCCACTTTGCTGAGAGTTTTTATCAAGAAAGGGTGTTGGATTTTGTCAAATGCTTTTTCTGCAACGATTGATATGATTATGTGATTTTTGTGTCTCTGTTTATGGGATGTATCACATTTATTGATTTATAGATATTGTACCATCCTTACATCCCAGGGAATAAATCCCACTTGGTCATGGTGTATGATCTTTCTAATGTAATGCTGAATCCGATTTGCTAGAATTTTGTTGAGGATTTTAGCATCTATGTTCATCAAGGATATTGGCCTGTAATTCTCTTTTTTTGTGGTGTTTTTATCTGGTTTTGGAATTAGGGTAATGCTGGCTTTATAGAAAGAGCTTGGAAGTGTGCCTTCCTCTTGAATTTTATGGAATAGTCTGAGGAGGATAGGTTTTAGTTCTTCTTTAAATGCTTGGTCGAACTCCCCTGTAAAGCCATCCAGACCAGCGCTTTTGTTTGCTGGAAGATTTTTGATCACTGCTTCAATTTCTTTGGTAGATATAGGCCTATTCAGGTTTTTTTATTCTTCTTGATTGAGTTTTGGGAACTTGTATTTTTCTAGGAATATGTCCATTTCATCTAGGTTTTCCATTTTGTTGGAATAAAGTTGTTCATAGTATTTTTTCATAATTGTTTATATTTCTGTGGGGCCTGTTGTTATTTCACCCTTTCATTTATGATTATTTGGGTCCTCTCTCTTTGCTTCTTGGTGATCCTGGCTAGAGGTTCATCAATCTTGTTTATCCTTTCAAAGAACCAGCTCTTGGTTTTGTTGATCTTTTGTATTGTTGTTTTTTTTTGGTCTCTATGTCATTTATCTCTGCTCTGATCTTTATTATTTCCTTCCTTCTGCTTACTAAGGTTCTTTTTTAATAAGAAAGAGAGAGGGGAACATAGGTATAAAGAATAAAAAAGCAATGAATAAATACTTATCAATAATTACTTTAAATGTAAACAGATTAAATGCTCCAATTCAAAAAATTAGGTTAGCTGAATGGATAAGAATACATGATCCAGCTATACAGTGTCTACAAAAGAATGAACTCATAATAAAAGTTACACACAGACTAAAATGGAGCAATAAAATGCATTGAAATGGAAATGAAAAAAGCTGGGGTAGTAATACTTAGACAAAATGGACTTAAAATAAAAGCTAAAAATAAAACAAAGAAGGGCATTACATAATTCTAAAGGGATCAATCCAACAAGAGGATATAACTCTTGTGAACATAAGTGTACCCAACATATAAACACATAATCTAATAAAGACAAACATGCAAATTGACCTTACCTTCGCTACGCCTTAAGCCACGCCCACCAGCCAATCAGAGCGACTATATGCAAATTAACCCAACAAGGAG
>NW_005871052.1:5097060-5099862 GCF_000147115.1 Myotis lucifugus | reverse complement strand
AAGCAGGACCAGCTCTGAACTCCACTGAAGGCAACAAAGTTTCAATTATAGAAGGTAAATAATCCTAGATAAAAAAGAAAAATAAAAAAGGAGACGCTGGGAGCTTCCATCGCCGGGGGGCTTGGCCAGCCTGAAACGGCCCTCAGCCCTCACCCAGACTGGCCAGGCACCCCAGTGGGGCCCCCCACCCTAAAGGGGGTGTAGCCAGCCTGAAAACAGCCATCAGCCCCTCACACAGGCTGGCTAGGAACCCCAGTGGGGACCCCCACCCTGAAGGGGGTGTGATCAGCTGAAAACATCCATAATCCCCTCACCCAGATTGGCCAGGCACCCCAGTGGGGGCCCCCCACCCTAAAGGGGGTGTAGCCAGCCTGAAAACAGCCATCAGCCCTTACCCAGGATGACCAAACCTCCATGGGGTGAGGGTTCCCACTGGGGGGGGCTTGACCAGCCTGTAAACAGCCATCAGCCCCTCACCCAGGCTGGCCAGACATCCCAGTGGGGACCCCCACCCTGAAGGGGGTGTGACCAGACTGCAAATAGCCATCAGCCCCTCACCCAGGCTGGCCAGGTACCCCAGTGAGGACCCCCACCCTGAAGGGGGTGTGACCAGACTGCAAACAGCCATCAGCCCCTCACCCAGGCTGGCCAGGCACCCCAGTGGGACTCCCACCCTGATCTGGGACACCCTTCAGGGCAAACGAGCCAGCCCCCTCCTGTGCACCAGGCCTCTATCCTATATAATAAAAGGGTAATATGCGAATTGACCCTAACAGCAGAAAGACTGGGAATGACTGGTCACTATGACACACACTGACCACCAGGGGGCAGACACTCAATGCAGGAGCTGCCCCCTGGTGGTCAGTGCGCTCCCACAGGGGGAGCTCTGCTCAGCCACAAGCCAGGCTGACAGCTGCCAGTACAGTGGTGGTGGTGGGAGCCTCTCCCGCCTCCTCAGCAGTGCTAAGGATGTCCGACTGCAGCTTAGGCCTGCTCCCCACTGGCAAGTGGACATCCCTGAGGGCTCCTGGGCTGCCAGAGGGGTGTCTGACTGCCAGCTTAGGCCCAATTCCCCAGGGAGCAGGCCTAAACCAGCAGGTGGTCATCCCTCAAGGGGTCCCAGACTGTGAGAGAGCACAGGCCAGGCTGAGGGACCCCCCCCCCCCAAGTGCACAAATTTTTGTGCACCAGGCCTCTAGTATTTAAATAAAATCTTGATAGACATAAAGGCAGTGATAGACAGTAACACAGTCTTAATAAATAGGGTATTTTAACACACCATTGACATCTATGGATCAATCTTTCAGACCAGAAATCAACAAGGAAACAGCAACCTTAAATGACCACTAGACCATATTGATTTAATTTATATTTAAAGGGCAGTTCATCCTGAATCAGCAGAATATGCATTCTTTTCAAGTGCACATGGATTATTCTCTAAGATAGATGCCATTCAAGGTTGAATATAAGTCTTAATTTATTCAAGGAGATTGAAATCCTATCAAGCATCCTCTCAGACCACAATAATGTGAAAGAATCAATTACAAAAAAAGGAAAACATGGAGGCTAAATAACAGGTTACTAAACAATAAATGGTCCACAATGAGATCAAGGAAGAATCCAATAGTTATTTTGAGACAAATGAAAATGAACAAACCACCAAAATATAGGATGCACTGAATGCAGTCTTAAGTGAAAAATTCATTAAAACACAGGACTACCTCAAGAAGCAATAAAATCTCAAAAAATAATCTAACCTTGCCTTAACCCGGTTTGGCTCAGTGGATAGAGCATCGATCTGTGGACTGAAAGGTCCCAGGTTCGCTTCAGGACAAGGGTATGTACCTTGGTTGCGAGCACATCCCTAGTTAGGGTTGTGCAGAAGGCAGCTGATCAATGTTTCTCTCTTATTGATGTTTCTAACTCTCTATCCCCCTCTCTTCCTCTCTGTAAAAAAATCAATAAAATATACTTTAAAAAATAATCTAACACTACACTTAAAAAAAAACTAGAAAAAGAACAACAAACCAAGCCCATAGGTAGGAGAAGGAAGGAAATAAAGATTACAGTGGAAATAAATGACATAGAGACTAAAAACTAAACAAACAAAACAAAAACACAAAATATCAATGAAACCAAGAGCTGTTTCTTTGAAAAGGATCAAGGTTGACAAGCCTTTAACCAGACTCATAAAGAAAAGAAGAAAGAGGATTAAAAGAAATACAATCAATAATGAAAGAAAAGTCACAACTGACACCACAGAAATATTAAGGATTGAAAGTAAATATTATGAAGTATTATATGCCAACAAATTGGACAACCAGGTTGAAATGGATAAATTCCTAGAAACATACAATCTTCCAAATCTGTACAAGGAAGAATCAGAAAATCTGAGCACTGATTACAGCTAGTAAATTTGAATTAGTAATAAAAGAAACTATGAACTAACAAAATTCCTTGACTGGATGGCTTCATAGGTGAATTTTTTCAAACATTCAAAGAAAATCTGCCTTTCAAATAACTCAAATATCCTATATTATAAAAGCCTATGTGGCGTCACATACATCATCACAAGATGGCTGTCAAAAGATGGCCACCACAAGATGGCCAGCAGGGGAAGGCAGTTGTAGGCAATCAGGCTAGCAGGGGAGGGCACATGTGGGTGATCAGGCTGGCAGGGAAGGGCAGTTGGGGGGGACCAGGCCTGCAGGGGAGGGCAATTAGGAGCAACCAGGTCAGCAGAGGAGGGCAGTTAGGGGTGACCAGGCTGGCAGAGGAGGGCAGTTGGGGGTGATCAGGCTG
>NW_005871052.1:5072221-5095558 GCF_000147115.1 Myotis lucifugus | reverse complement strand
AGATTCCCCCCACAAAAATTGCTTCATTTGAGGAAAGAATTCAGCCAATGGCAGGATCCAAATTAATGGTCAGAAATTGGTGGCAATTTATGCACCAATAAATGAACTATCAGAAAGAGAAACTAAGAAATCAATGCCATTTACCATTGCAACAACAAAATACATAGAAATAAATTTAACCAAAAAAAAAAAAAATGAAAGACATGTACTTGAAAATTTGGAAAATACTGAAGAAAAAAATTGAGAAAGATAGAAATAAGTGGAAGCACATGCTGTGATCATGAATAGGAAAAATTAACTTCATTAAAATATTCATAGTAGCCAAAGCAATCCATAGTTTCAAAACAATTTCTATCAAAATACCAATGGCATATCTCATATAACTAGATCAAATATTTCAACCAAAGGACTTGTATGCATGCATATAAGCCTAACCAATGGACACAGACACTAGGGGGGTGAGGGCATGAATGGGGGGTGGGGCAGCAATGGGGGGATAAGGACACATATGTAATACCTTAATCAATAAAGAAAAAATTTTAAAAAAGAAAAATAGGTTTATTTGTGTTATGCTTATTAATTTGTGCAGTTATTCAGTGTCTAGTAAGTTAATGTTCAAGAAAAATATTAATTTTTATTAAAATGTTCTATTATTTTATGTTAATGATGACTCATTTATTTCAGCCCTTTATATTTAGCATGTCTCTATCGAAATAAACCTACGTTTCTATGAAAAAAAATTATATGAAATCACAAAATATCCAGACAAAGCTCAATAATCTTGAGAAAAAAACAAACAAAAGAAATGTGGAGGTATCGTGCTATCTGATATTAAACTATTCTACAAGGCATAATTATTTTTAAAAGCATGATACTGGCATAAAAACAAACTTGAAGATCAATAAAACAGGATAGAGAGCCCAGAAATAAACCCACACCTATATGTTCAATGAATATTTGACAAAGGAGGTAAGAACATACAGTGGGGTAAAGACACTTCCTTCAATAAATGGTGCTGGGATAATTGGACAGATACATGGAAAAATGAAAGTAGACCACCTCCTTATAGCATACAAAATAATAAAATACAGGAAGAGAAGATGGTTGCAGAATAGGCAGACCTTTCTTGCATCTCCTCTAGGGCCAGACTGGAAATAAAACTAAATTGGGGAACATTCACCTGGAATCACCAATTGAAGTCCAGCTGAGGAGACGTATAACAAGGAAGGAGAGAAATCACCAGAGACAGGAAGGAAGGGCAAGGCTGCAAGAGGGACTGGCCCAGCATCCATGGGTGGCATGTCAAGAGTGAGTAGAAATCTCTTGGCTGTGGGCATGGAGTTTGCCTGAGAGGACCAAGGACTGGAACACAGGCTGGGCACCTCAGTCTGGAGCACTAGAGGTGAAAACAAAGGCCCATGTAACATTCAGCCAAGAGGTCAGTGGGGCTCCTGGCCACCAGGGAGGAGATAAAGACATAAAGTTTTTTCGTTTATTTTTAAACCGAGACTGCCGGAGTCCATTCATTGTCTTCACTAGCTGAGTTTAGACAGAGACCCCCCCAAAAGCTAGTAGCCATTGAAAGTCCTAGTAAAGGTCAGGGCCGTGCACCACCCAGTTAATCTACGAACCACTCAGTTAATTTAGGTAATAATAGTTGAAGCATCCCCACCTTAGTTCCCTTAATTCCTTAGATACTTATGTAGATCCTTGTTGATTATTGTTAATCAGTTACTCTGCCTACACTCGGAAATCTATTGATGAGCTAATCAGATACTTTTGTCTACTCCTGGAAATTGCTGATCTGTGTGTCATTGAAACTTCCTTACCCTAAGGGCTACTCCAGATCAATAAAAGATTGGAGCAGCCTGAGCATGGGTGGAAGTCCCTCTCCTTGAGTTGGACTTGCCCACCTGGTCCTCCAGTATTGCAAAATTATCTCGTGTCTTTTTCTCTCATTTGCTGTGCGGCTCCTCTTTCAGGTACCAAACCCTACTCCACGCGGGACGTGGAAGGAAACACCCAACATCTGGCGCCCGACGGGTAATCTGGAAGTGCAGGCCTTGCTGGAGCGAGAAAAGGAAGTTTTCACCGAAAAGGTGTGGAAAACTCACCGAAAAAAGGTGAGGGGGATTCTACCGCACGCAATGCCCAGGATCAACTACAGAAGCCCGGGTCTGTAAGTAAACTGGGAACGTTTTCTTAACCAGGCTAACAAACGGGGCAGGATTTAACAAACGGGGCAGGATTTGGCTTTAAGAAAGTAGATTTGGCTTTAAAAAGGTATATTTGGCTTTTAAAAACTAAGAAACTGTATTATGTGCTTTTGATTTGCATGTTTAAAGTGTTAAAATTTTAGAAGGTAATCTTTTACAGTTTTTGCATGTTATTTTAGAACATACCCTTTGCTTTTCTTGAAGAAGGTACATTAGATCTTAAAAGGTTGCCAAAAAAGTTAGTTAGAACTTGAAAAAAGGTTAGCAGCAAGAAAAAGCTCATCTCAAAAAACTTTTTCCATGGGGAACATAATATCGCATTTGCTAAAGCCTTTTACAGAGGCTGAGGAGGAGTCTCCTCAACTGGTTCCCTCTGCTCCTCCTAGTGAGGAGTGGGAAGATACGTTAGAGGAATGGCCTTCACGGTCCTCTCCGCCTCCGCATGCACGTCCTAATTCTGATATGCTTAATTCGCTGTCATTTGAATCACCTGTGCAAAAAGCCATCAGAGAAGGATTGAGGGAAATACCGGCGGAAGAAAGGCTTGCTTTCCCTATCATAGAGGTACCTGATCCACAGCTACCGAATCGGGTAATCAGACAGCATGTAAAAATTGACTTTAAAATGATAAAGGCCTTACGTGAAAGTGTAGTCCAAAATGGTCCAACAGCTCCTTTTACAGGAGAAATTATGCATAGTATTTCTGAAGCTTTCCTAATCCCTCATGATTGGTATTCTCTAGCATGTGCAACTCTGGATGGAGGAGATTATTTATTATGGAAGGGAGAATTCTTGGAGAAATGCCAGGAGCAAGCCCAAATAAACCGCGGGCTGAATGCTCAAATAACTTATGAAATGCTAGCAGGACTGGGACAATACAACGATGTGCGAACCCAGTTAGATTATGTGCAACTGGCATATGAGCAAATTAGAGCTTGTGGAAGGAAAGCTTGGTGGGCTTTACCAGCAAAAGGGGACTCTGAGGGAGCTTTTAGTAAATGTTTACAGGGGCCTTTAGAATCATTTTCTGATTTTGTGGCTCGTCTCACTCGAGCAGTGAGACGACAGATTCAACATGAGGCAGCAGGAGACATTTTAATTCAACAATTAGCCTATGAAAATGCCAATGATGATTGTAAGAAATGCCTGATGCCTCTGAGAAAAGGTAGTACCATTACAGAAATGATTCGAGCATGTCAGAATGTGGGGTCAGGCACTTTTCAAGTGAATTTACTCACTGCCGCTGCTACTGTAAATAAAAGGTGTCATAACTGTGGAAACACAGGACATTTTAGAAAAGAATGTAGACAACCAAGAAGGACACAAGGAGGCGCTCCAGGGAAAGGCGCTAACATCTCGCCTCGTGAGCCGATCAAAACAGATCCAACCTCTGTGTGTCCTAGATGCCAGAAGGGCTACCATTGGGCCGGCCATTGTAAATTGAGATTCCACAAAAATGGGCAGCCGTTAAATCAAGACACAGGGTATGGCCAACAGCAGGGAAACGGCCAACGGGGCAACCCCCAGCCCCGTCAATAAAAGGGGAGATCTGCCCTGCAAAGCCTACAATGGAATCTCTGATTTGGGCCACTCCAGGAAGTGCAAGCCTAGATCTTAACAGTACTATAGCGGTCACTTTGACCCCTGATATGGCTCGGCAAGCTGTTCCTACAGGAATCTGGGGACCTGTGCCATCAGGAAATTTAGGATTAATTTTAGGGAGAAGTGGAAACACTCTGAAAGGATTAACTGTTTTGCCTGGAGTCATAGATCCAAATTATGAGGGAGAGATTAAAGTTATATTGGAATGCAATCATATTATGCAAATTACTCCAGGACAAACAATTGCTCAAATACTACTTCTACCTTATGCTCAACAAGGCAAGGCTATAAATAGGAAAAGAGGAATGCAAGGACTTGAAAGCTCAGACATCTATTGGATACAGGAAATTAGCAAAACTCGTCCTATGATTAATTTGAGAATAGAAGGAAAACTGTTTAAAGGCCTAGTAGACACTGGGGCAGATGTCAGCGTTATCAGCAAAGAATTCTGGCCTCCTAGTTGGTCCATGGTAGAAGCCATGAACTCAATTAGAGGGGTGGGAGTTCCTGATAACACGCAACATAGTGCTGGAGTCTTAAAATGGCAAGATGAGGAAGGACAGACAGGATGGTTTCAGCCCTATATAGTCTCTGGAATTACAGTCAATTTATGGGGCCGGGATGTCTCAGAAGGTTTACAAGCTTGTATTATTACCGGCAAAGGTCAGCAGCTTGTAACTCAGATGGGACATCAGAGTGATCAAGGCGTAAAAAACCCAGGAAGGCGAGGATATCAACCTTTTTAGGAGTGGTCACTGCTCAGTCTCCTCGCCCCCATGCTGATCCTATACAATGGAAAGATGACAAACCTGTATGGGTGGATCAGTGGCCATTAACCAAGGAGAAATTAGGTCATATTCATGGATTGATACAGGAACAAATAGAAGCTGGTCATATAGAGCCTTCCAATAGCCCTTGGAATACGCCTATATTTATTATACCTAAGAAGGTGGCAGGGAAATGGCGATTGATACATGATCTCAGAGCAATTAACGCTACTATGCATACCATGGGAGCTTTGCAACCTGGACTCCCAGCACCTTCACAAATCCCTTTAAATTGGTCTCTCATAGTAGTAGATCTTAAGGATTGTTTTTTCACCATTCCCTTGGCACCTCAAGATAAAGAAAGATTTGCCTTTTCATTGCCATCTATTAATAATATAGAACCCATGAGAAGATATCAGTGGAAAGTTTTGCCTCAAGGAATGGCCAATAGCCCTACCTTGTGCCAAAAATATGTGGCTCAAGCTGTTCAACCTTTAAGGGACAGATATTCCCGATGTTACATTATCCATTACATGGATGACTTGCTCTTAGCAAGTCCACGGGAAGAGCAGACTTTAGAAATATTTTTCCAATTAGAGAAGTAGCTCCCTAAATGGGGCTTAAAAATTGCTCCAGAAAAGGTACAAAAACAAACACCTTTTAAATATCTGGGAACCATAATTGAAAACCAATGCATTAGGCCACAAAAGGTGGAACTAAGAAAAGATTGTCTTAAAACTTTAAATGATTTTCAGAAATTATTAAGGGACATTAACTGGCTAAGACCCTACCTAAAAATCTCTACGGGAGAAATGACAAATTTATTTGATATACTTAGGGGTGACTCTGACCTTTCCTCACCCAGAACACTAACAGATGAAGCCAGAAAGGAGTTGCTAAGAATTGAACAGGCGATATCCTCAGCCCAAGTAGCACGGGTACAGCCTGAATTGCCTTTATTGGGACAGATTAACCATACTGCAAATAGTCCCACTGGAGTCATCTTCCAAAATAAAGACTCTCCCGCTATTATTGAATGGGTCCACCTAGGCCATCAGTCCTCTAAAACCGCTATTACTTATATAGAATTGATGGCTCAATTAATATATCAGCTTAGGAAGCGTTGCAGGCAGCTTAGAGGAGAAGAACCTAAATGCATCTATCTTCCCCTCACTGGAAAGCAATTAGAAATGTTGTTTCAAACTGACTTAAATTGGCAAATTGTGTTAAGTGGATATTCAGGTGAACTTAGTTGTCACCTATTAAAAGATAAACTTTTACAATTTTTAAATAAGACCTCCATCATTATACCAAAAATTACTAGGCAGGAACCAATTCCTGGAGCTTTAACTGTTTTTACTGATGGGTCATCAAATGGGAAAGCTGCCTATCATACTATAAATTCTGACCGAGTCATATTGACCAGTCATACGTCTGTGCAAAGAATTGAATTAGAAGCTATTAAGGCTGCATTGCAAGATTTCCAACAGCCTGTTAACATAATTTCTGATTCCTCTTATGCTTCGGGCCTAGTAAGTAGAATTGAAACTGCCCGGTTGAAATGGCTTAGTGACCAAAGTTTATTCTTACTATTTAAGCAGGTTCAGCAGATTGTGCAGCAGAGAAAATACCCTTTTTATATCACTCACATCAGGGCTCACAGCGTATTACCTGGCCCATTAACTAAGGGAAATGCACATGCTGATCAATTGGTTGCTTTATTAAAAGAGGCTTCAGAGTCTCATCAGCTTTTACATCAGCCTGCTAAAATGTTGTCCAAACAATTCTCAATCTCTCGACAGAAAGCAAAACAGATTATCAAGGAATGTCCCAGTTGCATGTTACATCTACCTCAAGGACCTAACACAGGAGTCAACCCTAGAGGTTTGCTAAGGGACCATATCTGGCAAATGGATGTAACACATTATACTCCTTTTGGACGTCTTGGGGCATTACATGTCTCTGTAGATACTTTTTCAAAGGTCCTATGGGCCACTGTATCTACAGGAGAGACGGCAAAACAGGTTATTAATCATTGCCTAGCTGCTTTTGCTGTCATGGGAATTCCAAAGATTATTAAAACTGATAATGGACCTGCTTATACAAGCTGTCAATTCCAGGAATTTTGTAAAAAGTGGAAAATTCAGCACATTACGGGAATACCATATAATTCCCAAGGACAGGCCATTATTGAACGTCAACACCAAAGACTGAAATCTCAATTAGAAAAACAAAAAGGGGGGGATGATGGAGAAATCACCTGCGGGTAGGCTGCATCAAGCCTTAATTACTCTAAATTTTTTCACTTGTGATGCTGATGGAAAGACACCTATGGAGCTACATTGGTGTCAGAATAAAACAAAAGAAAATGGTCTAGTTAAATGGAAGGATCCCGAATCTGGTTTATGGAAGGGACCTGACCCATTATTAACTTTTGGCAGAGGGTACGCTTGTATATTCCCAGAGAATTTTTCCAAACCCGTATGGATTCCTGCTAGAAATATTAAACTGCATCAGGAATCTAGCCAGACTGAAGATCTTGTGCCTGGAGCCATAACATGTAGCTGTAAACAATCAACTACCTCAGCCACAGAAAGCAGCGACTCCAAGCAGTCCAATGAAGATGAGGAGCAGGAAGAGGACAAACCAGACAACAGCCAAGAGACCATCTTGGGCACGGTAAAGTGAAATATGGTAACAATTATTTCAGGTAAAGACTGTAAGTTTCATTATGGTCTTGGAGGGCACATTTTTCCTTTACCTGGGAAGGACAGGATAGCTATCCCAAGCTCAGAGGGCTCCAGATAACTTGTCAACTCAGTGCTCTGGAGACCCAAAACTGTAACTTAGATAAAGTGCCTAAGTTAACCTCATTCCAAACCCAAACCTTGAGTTTAAAATTAAGTTGTCATGACCTAGAGCAAAGAATATTCTTACATGGTATTATTCTACAAAGTTTTATTAATAATTTTTGATGCTTTACAACAGTATATTGTGCATTTATCCCAAACAAATTTACAAATGAATTTGAATGTTTTAAGAAAGGATTTATTCCCTCCTGGGAAGGCACTTAAGCATTCTGTATTGACCTCTCTTGACCTTTTTTTTTGCCAAAAGGATTCCAATTGTCTACAGCTGTTATCTAGGCTCTCCGTTCAAACTGAGATCATGAAAAGCTGGTACCATGGATCTGTCTCTGGCCCAATGGCGTAAGCTGGGCCCTCTCTGGAGAAGAAACCTGGGTTCCCTATGATCAATGCCGGGGCCCCGCCAGCAGGCGAGGGGATCCAAAGGCAGTTGCTGGGCATGGAGGCCAGAGGGACATAGGCTATCAAGGAGACAGAACTGAACCTCACATCACCCTACTTGGCCCAGAGATGGCTGGTAGTCAAAGACGGGTAAGACCCCACAGGGTGGGGCAACCTAAGACAGGCACAGCCGGGGGCCAGTAGGAGAAAACTTGGGGTGCAACAAAGGTGGGGCACAGATCCTCACCCCCCCCAATGGTGCAGGGGCTTGAACACTCGCCCCTTCTGAGGAAGGTCTCCTGTCCCCATGGCTGCTTCTTGCTTCCCATGCCCAGCCCAAATCAGGAACCAAAAGAAAGAAGAGACTTGGTCCAGCTGAAACCAGAATCCAGATAAACGGAGGCTTGGCTAACAGACCCTATGTCTAAATCTAGCCTAACAACAGGAATGCTCAAGGCCTTCACAAGGATGTAAAGTGATCCTTTTCATTAATATTTACAGTGTAAAATAAGATTATTGTTAAAATATTAACTTTGACAGCAAAATAGTTTTCAAATTAATTAAAGTCAAGTTTTCAAATTAATTAAATTTAGCTAATTTGAAATAAGTAATTGTTCAAAAAGTATTAACAAAAATTTTCATTTCGTGGTAAACATGCTATGAACCTAAAGCATGTTCAGGTTCATTTTTTTGTGCAAAAAATTAATATTTAAAGCTATCTAGACTGCATTATAAAATTTCCAAAAGCCTTTTAATTAAATCAAAAAAAGGGGGATAGTGGAAAAATATAGTGGAAAAATGCCATGTAAGGAAATAGATCCTGTAACTAAATTACATTTAGAGAAAAAAAAATTTTTTTCGTTTATAATGCTAATAGTGAGACACCCGGGAAAAAACACACATGTTGCCAGGGTAAGCCAGGGAAAGATCATTTTAAAGAAAAGACCCCAAGTAAGGTTTTTTCCTTTAACCTTTGGTCGAGAATATGTTTGTATACTTTCAGAGAACAGCTACAAGACCATGTGGATTCCTGTAACAATGGATCCCAGAAAGCCAACCACAAAGACAGTTCAGAGATGGAGATGGTGGAAGACGCCTTGCCATGCTAGCAGTCAGCAGCTGTGCGTCACTGCAGCGTGCCCAGGACCAGACCAGAAAGGACCGGACCTGCATTTTCCACCATCCAGAACCATTTCATTGCTGGCATGTACACATGAACTTTTGGACATTGAAACTTGGACTCAGAACTTTTGGACATTGAAATTGGGACTTGATTATTTTTTAAAGAAAAAATAAGGGGGAGATGCTGGAGTCCATTTATTGTCTTCACTAGCTGAGTTTAGACAGAGACCCCCCCAAAAGCTAGTAGCCATTGAAAGTCCTAGTAAAGGTCAGGGCCGTGCACCACCCAGTTAATCTACGAACCACTTAGTTAATTTAGGTAATAATAGTTGAAGCATCCCCACCTTAGTTCCCTTAATTCCTTAGATACTTATGTAGATCCTTGTTGATTATTGTTAATCAGTTACTCTGCCTACACTCGGAAATCTATTGATAAGCTAATCAGTTACTCTGCCTACACTCGGAAATCTATTGATGAGCTAATCAGTTACTCTGCCTACACTCGGAAATCTATTGATGAGTTAATCAGATACTTTTGTCTACTCCTGGAAATTGCTGATCTGTGTTACATTGAAACTTCCTTACCCTAAGGGCTACTCCAGATCAATAAAAGATTGGAGCAGCCTGAGCATGGGTGGAAGTCCCTCTCCTTGAGTTGGACTTGCCCGCCTGGTCCTCCAATATTGCAAAATTATCTCGTGTCTTTTTCTCTCATTTGCTGTGCAGCTCCTGTTTCAGGTACCGAACCCTACTCCACGTGGGACGTGGAAGGAAACACCCAACACGAGACTACAGAATATTTTTTGCAGCTACTCAACCAAGGCTTCAGTGAAAGGAGGGTGATATAGACTGGAGTTGTCTGAGGACAGGCTGGTGTGGGAAGCATTGGGGGAAGATGTGGAAAGGCAGTGTTTAGGAGACCTGCAGTCGGTTGTAACTCCCCTAACTAAAGAAGAAATTTTTTCCTGAAAGGTGAAGGTCCTTCCCAGAAGCTATAGCTCAGGAAAAGGAAAATACCTCACCCTATAGGATACAGCTCACCCACCCTCATGAACCCTGCTTTCCACACCCTGTGTCTCAACCCTTGAAGAGAAGACAACAGCAGAAGACAAGCCTACAGGTTTGACAAGTCCCAGGGAGCCTCAATGACTCGTTTGGGATGGATCTATCCTCTTGACTGTCCAGGGACCTGATTGTTGCTTCCTTCTCACTAGAGAGCTGATAGAAACTCCAGTTTTCAGGGCATATCCCATTGAAATACATATGATGATCTCTGCCCAGATGAGGACAAAGAAATATTATGGGACATTATCAGAGGAGTAGTTCTGGTACTGGGAAACACACCCACCACTTTCCCTAAAATTTGAATTACACATGCCCTTCATGGGAGACACAAGGTCTTATACTCCAGATTCTGCCTAAAGCCCTTTCAGAGACAGACTTTTCAGTGATTAAGACTGACAGCTGGCCGTCAGTTGAAGGCAGGTGGAGGTAGAGACTGGGGACATTGAGAAAGTTTGCTGAACCATTCTGGAGATCTGTGTTGCTAACAAACCAGCCTTAGGGTGCAGCTTTGCCCTTCCCACGTGCGGCCAAGTCCTGTGGAGAAAGACATAAACTATAAACCACTTGGAACTTTGAATAGGTTGCTGAGAGCCAAATATGGACAGTTTCTGACAGTGGCTAGCACTTAGGTTCCTTCCAAAAGGTCCAGAATCAGCAGACAAAATGGACAGCTTGTCAACAGAAGAGCGGGATCCAAAGGGAGCTCCCAGGAGGCGCCAAACTCTGCTGAGATGAATGCCATTTCACATTTTTTACATTACCTTCTTTATTTTTCTTCTTTATTGATCTATTATTTTAGTCTTTTTTCCTTTCATATCTCTAATTTTCTCTTTCCTTAGCTTACACTATTTTTTTCTTCTTTTTCCTGCTTTCTTTTTTCCTCTTCTTATTTTTTTGCTATTCTGACTACTCCTCTTTTTCCTTTTCATATTTTTTCTTCCTCTTTTCTTGTATACCATTTTCCTTACTCTATTCTTTATTCTTATTTTCTTTCTTAAACATTGGTCCTTTCATATTCCTTTTTATTCCCCCCTGTCTTCCCTTCTCCTATTTTTATTTTATTTTATTTATTTTTTATATTTACTTTTTTTTAAATATATTTTATTGATTTTTTACAGAGAGGAAGGGAGAGAGATAGTCAGAAACATCGATGAGAGAGAAACATCCATCAGCTGCCTCCTGCACATCTCCTACTGGGGATGCGCCCGCAACCCACGTACATGCCCTTGACCGGAATCGAACCTGGGACCCTTCAGTCTGCAGGCCGACGCTCTATCCACTGAGCCAAACCGGTTTCGGCAGCCCTTCTATTTTTAAAATTTCCTTTTATTCTTATTCTCTGGTCTGTTTCCTAATTCTCTTTTCTTTTGTGGTTCTTGTAGGAGTATTTTGTATGTTTTTATTTTGTTTCTTGTTTTGGTGTGTTGTGTTTTTTTGTTATTCGGTCAGCACCTGCACATAAGCTTGCATGATGTGGTGAGAGTTGAGCCTGACAGTCATAAAGCCTGAGAGAAGATCCCACCCTTGAACTGGACAACAACAATCAAGATCCAATTATAATAGGAGCACCAAAATAACCCACAAAATAGACATTCCCCACTAAGGAGACCAAAGACTCTATGCCACAGGGTCCCACAGAACACTTAATACATAAGGCCACCCCATGAAGACTGGAGACACAGCATTTTGATCTAATACATAGAAACAAATCAAAAGGGACAGCAAAATGGAGAGATAAAGAACCAACCCCTAAATGAAAGAAAAGGAGGAAACTCCAAAATAAGACCTAAACCAAATGGAAGCAAGCAATTTATCAGATATAGAGTTCAAATGAATGGTAATAAGGATGCTGAAGGAAGTTAGTTATAATTTCAAGGAACTACAACAGAATGAAATAAGAAATTGAAACCATGAGTAAGAAACAGTCATAAATGAAGAATAATATATCAGACATCAAGAATACACTGGAAAGCCCTAGCTGGTTGTCTCAGTGGATAGAAAACCAGCCCATTGACTAAGGGTCACAAATTTGATTCTGGTCAAGGGCACATACTTCAGTTTCAGGCTTGATTCGGAGCCCAGATCAGGATGCATGCTGGAGGCAACCAATCGATATGTCTTTCACACATCAATGTTTCTCTCTCTCTGTCTCTCCCCCTCCCTTTCACTCTTTCTAAAAATCAATGAAAAATTATCCTCACATAAGTATTATCAAAAAAGAATACACTGGAAGAGATCAAAAGTAGATTGAAAGAGGCAAAATATTGAATCAGTGATTTGGAAGACAAGGTAGGAAAAAAAACACCAAATGGAGCAGCAAAAAGAAAATAGGATTAAAAAGCAGGAGAATAGTGTAAGGGAACTTTGGGACAACATGAAATGTGACAATATCCACATCACATGGGTACCAGAAAGAGAAGAAAGTGATCAAGGAAGAAAAAAGCTGTTAAAAGAAATAATGACAGAAAACTTCACTAACCTGGTGAAGGAAAAATTCACACAATATCAGGGAGCACAGATAGTACCAATCAAGTTGAACCCAAAGAGACCCACTCCAAGACATATCATAATTAAAGTGACAAGTATTAAAGACAAATAAATAATCTTAATGGCAGCAAGAAGATAGAAAGTTAGCTACAAGGAAGTACCGATTAGAACAGTGATGGCGAACCTTTTGAGCTCAGTGTGTCAGCATTTTGAAAAACCCTAACTTAACTCTGGTGCCGTGTCACATATAGAACTTTTTTGATATTTGAAACCATAGTAAAACAAAGATTTATATTTTTGATATTTATTATATATATTTAAATGACATTTAACAAAGAAAAATCAACCAAAAAAATGAGTTCACGTGTCACCTCTGACACGCGTGTCATAGGTTCACCATCACTGCATTAGAATGTCAGCTGATTTCTCAAAAGAAACACTTCAGGCCAGAGGTGATTGCATGAAGTATTCAAAGTAATGAAAAGCAGGGACCAAAATTTAAGACTGCTCTATTTTAAATTGAAGGTGGAAAAAATAACTTTCCAGATAAAATAAGGCTAAAGAAGTACATTAAAACTAAACCAGCATTGCAATAAATGTTAAAGGGAGTGCTTTAAGAAGAAGAAGAAAGTGAAAGATAGAAATATAGCTATAAAGAAAAATGGCAATAAATAAGTACATATCAATAATAACCTTAAATGTAAATGGACTAAATGTTCTAATCAAAAGACATAGGATGACTTAATAGATAAGGAAACATTACCCATATATATTCTGTCTACAAGAATCCTACTTCAGTACAAAGGATTCACACACAGTAGAAGTGAAAGTATGGAAAAAATTTCCTATGTGAATGTAAATGAAACAAAAACCTGGAGTACCAATACTCATAACTGAGAAAATAGACTTCAAAGCAAATACCACAAGAGAGAAAGAAAGACACTACATAATAGAAGACATTAAGGGAGAGATAGGTAGCAATACAATCAGTGTAGGGGATTTTATCATTGGATCGATCTTCCAGAAAAAATAACAACAACAAGAAAACAGCAGCCTTAAATGACACATGGGATCTGATGAATTTAATTGATATTTACAGAATATTATATCCCAAATCGGCAGAATAGAAATTGTTCTCAAGTGCACATGGATCATTCACAAAGGTAGACCACATGTTAGGACACATAATAAGTCTTAATATATTCAAGAAGATTGAAATCATATCAAGCATCTTCTCAGAACAGAATGGCATGAAACTAGAAATCAACTACTATAAAAAATTCAAAACATTCAAACACATGGAGACTAAATAGCTTGTTATTAAACAATGAGTGGACTACAGATGATATCAAGGCAGAAATAAAAAAATTACCTGGAAAAAATGAAAATGAATACACAATAACCCCAAATCTATGGAACACACCTAAAGTAGTCCTGAAAGTTCATAGCATTACAGACCTACCTCAAGAAACATGAAAATTATGAAATAAAAAATCTAACCTTGCAACTTAAAGAATTAGAAAGAGAAAAACAAGAAAAGCCCAGAGTAAGTAGAAGGAAGGAAACAATAAAGATCAGTGAGTAAATAAATGACATAGAGACTAAAAAAAAAATACAAAATATCAATGAAACCGAGAGCTGGTTCCTTGAAAAGATAAACCCGAGTGATGAACCTTTAGCCAGACTTATCAAGAAACAAAAAGATAGTACCCAAATAAATATATAAAATCAGAAATGAAAGAAATGAAGTATCAACTGACATTATAGAAATACAAAGAATTGTAAGAAAATACTTTGAACATCTATATGAAAAATCTGGACAAGCTGGATGAAATGGACAAATTCCTAGAAACAGACAACCTGCCAAAACTCAATCAGGAAGAATCAGGAAACTTGACTAGGCCAATAACAACTAATGAAATTGAAGCATAATCAATATACCCCCAACAAACAAAAGTCCTAGCCTCATTGGCTTCAAAGTTGAGTTTTACCTAACATTCAAAGAATTAACACCAATCTTTCTCAAACTATTCCAAATTGTAGTTCCATAAAGATATGATGATTTTTGTTCTATTATTTTTTTCCTTTTTTAAATCTTTATTGTTGAGAGTATTACTGATGTATGCCCCTATTCTCCCATTGCCTACCTCCACCCAGAACCCACACCACTGGAAGACTTCACCACCCTATATTCTGTGTCCATGGGTAATGCATATATGTATATAAGTTCTGTGGTTAATCTATTCCCATCCCCCCTTCCCTCTGAGATACATCAGCTTGTTCCAGGTTTCCATGCCTCTTGTTCTATTTTATTCATCAGTTTATTTTATTTATTAGATTCCTTGTTTGTTTATTTTGATTTTTGGTTCAATTGTTGATAGATATGTATTTGTTGCCATTTTATTGTTCATATTTTTATCTTTTTTCCTTCTTCTTCTTAAAGAAGAACCTTCAACATTTCATGTGGTACTGGTTTAGTGGTGATGAACTCCTTTAGCTTTTACTAGTCTGGGAAGCTCTTTATCTGACTTTCAATTCTAAATGATAGCTTTGCTGGATAGAGTAATCTTGGTTGTAGGTCCTCGCTTTTCATCACTTTGAGTATTTCTTGCCAATCCCTTCAGACCTGCAAAGTTTCCGTTGAGAAGAGCTGACAGTCATGTGGGCACTCCCTTGTGGGTAACTAACTGATTTTCTATTGCTGTTTTAAGATTCTCTCTTTGTCTTTACCCTTTGGCATTTTAATCATGATGTGTCTTGGTGTGGACCTCTTTGGGTTCCTCTTATTTGGGACTCTCTGGGATTCCTAAACTTGTACGTCTGTTTCTTTCACCAGGTAGGGGAAGTTTTCTGTCATTATTTCTTCAAATAGGTTTTCAATTTCTTGCTCCCTCTCTTATTCTTCCTGCACCGCCATGATTCAAATGTTGATATGCTTGAAGTTTTCCCTCAGGCTCCTTACACTCTCTTCATATGTTTGGATTCTTTTTTCTGTTTGTTCTTCTGGTTGGGTGTTTTTTGCTTCCTCATATCTCATATCTCAAATCTCAACTCATATCTCAAATCTGATATGATTCTCAGCATCCTCTACTCTATTGTTGATTCCCTGTAAATTATTTTTCATTTTAGTTAGTGTATCCTTCATTTCTGACTGGTCCTTTTTCATGTTTTTGATGTTCTAAGTTCCTTGAAATTATCTCTAAGTTCCTGAAATTCTCACTAAGTTCCTTGAAGCTCTCATTAACTTCCTTGAGAATCCTTTTAACCATTGTTTCGAACTCTGTATCTATCTAGTAGTTTGCTTGCTTTCATTTAATTTAATTCTTTTTTTGGAGATTTCCTCTGTTCTTTCATTTGTGACATGTTTCTTCATCTCTGCATTTTGGCTGCTTCCCTGAGTTTCTTCTATGTATTAGGTAGAGCTGCTATGTATTCTGGAATTAGTAGAGTGGCCTTGTGTAGTAGATGTCCTATAGGGCCCAGTGGCTCAGCCTTCCCAGTCACCTGAGCTAAGCATTCTATGTGTGTCCCTGTGTAGTCTGTGTGCACTGTCTTGTTGCATTTGAGCCTTGATTGCTGTTGGTGTAACTGGGAGGAATTGACCACCAGACCAGCTGGCTGTGAAGACTACAGTGAAAGAGCTGCTGTGCAGGAGACACCCCATATGGAGCAGGCCTTGCTTCAATTGGGCTTTGGTGCTCACTGAGTCTGTCCCTTGAGTGTGTCTCTCATGGACATGGTAGAGTTGAAATCTAGTGTTGTCTGAAGCTGCCCACTAGGTACACTGGCTCTAGGGCTTCCAGGAGGCACAAAGTCAGCCACTGCCTGTGCCCTGCCTGGAGCCACCCACTATGAGCTACAGAGCAATCTGCCAATGGCTGCTACTTGTGTTGAGCTTGGAGATGCCCATGAGAAGCCAAGCTGTGACCTTTGGCAGCAGCTGCTAGTGCTGGGCCAGGGGCCACTTAACAAGAGGTATAGGGTACTCTGAGTCAAGCTCTTACTTGTTTGAAAGATTTTAGGAAAGTCTGAGCCAGGACAGGCCATTCATATGGAAAATCCACTGCAAACAACTTGGGTGGGGCTGAAAATTGGGTGGGGCAAGACCTCAGGGGATCACCAGGGTGGAGTGAACAATGTGGGATAGGTTGATGGAGACTCAGATATGGTGCCTGCTAGTCAGCTCTGTGTGTGTGTGTATATGGGGGGTGTCTCAGCAGAGGAACAATGACCTCAGCCAGCACTTCTGTCTGGGAAAAAGCTGCCCCCAAGTTATTGTCCTGATGCTAGCCAATTTAGTTCCTCCCCATATGTACCTGGATCCTTTCAAGCTGCTGCCCTAGCGCTGGAGCTCAGAGGGAGTGAATAAGTAATCCATGTGTGGGACCTTTAAGAGAAACTGTGTGGGCCTCCAGCTGCCTCCCTGTCACTCAGCCACAATTCCTTTGCTTTATATAGCCCTGGCACTGGAACCCTGGGATGACTGTTCTATTGTGGAGCTGTAACCCCTTGCACATCACAGAAGGCCTCCTCAGTCAAGATTACTATCCTGATTAAAAACACACCACACATTGGGGTCAGACCAACCTGTTCCACACCTCCACCCCTCCTACTAATCTGAATGCTGTTTCTTCTTTAAATCTCTAATTGTATGGCTTCCATTCAGCCAGATTTTAGGTGGTTCTGAATAATGATTTTTCTGTGTTTTAGTTGTAATTTTGATATGGTTGTGGGAGGATGCAAGTACCTCATTTACCTATGCCACCATCTTGGTTCCTCCTGTTCTATTTCTTTAAAAAAATTACATTGGGATGAATTTTATCTCAAAGGCAGGGAAAGTAAAGGCAACAATAAATGAAAGTTACTATATCAAACTAAAAAGCTCTGCACAGCAAAAGAAATCCCCCCCCCCCAAAAAAGCAACCAAACAAATGAGAGAGAATATTTGCGAACAACAGTTCTGACAAGGGGTTAATACCCAAAATATATAAAGAGCTCATACAACTCAACAATTAAAAAATGGGTGAAGGACCTGCACTGACACTTCTCCCAAGAAGACATATAAACAGCCTGCAGATAATATGAATATATGTTCAACTTTATCTGTTAGGGAAATGCAAACCCAAACTACAATGAGATACCACCTCACACCTGTTATAACAGCTATTATTAACAAGACATGTAATAACAAGTGGGGTGCCTAAAAAATTTGAGAATAGTGTATCCAAATTACCCAACAACTCCTCTCCTAGGTATCTACCCCAAAATTTTGAAAACATTTATGCACAAAGATATATATGCTTCTATGTTCATAGCAGCACTATTCAACATGACCAAGACATGAAAACCAAACTATCTTTTGATAGATTATTGGACAAAGAAGATATGGTACATATATTTAATGGAATACTACCATAAGAAAAGATGAAATACTGCCATTGTAATAACATGGAAGGACCAAAAGAATATCATGCTAAGTGAAAAAAGTCAGTCAGATAAAACTAAGAACCATATGATTTTACCCTTATGTGGGACATAAAATTGAAACTCATAGACACAGGCAACAGTATGGTGATTATCAGAGGGAATTGGGGTATGGAGGTAGTAAAGGTTTATAAAGTGTGCCAAATATAGGGTGTCCCAAAAATATATACACACACTCTGAATAATTATAAAGGCAGTGTTTATTAAAATACATTGCATTTTCAAATTTGAGCTATCAGCTGTTAAAATGTACATACATTTGTTGTGACACCCTTTATATGGTGACAGAAGATGGTTTGACTTTGGATGGTAGGCACACAATTTAATATACAGATCATGTATCATAGAGTTGTACACTTGAAATATATATGATCTTGCTAACTAATATCACTCAAATGCATTTAATAAAAATTATAATTAGAAATTTAAAATAGCACAGATTTCAACCTCCTGTGATATTATCCTAAGAACATAATATGTTTGTGGTGCTTTCCTTCAAAGTAAAGTGAAAAGCATTGGAATTAGTGGACTACTAAGAAGAATGGTTATCTAAGCAAAATATTTCATCTTCCTATGTTATCCAAATTCTTTAAAATAATAGAGTATAAAAGAAAAAAGAGAGAGAGAACTCATGGACATGATCAACAGTGTGGTTGCTGTGGTTAGGATGGGGTGAGTGGAGGTAGAAGAGGGCATACAGAGTATAAATGGTGATGAAAAAAATTAAAGTAAATTAAAATTTTAAAAATTATAATTGTATCTGTGCATTGTATTAAAATTGAGAAAGCTTTTAATTGTACTTGTGTATTACAAACTTCTTTTGAGAATTCCAAATGAAAATAAAATTGCATTATTTGTATCAAATAATTAAAGTACCCTTTTAATCTCCAAAATAATACAATTCAGTTCACTGTGAAGTGACAGAGCCCCTTGGTATCTCCCCTTATTTATATACAACTAGTCATTTCTAATTGAACAGAGATCTCTCTAGTAAACATATTAGCAAGGCTGAGAAATCCACACATTAGTGTATCTGAAGGTGGGCATATTAAAATGTGTAAGGTAGACAGGATGAGGGGAGGGAAAAAGATGGTCCCCACAGATGCACTTCCCCAACCACCATGGCTGAACTTGGAATCCCAGCTAATGCAGTAGTAACAGAAGAATCAAGGTGTGGCCATAAACTAAGGCCTAGTGGAGTGTAAGAAGGGCATAAGCAACATTGTCACCTGAGAATCCAGCTCCCTATCTTGATTGCTTGTAGCAGTAGCAACAGCAAAGATGAACTGACATCCTCCCAGCTATAGCACAGCAAAATCAGCAGCCATAGGGAACCAGATAGCATCATAGTGGACTAGTGAAACCCAGCTCCTCACCACCTGCCACATCCCTCAACCATGGTGGAGGTGCTCCAAGGCTTAGGAAACCTGGAAATAATGGGGCACCCACAATCTTGGTCACCAAGGCTGCAACTTCCACAACCACAGTAATGCCCCTCCACTTTTTCCCTGGAGGAGCAAATAACACAGGTAAGAGAAAACAAACACTTGAGCTATAACACCATCTACTGGAAAAGAAAAGAAAGACCTCTAATTACCAACCTGCTGAATTGTTGGTAACCAAAATAATCTCTCAATAAGAAGGTACAGTGGAACCTCTGTTTTCATACTTAATTGCTTGTGGGAGGCTGTTCTAAAAGAGATTTGTTCAAAAAATGAATCATTTTTCCCCACTAGAAATTATGTAAATTGAATGAATTCATTCCAGACCCCAAATGATTCCCTGTTTTAACCTTTATTATATAGAGTACATGTCTAATGTACAGTCTAATACATAAGCAAACACTTCTTAATTTATCAAACCACCTCCTACTAGCCTTAAATCACTTTCAACACTTATTCCAGAGATGTCTTCCAGGAGGTCAGCATGCTGCATCTTCACTTTTTCACATATCATTGCCTCCAAAATGCTGTCACAGTTTTCCTTTTTTTAAAATCCAAATCACCAAGTTTTCAATATCTTCAATTGCCTGTGACCATTGTTTCATGAACACTTTCACACCTTTAACAGTATCAGCACTCTTGATGGACTCTTTGTGTGTTTTTTTTAAATTTGCTAATTCTCCATTTCACCAGCAACAGAAGCAAAACAAGCAAACAAACAAATAAACAAAAAAATAAACTACACACACGCACACACACAAATATTCACAGCACAATTTCCTGAGATGTTAACAAGGCTAGGTTTAGCAGTAACCTGACTCACACTAGCATATTTTCTCCTTTGTTTTTGGCCTAAGAGACACTTTTTGTCATGCTGATGTATCAGGATGAAAAGATTGTCAGGTCGATAACTGAAATTTGTTCAACTGAGACAATTTTTCCATGAACAACTTGGTCAAGAACCAAATTGTTTGAGATACCAGTAGGAGACATTCGAGAATCAAGGTTTGAGTATAGTTGATTATTTCAAATGCACCAGCAGGTAAACAATCCATCAAGTACCACAAATAATAAAGGTGAAATTAAAATACAGAAAGGAAATGACAATTCTCCAGACAACAAACTCAAAGTCATGGAAGATTTTAGTATAAATGGCAGAGAATTTAAAATAGCAGTCATGAAAAAAAAAGCAAATGAATACAAGAAAACTCAGAAAAGCAGTTCTAGGGACCCAGAAATAAAATTAATGAGCAGAATGAGTACTTCACCAAGAATATTGAAATTATAAAAAAAATTCTGGATCTCAAGGACTTAATAAATGATATTAATAATGTATTAGGAAGCATAGGAAATAGTGTAGACCATATGGAAGAGAGAATTAGTGAACTCAAAGGTAGAAATAATTCAAGTGGAAGAACCAAAATGACTATTTTTTTTTAACTGAAAGAACTATCTGCCTCTGTTAGAAAGGGCAACATAAAAATAATGGGTATCCCAGAAGGAGAAGAGAGGGAGAAAGGACCAGACAGTCTATTCAAAGAAATAATTGATGAGTACTTCCCAAACCTGCCACAAGGTTAGACAAGGAACAGGACATTCAAGTACAAGAAACTAACAGAACCTAATTATCTCAACGCTTAAAGACCTTCTCCCAGACATGTTATATTAAAAAGTAAATGTAAAAAATTAATGATAAAGAATTCTCGAGGCAGTCGGTGTGGGGGGTGGGAAACAGTAACTTAGAAAGGAAACCCCACAAATTTATCATCAGCTTTCTCAGAAGAAAATATGCAAGCTAGAAGAGAGTATGATGATATATTCAAAATTTTAAGAGTGAAACCACCATCCAAGTATAATATATCCAGCAAAGTTATCCTTTATTTTTTTTAAATATATTTTATTGATTTTTTACAGAGAGGAAGGGAGAGAGAGAGAGAGTTAGAAACATTGATGAGAGAGAAACATCAATCAGCTGCCTCCTGCACACCTCCTACTGGGGATGTGCCCGCAACCCAGGTACATGCCCTTGACCGGAATCGAACCTGGGACCTTTCAGTCCGCAGGCCGATGCTCTATCCACTGAGCTAAACCGGTTTCGGCAAAGTTATCCTTTATATATGAAAGAGACATGAAGCCTTTCCCAGATCAAAAAACAACAACAAAACAAAATAAAACCGAGGGAATTTATCACAAGGCCTGATCGCATACAAAAAAAAAAATGTTGAAAGGAGCTCTTCTATATGAAATAAAAATACCCCCCCAAAAAAAACATAAAATACTTTGAGTAAGGTTACAAACAGACACAAACAGAAAATTGCAATTCCATTTTAGAATAGGGTGTTAAATACTTAATTATAACATAAAGGTTCAAGGAGATAAAGCAGTAAAAATAATTCAGCTACTGCAATTGGGTAACGAATGCACAACACAAAATGGGATAACTTGTGACAAAAACATTAAAGGGGAAGAGGAAAAGGACTGAACTTATGTAGGTGATTGAAGAGAAGATGTTATCAAAAGAAAAGAACTGCCCGGCTGGTGTGCTCAGTGGTTGAGTGTTGACACAGGAACCAAGAGGTCACCAGTTGGATTCCCAGTCAGGGTTGTTGGCTCAATCCCCATTGGGGGACGTGCAGAGGCATCCAATCGCTATTTCTCTCTCATCAATGTTCCTATCTCTTTAGTCCTCTCCCTTCCTCTTTCTCTAAAAAAATCAATAAAAACACATTTGTTTAAAAAAAGGATTACTTTAATATATGAGACATTTAATACAAGCATCATGGTAACAATAAAAAATGCAGTACTGAGAAACAAAACATAAAAAGGGGGAACAAAACATCATAGAAAACCATCAAACCTTAATAACAAACAAATTCAAAAGAAAAAGAAAAATAGAGGGGTTCAAGATCTCCTCAAAGTAGGAGGATCTTAGAGGACCCAAATAAACAAAATCAGAAATGATAGAGGCAAAATAACAACAGACCCCACAGAAATACAAATGATTGTTAAAAAATACTATGAACAACTCTACTCCAACTAACTAGACAACCTGAAGGAAATGGACATATTCCTAGAAAACTACAACCTTCCAAAACTCAATCAGGAAGAATCTAAAAATCTCAATAGGCTGATAACTATGGAAGAAAATGAAGCAGTGATCAAAAACCTTCCAGCAAACAAAAGCCTGGGGCCAGATGGCTGCACAGGGGAGTTTTACCAAACATTCAAGGAATAACTAAAACCTATCCTCCTCAGACAATTCAAAAAATTCAAGAGGAAAGAACACTTCCAAGCTCATTCTATGAAGCCAGCAACACCCTAATACCAAAACCAGATAAAGACAACACAATGAAAGAGAATTACAGGCCGATATCCCTCATGAACGTAGATGCCAAAATCCTCAACAAAATCCTAGCAAATAAGATCCAGCAGTACATCAGAAAGATCATACTCCATGACCAACTAGGATTTATCTCAGGGATGCAAGGATGGTACAATATCCACAAATTAATAAACGTGATACATCACATAAACAAATTGAGAGAAAAAAACCACATAGTCACAACAATTGATGCAGAAAAAGCATTTGACAAAATCCAACACCCTTTCTTGATAAAAACTCTCAGCAAGGTTGGAATAGAAGGATAATACCTCAACATAATAAAAACCATATATGACAAACTCAGAGCCAACATCATACTCAATGGGCAAAAACTAAAACCATTTCCCCTAAGAATAGGAACAAGTCAGGGATGCCCACTCTCACCACTCCTGTTCGACATAGTACTGGAAGTATTAGCCATTGCGATTAGACAAGAAGAGAAATAAAAGGCATCAAAATTAGAAAGAGAGTAAAACTGTCCTTATTCGCAGATGACATATTGTACAGAAAAAAAACCCTAAA
>NW_005871052.1:5063132-5071838 GCF_000147115.1 Myotis lucifugus | reverse complement strand
AATAAAAAAGGCCCCGAATAGCTGCAGCGATCCTGAGGAAAGAAGAACAAAGTAGGTGGATCTCAATAGCAGATATCAGCTGTATAAAAAAGCCAACTGTTCTCAAAAACTGCCTGGTACTGGCACAAGAACAGACATATAGATCAATGGGAATAGAATAGAAACCCCAGAAATCGACCCAAACCAATATGCTCAATTAATATTTGACAAAGGAGGCAAGAACATACAATGGAGTCAAGACAGTCTCTTCAATAAATGGTGTTGTGAAAATTGGACAGATACATGGGGAAAAAAATGAAACTAGACCACCAACTTACACCATACACAAAACTAAACTCAAAATGGATAAAGGACTTAAATGTAAGATGAGAAACCATAAAAATACTAGAGAAATCCAAAGGCAAGAAAATCTCAGACATATGCAGGAGCAATTTCTTCACTCATACAGATCCTAGGGCATTGGAAACTAAAGAGAAAATAAACAAATGGGGCTACATCAAAATAAAAAGCTTCTGCACAGTAAAAGAAACAGTCAACAAAACAACAAGAAAACCCACTGCATGGGAGAACATATTTGCCAAGGTTATCACCGATAACGGTTTAATCTCCAACATTTATAGGGAACTCATACAACTTAATAAAAGGAAGATAAACAATCCAATCAAAAAATGGGCAAAGGACCTAAATAAACACTTTTCAAAAGAGGACATTCAGAAAGCCAAGAGACATATGAAAACATGCTCCAAGTCACTAATCTTCCAAGAGATGCAAATCAAAACAACAATGAGGTACCATCTCACACCTGTCAGAATGGCTATCATCAACAAATCAACAAAGGACAAGTGCTGCAGAGGATGCGGAGAAAAAGGAACACTTGTGCACTGCTGGTGGGAATGCAGACTGATGCAGCCACTATGGAAGACAGTATGGAGTTTCCTCAAAAAGTTAAAAAAGGAACTCCCATTTGACCCAGTGATCCCACTTCTAGGAATATATCCCAAGAAAACAGAAACACCAATCAGAAAGGATATATGCACCCATATGTTCATAGCAGCACAATTCACCATAGCTAATATCTGGGAACAGCCTAAGTGCCCATCAGTAGATGAATGGATTAGAAAATTGTGGTACATCTACACAATGGAATACTATGCTGCTGTAAAAAAGAAGGAATTCTTACCATTTGCAACAGCATGGATGGAACTGGAGAGCATTATGCTAAGTGAAATAAGTCAGTTAATGAAAGAAAAATACCACATGATCTCACTCATTTATGGATAATTAAGACCATTATAAACTGATGAACAAAAATAGATACAGAGGCAGAGCAGCATTGAATAGACTCTCAAACTACAGCGGGAAGGCCGGGGAGGGTTGGGAGGGTGGGTAAGAGATCAACCGAAGGACTTGTATGCATGCATATAAGCATGACCAATGGACACAAGACACTGGGGGTAGGAGAGGCCGGGGGAAGGTCTAGGGGAGAAAAAAAGGAGACATATGCAATACTCTTTGTAATACTTTAAGCAATAAAACAAAATTTATAAAAAGTAGGAGGATCTTGCTGGAAACCCCTCCCAGCACCAAATTGGAAGTTGCAGCTACACTGGTGAAAAATCACCCTGAAATACTAACTGGGAACTACCTCTAGAGGAGACTTTTAACCAAGGACTGCAGCAGCCATATTGAAACCAGGAAGGGTGGAGTCATGAAAGGGTCCAGCCCAGCCCCCAAGCTATGTAGCCCAAGATAGGGAGGGATACCTCCACTGGGGAAGGTTCCCCTTGAGAGGTAAGAATGCTAGTTCCCATACCAAGCTCCCCAACCCAGATCAACCAGAGCAGGAATGAGCCCCCACATAGCAGCCAGCTATGAAAGGCAGTTGGGTTACTGCCTGACAAGGAGAGGGGAAGCTGGTTGAGTCTAAGCCAGCCGTGGGCAAACTACGGCCTGCGGGCCAGATCCGGCCCATTTGAAATGAATAAAACTAAAAAAAAAAAGACCTTACCCTTTTATGTAATGATGTTTACTTTGAATTTATATTAGTTCACACAAACACTCCATCCATGCTTTTGTTCCGGCCCTCCGGTCCAGTTTAAGAACCCATTGTGGCCCTCGAGTCAAAAATTTGCCCACCCCTGGCTAAGCCATCTGCTTAAAGGGCCAATGTGCAAAACTTTTGTTCACAGACACTCACCTGGGACACTGGTGGAGGGAGGATGGTGAGGATTGGAGTCACTGGAGGAGAGCCCAGGGTGGCTGGCATTGGGGAGCAGCATGGCAGAGCAACCTTAAGAACCTGGTGCTAGATCATCATTCAATGCTGCAGCAACCATTTTTCTTGGGATAACAATCCATTCCAAGAGGCATCTGCCTGGGGAAAAATAACTACCCCTACCCTCAGGCATTTGGCTTGTCCAACCCTCTGGAATCATCCTAGCCCCACTCTGCGTTTTAAGCTCTGCTGAGGAGTCAGCAGCATAGGCTGAGGTTTAGAAGACTAGGCAGTCTCAGGAGTTCTCAGTGACTTGCTTTGGGACTGGGCCATTTCCCCTTCTTTACAGGGAACCATACAGGAGATCCAACATAAACACTCCACCCTCAGTCTCCAGCAGATCCACCCTCTCTGGGCTTCATAGGCTCCACCCTCTGTCTACTAGCGGCTCTGCCCTGCTAAGTTGAGGGGAAAATCTGGGGCAGACTCAGACTGTGGCTCTTGAGCAGGAATATGCATCCATCATCTTCTCTGAAGTCTAAACGGCATCTACATATCATGGGAAATTCAGTAACCCCATCCTTCTAATTCCACAAGAAGGTCTTTCAGAGACTAAGCCTTTTTAGTCTCTAAGCCTGGCAGGCAGCCAGAAGGAGGAGGCAGGCAGAAATGGATCACAGAGAGCCTTGGGACGTTTGCAGACACGTGGCTGGGCCCTGTGCTGGTAAAAACCTACCTTCAAGTGCAGCTTGGTTTTTCCCAGGCATAGCCAAGCCCAGCACGGGCAGGCACATACTGTGGATGACTGGTAGTTGTTGACAGGTTGTCAGGAAGCCAGCAACCTGAAAACCAAGTGGCAGACTTCAGAAAGCATCAGAGCAAGATCTAACAAGCTTTACTTTTTTCTTTCTTCTTTTTAAATTTTATTTTACTTTATTATTTCATGGTTGTTGTTTTTCTTTTTTTCTTAATAATTCATATTTCTATCTTTATTTTTCTAAAGCTATTATCTTCCCTTTTTCTTTGCTCATATACTTGTTCTGGTTTTCCTTTGCTAAATGTTTTTCTTGTTTCTTTTCCTTATTTTCTTCTTTGTCTGCTTAACTTTCATATATTTTCTTCTATTATTCTTTTTTTCTTTTGATTTACATTATTCTTATTTTACTATTTTTCTTTCTTACTCTTTTTGTTGTTGTTTTTGGTGTTTTTTTGTTGTCTCTTTTCTTGTTTTGCTTTGCTTTTCCTTGTTTATTTCAGTCAGCACCTGTACATTAAGCCAATCCAAAATTGGACCACACTCACCAACAGGCCAGCAGCAATCAAGACCCAATTACAAGAGGAAGACCCACATAATTTGCACAAGGAACATACGTAGAGCATCCAGCTCAGGAGATCAAGGAGAATGTGCCACAGGGTCCCACAGGACACTGACTACATAAGTCCACTCCATGAAAACTGGGAGGCATTAAAGTTCTACCTTATACATATAAACAAACATAAAGAAGTAGCTAAAATGAGGAGACAAAGAAACAACCCTCAAATTAAATAATAGTAATAATCTCCACAAAAGGAGCTAAATGAAATGGATGCAAGCAATTTATTAGGTATAGAGTTCAAAGTAATTGTTATAAGGATGCTCAGGGAATATAGAGATAATGACAAGCAACTTAGTAGGAACTAAGACAGCATGTAAAAGGAAATAGGAACCATGAATGAGAACCAGTCAGAAATGAAGAATACCATGTCTGACATCAATAATAAATGAAAATGGCCCTGGCCAATATGTCTCAGTTAGTTGACCATCATCCCATGCACCAAAGGGTTGCAGGTTCAATTACCCATCAGGGTACATGGCTGTGTTATGTGCCTGATCTCCAGCAGGGGGCATGTGGGAGGCAGGTGTCAATGATTCTCTCACACATGACATTTCTCTCTGTCTCAGTCCGCCTTCCTCTCTCTTTAAAATCAATAAAAACATATTTGTAAATAACATAAAAATAAATAATATACTAGAAGGAATTTGAGAATTAATTCAGTGACTTGGAAGACAAGTTAGAAAATAAAATCCCAATTAGCAGCAAAAAGAAAAAAGAATTAAAAATCAGGATAGTTTAAGGAAACTTTGGAACAACATGAAACATAACAACATCTGCGTTATAGGGGCACCAGAAGAAGAACATGAGCAAGGAATAGAGAACATGTTGAAAGAAATAATGGCAGAAAACTTCCCTAACCTGGTGAAGAAAAAAGTCACACAAGGTCAGGAAGCACAGATGAATAAGCAAGGTAAGCACAAATAGACCCACACCAAGACACATCATAATTAAAATGATAACTGTTAAAGCAAAGAAAGAATATTAAAGGAAGCAAGAAAGAGAAAGGCACCCACAAGGGAGTTCCCATTAGAAATCAACTGATTTTTCATCAGAAGCACTAAAGGCCAAAAGGGATTGGAATCAATTATTCAAAGTAATGAAAAGCAAGAACCTGAATCCAAGACTACTCTGTCCAGCAATGCTAACATTCAAAATTGAAGGGGAAATAAAGAGCTACCGGGACAAGAAAAGGCTAAAAAAGTACATTAACACCAAATCAGCATTGCAAGAAATGTTAAAGGAAATACTTTGAGAAGAAGATGAAATCAAGAGAGAGAGGAATCTAAGTACAAAGGGGAAAATGGCCATATGTAAGTACCTATCAATAATAACCTTAAATATAAATGGATTAAATTCTAGAGTGAAGAGATGTAGGGTAGCTGAATGGCTAAGAAATTAAAACATATATATATATACTCTCTACAAGTAACCCACATAAGAGCAAAAGATTCACACAGACTGAAAGTGATAGAATGGAAAAACAATATACTATGCAAATGGAAATGTAAAAAAAAAATCTGGGGTAGCAATTCTCATACCTAACAAAATAAACTACAAAACAAAGGCCATAACAAGACATAACAAGAGACAAAGAAGATTATTACATAATATTAAAGGAATCAATCCAACATGAAAATATAACCTTTGTAAACATATATGCACCAAATATAGGAACACCTAAATATAAAAAAACAAAACCTTGATGGACTTTAAGAGAGAGATTTACATCAACACAATCATAGTAGGGGAATATATCACACCACTGCCATCACTGGATAGATCCTCCAGACCAAAAAAAAAAAAAAAATCAACAAGGAAACAGAGGCCTTAGTAACAAACTAGATCAGAAGGATTTAATTGATCTTTATAGAAAATTTCATCCTACAGCTATAGAATATACATTCTGCTCAAGTGCATATAGAATATTCTCAAAGACAGACCATTGTGTGTAGATGTACCACAGTTTTTTAATCTACTCATCTGCTGATGGGCACTCAGGCTGTTTCCAGATCTTAGCTATGGAAAATTGTGCTGCTATGAACATAGAGGTGCATATATCCTTTCTGATTGGTGTTTCTAGTTTCTTGAGATATATTCCTAGAAGTGGGATCACTGGGTCAAATGGAAGTTCCATTTTTAGTTTTTTGAAAAACTGGTACATCTGCACAATGGAATACTATGCTATGGTAAAAAAGAAGGAATTCTTAACGTTTGCAACAGCATGGATGGAACTGGAGAGCATTATGCTAAGTGAAATAAGCCAGTCAGAGAAAGATAAATATCACATGATCTCACTCATTTATGGAATATAATGTACGACATAAAGTGATGAACAGAAACAGATCCAGAGACAGAGAAGCATCGGTCAGACCATCAAACCTCAGAGGAAAAGTACGGGAGGGTGGGGGTAAGGGGGGAGATCAACCAAAGGACTTGTATGCATGCATATAAGCCTAACCAATGAACACAGAGAACAGAGGGGTGAGGGCATGAGTGGAGGGGGTAATGGAGGAATAAGGACACATATATAATACCTTAATCCAGTGGTTCTCAACCTGTGGGTCGCAAACAATGAAAATACACCCTGCATATCAGATATTTACATTACGATTCATAACAGTAGCAAAATTACAGTTATGAAGTAGCAACAAAAATAATTTTATGGTTGGGGATCACCACAACATGAGGAACTGTATTAAAGGGTCACTGCATTAGGAAGGTTGAGAACCACTGTGGCTTAATCAATAGAGAAATTAAAAGTAAAAAATAAAAATAAAAAATAAAAACAAAATAAAAAAGAAATAATAAAGGAATATGTAAAGGTGCAGAAAGCACAATCAATACCAAAAAACTTGTTGCATTTCTACATACTAACAATAAACTATCAGAAACAGAAATAAAGCAAACAATCACATTTATAATTGCAACAAAAAGAATAAAATCTCTAGGAATACATTTAACAAAGGCAGTGAAAACCTCTACACTGCAAACTATAAGACATAGTTTAAAGAAATTAAAGAATACACAAAGAAATGAAAATATATTCCATGTTCATGGATTGAAAGAATGAACATTACTAAAATGTTCATAATACCTAAAGCAATCTACCCATTCAATGAAATTCCTATCAACACACCAATGGCTTCTTTCATAAAAATAGAACAAAAAAGAATCCTCAAATTTGTATGGACCCACAAAAAAACACCAAATAGTCAAAGTAATCCTGAGAAAAAAGAACAAAGCCAGATGTATCACACTCCCAGATTTCAAACTAAACTACAAAGCAATAGGGATCAAAATGTTATGGTATTGGTAGGAAAACAGACCAATGTAACAGAATTGAGAGCCAAGGAATAAACCTACACTTATATGGGCAACAAATTTATGAAAAAGTCTCCAATAATGTACAATGGAGAAAGGAAAATCTTTTCAATAAATGGTATTGGGATAACTGGACAGCCATATGCAGAGTGTAACTAGAATACTATCTTACATCATACACAAAAATTAACTCAAAATTGATTAAATATTTGAATATAAGACCTGAAACAATAAAATGCATGGTGGGGGGAAGCACTAAGTGTCTGGACATTGGTCTCAGTGATGTTTTTGTAAATTTGACTTTAAAAGCATATGAAATGAAAGCAAAACCAAACAAATGTGACTACAGCAAACTAGAAAGTTCTGTACAGCAAAGGAAAACATCACAAAACTAAAAGGCAACAGACTGAATAGAAGATAATTGCAAATACATTGCCAATAAGGGATTAATGTTCAAAGCATATGAGAACTGACACAACTCAACAACAAAAACTTGTATAAAATACTCTCTTAGATTATGTTCACTTGAGACATAATCTTCCTGCTTTTTTAATGTAATCTCAGCTCTCTCCCTCTCAGCAGTTTTAACAAAGAATGGCTAAGGACTATTACTTTCTTTTTTTTCTTCTTCTTTTTTTTAGGTGTTAAGGACTATTACTTTCCACAGGAATGTAGCAAACTTCAGTGTACTGATCCCTTTTCACCACATTGATCGGATGAAACAGAACTTATAGAGATAATTTTATCTTTCTACCATGCTTCCTATTAATTTGAATGTAATAAATGGCTAGTTAAGCATTGACAAAACTGCAGTTAAATCTTTAACAATTTAAGAGTGTGGGCAAGTGGAGGAAATAAAAGCAATAGGGGTGGTGATGAAAGGAAGAATGTTTTTAAAAACCTGTACTCAAATGGTCATAACAGATTTATTTTTAATCACAAAAATCTGGAAACAGTTGAATGTCTTTCAATGGGTGAAAAGTTAAATAAATTGTGTACATTCATACCATAGGTATACCACAGTAAAAAGGGACAACCACCCTCAGTGGATAGTGTCAGCCTGTGCACTGAAGAGTCCCAGGTTCCAATCCAACCAAGATCACATGCCCAGGTTGTGGGCTATATCCCCAGTAGGAGGCATGCAGGAGGCAGCTGATCAATGATTCTCTCTCATCGTTGATGTTTCTATCTCTCTCTCCCTCTCCCTTCCTCTCTGAAAGAAATATATATATATACTAGAGGCCTGGTGCACAAAAATTTGTGCACTCGGGGGGGAGGAGGGGGTTCCTCAGCCCGGTCTGTGTCCTCTCACAGTCTGGGACCCCTCAGGAGATAATGACCTGCTGGCTTAGGCCTGCTCCCGGGTGGCAGAGGGCAGGCCCAATCCCTAAGTGCAGCCCCTGGTCGGGCTCAGAGCAGGGCTGATTGGGGAGTTGGGGCGCCGCCCCCTGTCATGCACAGAGCAGGGCGGATCGGGAGGTTGCGATGTCACCCTCAGTCATGCTCAGGGTAGGGCCGATTGGGGGGTTGGGGCACCGCCCCCTGTCACACTCAAGGCAGGGTCGATGGGGAGGTTGCGGCGCCACCCCCTGTCACGCACAGAGCAGGGCCAATCAGGGGGGTTGGGGCTCCGTACCATGTCAAGCACAGAGCAGGGCCGATCAGGAGGTTGAGGAGCTCCCCGCTGTCACGCACAGAGCAGGGCCGATCAGGGGGTTGAGGAGCTCCCCATGTCACATACAGAGCAGGGCCAATCAGGGGTTGGGCACTGCCCCCTGTCACGCACAGAGCAGG
>NW_005871052.1:5056498-5063032 GCF_000147115.1 Myotis lucifugus | reverse complement strand
TATGTATATATATATTGTTTAAAAAGGAACAACATATTTATATACACAAAAATTTGGTGAATCTTCAAGGAAGTATGCTGAATGAAAAAAAGTGAATCTCCAAAGATTATATGTTGCATATTCAATTTATGGTTGTGCGGAATGAAGACAGTTGAGTCTAGTTATAAAAAGGCAGCATAAGGAGTCTTTGTATAAATTGAACTGCTCTATATCTTGACCATGTGCTAATCCAGTGATGGCGAACCTATGACACACGTGTCAGAGGTGACACGCGAACTCATTTTTTTGGTTGATTTTTCTTTGTTAAATGGCATTTAAATATATAAAATAAATATCAAAAATATAAATCTTTGTTTTACTACGGTTGCAAATATCAAAAAATTTCTATATGTGACAAAGCACCAGAGTTAAGTTAGGGTTTTTCAAAATGCTGACACGCCGAGCTCAAAAGGTTCACCATCACTGTGCTAATCACACAAACCTATATTATGATTAAGTCACATAGAACTAAATACATACATGGGTGTACACACACACATGAATTTGCATAAAACTGGTGAAAGCCAAAAATAATATTCAATGATATTTATATCAAAATTCTGGTTGTGACATATATCAATAAGCACAATTGTTGAAGTTTTTGGTGTTAATACATGTTCAATAAATGTTAGTTAAGTGTCAGGCATTCATAATAATGATCTCACTCTTATAGGAACCCTATGAGATAATAATCAGTCTTGTCCACATAGAATAAATGAGGACATTGAGGTTCTAAAAAGTGGAAGAGTTTGCTCAAAGTTCAGATAATTAGTGGTAGATTTAAAATTCTAACCTAGGTCTATATGACTCAATCTTAATTACTATGCTTTAATGTCAATGCTATATTTTATCCATTGGAAGACTTTATAAGAAAAACCATTATTCTTTTCTATGATTAAGTATAAGATGAGAGTGATCATCTGACAAGTTATATAAGACTAGTGGCCCAGTACACAAAATTCATGCACATTAAAAAGGAATTAATTAGAGGAAATATTTTAATATTGCTATTTGCCCTTTCTCTATAATAGAAGTGTCAGAGATAAAAGAAAATTAGTAAAATATATATGAAAATCTTCCTCCTGTCAGAGTCTGGGGCATGCTGCAGGACCCAGAATTAAGTCCCTGCCCACCCACGTGCACCTCAAAATCACTCAAGACCCAGACCCGGCCGGCCCCACCCATCAAGCCCCACTGGGCAGGGGGTGCAACCTCAGGTCCCCTGCCCCAGCCTGGTGCCACACAGCCTCAGGTCCCTGCTGATCGCTCTTTTCGGCTTGTTACGGGAACCCCACCTCCACTGTGGGCACAATCATCTTGTGATGGTGTGAAGGAGTGAAGGTCAATTTGCATATTACATCTTTATTATATATAAATGGGCTAATGAGAGTAAATTTTATGAGAACTATGTTATTATCAAATTTATAACTATAATACTGTATATAGTCATATTAAGGTAATTAGATAAAAAACTATATCAGTTACCAAATTGAATTCAGGTGTCCTGTCAAGCTGAACTATTACCTCAAAGCTAGACATCAGTTTTTTTGTTATTGTAAGAATGAAACTCTAGAACCATAGAAAAATTCAATCTCCCACCTGCTGAGTTTTATTATGCTGTATTATTAATCCTTGGACTTTTCAAAAGTTAATACATAATTAAAATATCATTTATATTCACAAGTATGAAAATGAGATGTTTCCTTTAAATGTACTAATATATAGATCAGTTTCAAATAAATTTAATTAAGTTTGGATTTTCTTTCTTTTGCTTACTGACCAGTGTATTATATAGCTTAAAACTAATTTTATTTCTCAGTAAGATTACAAAATGCAAAATTGATCAAAGCCAATCTATAACAGATAAACTTTATCCCAATTCAACAGAAAATGTTGTCCTATATACCATACAAAGCTATATCCACTTGAAAAATGTTCCTGATTATATTATACCAGCTGTCTTTTATTACTTTTCATTTTTCACCATAGAAAATGAAAATGATTTGGTTGATCATTGTCCAAGTTTCTGAAATGTGTTGTAATAAAAAAAATAAAGCATTATTTAACATACCTTAAAATAATGTCATCCAATTAGAGATAAAAGTTTCTCAGCTGGGTCCTATCAGAATAGATTTTTTAAAAAGCTATTTATAAATGAAATACAGAAGACTATATAGTTCTACATAACATTAAATTACATTAAATTTTAATTGCATATCACTATAATGACAGCTATATTTCCTATATGGGCTTTAGTTATATCTTTGTGAAAGGGGAAAAATCATTAATTTAGAAAGTGTAACAAGGAATGACATTGGGATTATATAATGAAAATATTCTTCACTTTTTTTATTTTCATACTGAATACAATTTCAAAAGTAAAACCAAATAAGTAATAACAATGAAACTAAATAAAAGCTCACCAAATAACAGGAAACTAAGAATTAGGGGAAGATTAGAAACCAAGAAAGTGTACAGCAATATTCATTCGTGATATACACTTCATGTTAAACATCAAATACATCCTGCAATCTAAAAAAGTCCTTTGCACTTTAATAAGAGGTAACTAAGTGCGCTATAAGACCTTTGTAGTATGGCTAGCTTTTGTATACTTGTCTATTTTTTAATTTTAAAGTTTTCTGAATTTTATAATTCCTACAATTCCTCCATTAGTTGCAATAAAAGTTTATTTACTAAAGTAACAAGGTCTTTTTTATTTTTCCTTTTGATGGGGTAATTTTGTGGCAGCTATTCAACCTCTCTTCAATCAATTACATTTGCTGTTCAATCCCAGTTTAGTTGTTGGGATGAGCCAAAGCAAGGGACCAATTATTTTTTCAATCTGTGGATTTCATCAAATATACATGGCTATTAAATATTAAAAATAAGTCCAGCAATGTGAAACATATAGTTACATCATTATATTAATAATTTTCATTGAAAATTTTAATCCAAGGTATGTGTATTAAGGTTGTACAAAAAATTAGCCTAAATGTTATTAAAATATAAATATTTTAACTGACACAATAGATTTTTTAGGTATTAAGAAATAAAATTGTTAAAAACAAACTGGAATATTTCACTTAAAATTCATTTGAGACCATGGTCAAGGCCTGGATACCCCTGCAAAGCCCAGTTCCATGAGGGAAAGGAGAGCAGCTCAGAACAAAGACATTCAAGGTGTGAGACCCAAGACAGACCCAGCCTCTGGGCTATGGAGGCCCCACCCTGCCATGCCTCAGACAGGTTTCCCATGGCTAGTCAGGGACAGCGACTGACACTGGCTTGTATTAGAGAAACTCCTGGGATGTCCAGGACCAACACACCAAGGGGCCAGATTCAGCAACATCAAAGCAAAATATAGGAGATCCAAAGGTTTATTTTCTTTTCTCTCTTTTTAACTTTCATATCTCTTATTACTCTCTTTCCTTTTATTCTATTCTTTTGTTCTCTTTGTCTTTTCTTTTCCTCTTTAATCTTTCTGATTTAATTTTATTTTTTAATTCTTTATTGTTTAAAGTATTACATATTGTACTACATATGTCCCTTTTTCCCCCATTGGCCACCCCCACCCCCAGCACAGGCCCTCACACCCCTAGTGTCTGTGTCCATTGGTTATACTTATATCCATGTATACAAGTCCTTTGGTTGACCTCTTACCCCCCACCTGCACCCTCTCCTGTCTTCCCTCTGAAAATCGACGAACTGTTCAATGCTTCTATGCCACTGGATCTATTTTTGTTCATCAGTTTGTGTTGTTCATTATATTCCACAAATGAGTGAGATCATGTGATATATTTATTTATCCGACTGGCTTATTTCACTTAGCATAATGCTTTCCAGGTCCATACATGCTGCTGCAAATGGTAAGAGTTCTTTCCTTTTTATAGCAGGGTAGTATTCCATTTTATCTTTTCTTTTCTCTTTTCTGTTCCCATTTTCTTTCCCTATTCTATATTTTAATTTATTCATTATTACTTTTTAAAATCATTATTTCACTTTTTTTTCTTTTCTTTTTTATTCTTATTCTAGTTCTTTCTTTTCCTTTCTCTTTTCTCTTTTAATTATTTTTGTCCTGTTGTCATTTAGTATGCTTTATTTTTAAATTTTTCTTATTGGTGGTGTTTTTTTTCTGTTATTTTGCTTTGTTTTTGGTGTTATTTTCTATCCAGTCTTGTTTTGTCTCGTTTTGTTCTACTAGCACCTGCATAACCACTGGCATGATGTAGTTGGAATTGAGCATCAAAGCTGATCCTGAGGGCTGAGCCCACCTACAAATGAGACAACAGCAATTAAGACACAAATTCATCAATATGCTCACATAACCCATAGAAGGGACATCCCTAGAGCATCCAGCTCAGAAGATCAAGGAGACTACACCACTGGGTGCCACAATAAGGCCACTTCACCAAGATTGTGAGGCATAGCAGTCTTATTCAATACAAAGAGGAAAATACACACAAAAAAAACAAACAAACAAAAAAACGGGGAAACAAAGAAACAGGCTTCAAATGAAATAACAGGGAGAATCTCCAGAAAGAGAGCTAAAGGAAATGGAAGCAAGCAATTTATCAGAAATGGTGTATAAAGTAAAGGTTTTCAGAATGCTAAACAGCATGAAAAGGACATAAAAACCATGTAAAACAGTCAAAAATTAGGAATGACATAGCAAGAATAAAAAAAATGGAAGGGATTAAGGGTATCATAGAAAAAGCAGAGAATCAAACTGATGAATTAGAAGACAAGGTAGAAAAAAAGCACTCAAAGCAGAACAAAAATTAAAAAGCATGGGGACAGTTTAAAGGTAACTTAGGGACCACATGAATGGAAAAACATATGCATCATAGGGGTACCAGAGAGAGAAGAAATTGAAGAAGGGATGGAGAACCTGTTTGAAATGATAATCATAGAAAACTAACCTAATCTGGTGAAGGAAAAAAAAATCACACAAGTTCAGGAATCACAGAGTCCCAATAAAAATGAGACCAAAGAGACCCACACCACAACACAACATAATTAAAAAAGTAAATGTTAAAGACAAAAAGAGAATCCTAAAGGCAGCAAGAGAGACACTCAGTTAGCTACAAGGGAGCTCCCATAGAGTTGTCAGATGATTTTTCAACAGAAACACTACTGGCCAGAAGGGAATGGCATGAAGTGTTTAAAGTAATGAAAAGCAAGGATCTGAAACTAGGACCACTCTATCCAGCAAGGATATCATTCAAAATTGAAGGTGAAGTAAAGAGCTTCCCAGGAGGATCCAAGATGGTGGCTGACAGGACAGCAGAGAGCAAGATAGTGTGAGTGAGTGAGAACCAAAGGAGAGTGGGTGGACATGCAAAGTGTGTGTGTGTGTGTGTGTGTGTGTGTGTGTGTGTGTGTGTGACAGTTATATTCCACAGGGCTGTTGGAGACTAGAGGACCAGGCTCCCCCTGCCCGGGCAGCCTCTACTACCTCTGAAATCTATCCCAGGGCAGCTGGCACTGCCGCAGAGACCGCACCACCTTGAAGGGGAGAGTGTCTGTGAGCGGAAGCCCAGCCTTACCTTCACCTGGGGAGACCTCGAATACCACCCAGGACCCTACAACCACAATGCCCAGGGACCAGCTGCCTTGGCAGCAAACCCACAAACACCCAGACTCCAGTCTCCCCAGCCACGGGCTCCTAAAAAGTTTGTCCAGGGGGAGACAAGGTGGCTGTCAAATAGACGAATGGGTCCTGCACCTTCTCAAAGAACAGATAGAAGAAACAGCTGAATTTGAATAGCATCCACCAGGAATTGGTGAATTAAACACAGCTAGCGAGGGAATCCATGGAGAGAAAGGTCAGAGATCGCCTAGAGAGGTGGGATTGGGCATCTGGGCTAGAGGGAGAAACATGCACATCCAGGACTAGAGTCTCAGAAGGAAATTGCACTGCACCAAATCCACTACCCTGGGGTAAGTGTAGCCCTCAAATGTGGAAGGGAGTCCACAGGGATCCCGGGGAGGGTTGGGGTCGGGGGGAGGGGGGTAAGAGTACAACCGAAGGACTTGTATGCATGCATATAAGCATAACCAATAAACACAAGCCACTGGGGGGTAGGGGAGGCCAGGGGAATGTCAAGGGGGGGGGGGGAAGGAGACATATGTAATACTCTTTGTAATACTTTAAGCAATAAAAAAAGAAATAGATGTTTCTATAAATACAACTGAAAGCAGGCAAAAAACAAAGTGGCAAGATTGATCCTGCCTGCTTGAAACCAAGGTTTTTGCGTATGACACAGAGGAGCAGTGGATCGCTGGGAACTTCAACACAGTGCTGACTACCTGACAGGAAACTGAGATGTGGCAGGCAGAACAGTAGGAAGGGGTCTTAAACCAGCCCCCATGAGTCACTGAAGCTCCACTGAAGCAAATAAACTTCACTTTTTTTATCTTTTACTTAAGAAACTAATTTTTTCTCACTTTATTTTTATTATTATACTAGAGGCCTGGTGCACAAAAGTTTGTGCA
>NW_005871052.1:5049423-5055951 GCF_000147115.1 Myotis lucifugus | reverse complement strand
ATCTGGCGCACCCCCTTCAGGGGGGGGGCCCCACTGGGGTGCCTGGTCAGTCTGGGTGAGGGGCTGAGGGCCGTTTTCAGGCTGCTGGGCAACTGAAGCTCCCAACCTCTCCTTTTTTTCTTTTCTTTTTTTTTATTCTGGGATTTATTTACCTTCTATGGCTGTCACTGGAGCTGAGAGCCAGCTCCAGCTCTGAGGCCCGACTCCAGCTTGAGGCCTCGGCTGCTGAAAGCAGGTATCTTGGGTTTGTTTGGCTTCTATAATTGAAACACTGTTGCAGCTCCAGCTCTGAGACCTCAGCTGGCTGAAAGCAGGTGTCTGGGGTTTGTTTAGCTTCTATAATTGAAACATAGTTGTTTTCGGAGCTGTTGCTTTTAGGCTCAGAGCTGGGCCGCGGCAGGTGGGAAACCTTGGCTTCCTCCATCACTGGAGCAAGCAAACCTCCTCCTCGCTTCAGCTGCGTGGCTGCCAGCCGCCATCTTGGTTGGCAGTTAATTCGCATATCACCCTGATTAACCAATGGAAAGCGTATCGGAGATACAGTTAATTACCCTATTTGTCTTTTATTAGATAGGATTATTACATTATTATGTATTATTATTTTTTACCATTTTTAAATTTTTATTGGATAAGTGTTCTACATTCTATTTTTATTTTTTTGAACAATTTTTTTTATTGCTTAAAGTATTACAAAGGGTATTACATATGTGTCCTTTTTTCCCCCACCCTTGCCAATCCCCTGGCCTCCCCTACCCCCCAGAGTCTTATGTCCATTGGTTATGCTTATATGCATGCATACAAGTCCTTTGGTTGATCTCTTACCCCCCTCCCTCCTGCCCCCCAACCCTCCCCGGCCTTCCCGCTGCAGTTTGACAATCTGTTTGAGGCAGCTCTGCCTCTGTATCTATTTATTGTTCATAAGTTTATAATGGTCTTTATTATCCATGAATGAGTGAGATCATGTGGCATTTTTCCTTCATTGACTGGCTTATTTCACTTAGCATAATGCTCTCCAGTTCCATCCATGCCGTTGCAAATGGTAAGAGTTCCTTCTTTTTTACAGCAGCATAGTATTCCATCGTGTAGATGTACCACAGTTTTCTAATCCATTCATCTACTGATGGGCACTTAGGCTGTTTCCAAATCTTAGCTATGGTGAATTGTGCTGCTATGAACATATGGGTGCATATATCCTTTCTGATTGGTGTTTCTGGTTTCTTGGGAGCCAAGATAGTCTCTTCAATAAATGGTGTTGGGAAAATTGGACAGATATATGCAAGAAAATGAAACTAGACCACCAACTTACACCATACACAAAAATAAACTCAAAATGGATAAAGGACTTAAATGTACGACAGGAAACCATAAAAATTCTAGAAGAATCCAAAGGCAACAAAATCTCAGACATATGCCGAAGCAATTTCTTCACTGATACAGCTCCTAGGGCACTTGAAACTAAAGATAAAATGAACAAATGGGACTACATCAAAATAAAAAGCTTCTGCACAGCAAAAGAAACCATCAACAAAATAACAAGAAAACCCACTGTATGGGAAAACATATTTGTCAATGTCATATCTGATAAGGGCTTAATCTCCAAAATTTATAGGGAGCTCATACAACTTAACAAAAGGAAGATAAATAATCCAATCAAAAAATGGGCAAAGGATCTAAATAGACACCTTTCAAAAGAGGACATTCAGAAAGCCAAGAGACATATGAAAACATGCTCAAAGTCACTAATCATCCGAGAGATGCAAATCAAAACAATGAGGTACCATCTCACACCTGTCAGACTGGCTATCATCAACAAATCAACAAACGACAAGTGCTGGAGAGGATGTGGAGAAAAAGGAACACTTGTGCACTGCTGGTGGGAATGCAGACTGGTGCAGCCACTATGGAAGATAGTATGGAGTTTCCTCAAAAAACTAAAAATGGAACTTCCATTTGATCCTGTGATCCCACTTCTAGGAATATTTTTATTTTTATTTTTTATCATTATTTTACTCTATCTAAATTTTTCCTTTATGCCAACACTTTCTTTCGCACTTTTCCCTTTTTCATCCTATTTCTCATCTCCTGTTCCTGTTTTAGTTTTTTTCTATCCTTTTGTTTTACTCCCTGTTAGAAATTGATCTTCTTTATCTACTTTATTGATGCATTACTATTTTAGTAGTCTCTGTTGGCTTACTCAAATATCTAATTTCCTCTCCCCTGCTCCAAGTCTATACACACTTCTATTTTCTCTGTCTTCAGTAGCCAAATGTTTTACTTTTTTCCTTTCTTTCTTATTGTTGCTGTTTGTTTGTTTTGTTTTTGCTTTTTTATTTTATGCTTTTGTTTTTCCTCACCTCACTTATTCTCTTCTTCTACTAATAGCTTAATTAGTTTCAATAACTAACTCAGACCTATCTGCTCTCTATTCTCCTTTTCCAAAAATAGATGAATATATAGGTAGATATATTAAAGAAATATATATATATATTCTTTTATATATGTTCTTTTATATATTTTTTTAATTATTATTTTTTTCAATTATTGTATATTTTTTCAGTATTTTGTTTTTTTAGTTTTCTTCTTATACACTCATTCTCTTTCTACCCCCTCTAAACTGAACCGTGGCCATTTCCCCATTGATTAATTCCTTCACAGTACCTTCTGGAAATAAGCTCTGCCTATTCAGATTCAGCTTCCCTCCATCTTTTCTGGATGTTTTTTGTTTGAATTTTTGGATTGGTTGTTGTTTTCTTAGAGTTTTCTCTCCATATACATATATTTTTCCCTTTCTATTTTCTTCTTTTTCTTTTCTCTCTTACCTTTTTTCTTTTTCTCAATATGATTTTGTGCTCTTTTCTCTCCCCTAATTCTCTTTTCTCTGGTGGTCACCTTTATATGGGGTTATTGGTATCATGAAAACATTTGTGTTTGGTGCCCTCTGTGTTGTGTCTTGTCATGTTGTATTTTTTGCCTTTAAGTCAATGGAGTAGAGAGTGAGCCACATACCCTGACACCCTGAGAGGAGTGAAAATAGGGAGACAAAGAAACAGCCCCCATACAAAAGAAAAGGAGGAATCACTGGAAAATGAAATAAATGAAATGGAGGCAAGCAATTTGTCAGAGAAAGAATTCAGAGCTATGGTCAATAAGACGCTGAAAAGGATGGAAGACAAATGCAACAATATGTGTAAGAACCAAGAGGAAATGAAGAAGAAACAAGAAGAAATGAAGAATGACAAAGCTGCAATAAAGAACACAATAGAAAGCATCAACAATACACTAGAAGAAGCTGAGGACCACATCAATGAGCTAGAAGACAAGATAGGAAAAAAAATACCTATTTCAAGAAATAATGGCAAAAAACTTCCCTGATATTGGGAAGAAAAAACTCACACAGGTCCAAGAAGCTCACAGGATCCCAAATAAGATGAACCCAAAAAGACCTACACCAAGACACATTATAATTAAATTGGCAAACACCAATGGCAAAGTAAGAATCTGAAAGGCTGCCAGAGAGAGAGAGAAGATTACCTATAATGGATCTCCCATCAGACTATCAACTGATTGCTCAACAGAAACACATCAGGCCAGAAGGGAATGGAATGAAATATACAAAGTCTTGCAAAGCAAGGGTCTAAATCCAAGAATACTATACCCAGCAATGCTATCACTCAAAATTGAAGGTGAAATCAGGAGCTTCACAGACAAAAAAAACTAAGAATTTTATTACCATGAAACCAGCAATGCAAGAAATGCTAAAGGGACTGCTGTAAAAAGAAGTAATAGGAAAGGAAGAAGGAACACCACAAGAATAAAGAATAAAAATGGCGACAAAGACGTACCTATCAATAATAACTTTAAATTTAAAAGGGTTAAATGCTCCAATCAAAAAACATAGGGTAGCTGAATGGATAAGAAAATATGACCCATATGTTTGCTGTCTACAGGAGGCCCACCTCAAAAAAAAAAGTCTCACACACACTGATAGTGAAGGGATGGAAAAAAAATTTCAGGCAATTGGAAATGAAAGAAAAACTGGGATAGCAATAAATATATCTGACAAATTAGACCTCAAAGTGAAGGCTATAACAGGATATATGGAAGGCCACTTCATAATACTAAAGGAAGCAATTCAACAAGAAGATATAACTCTGGTAAACATATATTCACCTAATACAGGAGCACCCAAATACATAAAAAAAAAACTTCTGTAAGATATCACGGGAGAGATCAACAGCATTATAGTCATAGTAGGGGACTTTAATACCCCACTAACACCACTGGATAAATCCTCTAAATGAAAAACCAGCAAAGAAACATCAATTTTAAATGATTCACTAGATCAGATGGAATTAATTGACATCTTCAGAACATTTCACCCCAAAGCACATGGCTCATTTTCAAAGATAGACCACATATTGGGACACAGGCAAAATATCTTCAAATTCAAGAAGATAGAAGTCATATCAAGCATCTTCTCAGATCACAATAGCATAAAAATACAAATTAACTACAATAAAAACTATGAAAAAAAATAAAACACTAAGAGTCTAAATAGCATTCTATTAAACAATGATTGGGTTACCAAAGAGATCAGGAAGAAATAAAGAGCATCCTGGCAACAAATGACAATGAAAACACAACAATCCAAAATCTATCGGACACGGTGAAAACAGCCTTGAGAGGGAAGTTCATAGCTCTACAGGTCTACTTCAAAAAACAAGAAAAAATGGTAATAAATTATCTAACTCTACAATTCAAAGAGTTAGAAAGAGAGCAACAAGAAAAGCCCAGTGTAAACAGAAGGAAGGAAATTATAAAGATCAGAGCAGAAATAAATGACATAGAGACAAAAATAAAATAAATAAATAAATAAATGATCAACAAAACCAAGAGTTGGATCCTTGAAAGGATAAACAATATTGATGAACCTCTAGCCAGGCTCACCAAGAAGCAAAGAGAGAGGACCCAAATAAAATCACAAATGAAAGAGGTGAAGTAACAGCCAATTCCACAGAAATACAAAGGATTATGGAAAAAAAATACTCTGAACAACCCTATTCCAACTGGCTGGACAACCTAGATGAAATGGACACATTCTTATAAAAATACAAGCTCCCAAAACTCAATTAGGAAGAATCAAAAACCCCAAATAGGCCAATAACTACCAAATAAATTGAAGCAGAGAACAAAAGTCTTCCAGAAAATAAAAGCCCTAGTCTGGATGGCTTTACAGGGGAGTTATACCAAGCATTCAAAGAAGAACTAAAACCTATCCTCCTCAGACTATTCCAAAAAATTCAAGAGGAAGGCACACTTCCAAGCTCTTGCTATGATGCCAGCATTACCCTAATTCCAACACCAGATAGAGATCCCACAAAAAAAGAGAACTACAGGCCAATATCCTTGATGAACATAGATGCTAAAATCCTCAACAAAATTCTAGAAAATCAAATCCATCATTACATTAGAAAGATCATACACAGAGAAAAAAATGGCGGAGGCTTAGACGGACGTGTTGGTGCTTTGTCCCGGAGCAGATAGGGGCGAGCAGCTGAAACGGGTAACAATCAGCCCGATCAAGCTGGGGAGGTTCAGCTGAGAGACAGTCTGCAGCCAGGAAAGACAGAGAACTCCTAAAAAATGCGGATGGTTAGAGATTGAGGCTGAAACCTCCCCCTGGGCGCCAGCGCAGCGGCGAGACCGCGCCATCTTAGGGAGCTGTTAGCGGCATCCAGAGATCGGCTACTAACCCGGCGGCTACTAACCCTGAGGCAACGACTCGCAAGCAACGCGACTGTAAGAGCCCAGAGGGGACCTGCACCCCTTCACGGAAAGGTTAGACTTACCCCAAAGGTGCGGTTTGCAGTTCAGGTTGGAGCGAGGAACGCGCGCGCGGGCGCAGGGGGAAATCTGCGCCTCCAAAATCCGCGCACATAGAGGCCAGCGTGACCTGCAAGTGGGGAGGGCTCCCGCAGGGCTGCTGCCAGAAGCAGATTCAAGCAACAGCGGCCTCCTGATCACCACACGCTCTGCCTGGGGAACAGTTGCTGTGTGTGAAGCCTCCCTCCACCAGCCAGAAGAGCCACCACAGCTGTGAACAGCACCCACCAGAGGCCCTGCTATCAACAGAGGAGCCGCTGCTACCACAACCGCCCAAGGAGCAACCACAGCCCGAGGAGCCACTGCCAACAAGGGAGCAGCCACTGCCACCCAGGGTCCAGCCACTGAACGACTCAACAACTAGTCATGTCAGTGAGATCAAACATGGGTAGACAAAGAAACCCCCAAGGGAAAGAAAAGGAGGACTCACCAGAAAAGCAGCTAAGTGAGACAGAGATATGCAACATGACGGAAAAAGAATTCAGAATAAGGGTTCCTAGAGTACATGCACCGGATGTTCAAGAAGCAAGAAGAAACGGATGAAAACCTCAACTACTTATGCAAGAAGCTAGAAGAAACAGATGAAAAAATCAACAACTTAAGTAAGTCCCAAGAGAATGAAGAGCGACATAGCTGCAATAAAAA
>NW_005871052.1:5046931-5049112 GCF_000147115.1 Myotis lucifugus | reverse complement strand
CATCATAATTACCATGGCAAATGTTCAGGATAAAGAGAGAATCTTAGAGGCTGCAAGAGAGAGACGGAAAGTAACATACAAGTTGATCTCCCATTAGATTATCAAATGATTTCTCAACAGAAACACATCAGGCCAGAAAAGAATGGACGGAAATCTACAAAGTGATGCAAAGCAAAGGACTGAATCCAAGAATACTCTATCCAGCAAGGCTATCATTCAAAATTGAAGGGGAAATAAGAAGCTTCACAGACAAAAAAAGGCTAAGGGAGTTTATCACCACCAAGCCAGCAATGCAAGAAATGCTAAAGGGACTGGTGTAAAAAGAAGAAATAAAAAGCTCAGAAAGAAAACAGCCACACAAAAAAAGAAATGGCTACAAACAAGTACCTTTCAATAATAACTTTAAATGTAAATGGACTAAATGCTCCAACCAAAAGACATCGAGTGGCTGAATGGATAAAAAAACATGACCCATACATCTGCTGTCTACAAGAGACCCACCTCATTAGAAGGGACTCACACAGACTGAAAGTGAAGGGATGGAAAAATATCTTTCACGCAAATGGAAAGGAAAAGAAAGCTGGGGTAGCAATACTTATATCTGACAAAATACATCTCAAAGTGAAGGCCATAACCAGAGATAAGGAAGGCCACTTCATAATACTAAAGGGATCAATACAACAAGAAGAGATAACCCTGGTAAACATATATGCACCCAATGCAGGAGCACCCACATACATAAGAAAACTTCTGGAAGATATCATGGGAGAGATCGACAACAATACAATCATAGTAGGGGACTTTAATACACCACTGACATCACTGGATAAATCCGCTAGACAGAAACTCAGCAAAGAAACAGCAATCCTAAATGACTCACTAGATCAGATGGACTTAATTGACATCTTCAGAACACTTCACCCCACAGCTGCGGAATATACATTCCTCTCAGGTGCTCATGGGACATATTCAAAAATAGACCACATATTGGGTCACAAGCAAAGTCTCCACAAATTCAAGAAGATTGAAATCATAAAAAGCATCTTCTCAGACCACGAGGGCATAATGTTAGAAATAAACTACAATAAAAACAACCCAAAATACTCAAACACTTGGAAGCTGAATAGCATGTTATTAAATATTGATTGGGTTACCGATGACATCAAAGAAGAAATTAAAAACATCCTGGACACTAATGACAATGAAAACACAACCATCCAAAACTCTGGGACACAATGAAAGCAGTCCTGAGAGGAAAGTTTATAGCTCTACAGGCCTATCTCAAAAAACAAGAAAAAATGGTAGTCAATCATCTAACTCTACAACTCAAAGAATTAGAAAGAGAGCAACAAGAAAACCCCAGAGTGAGCAGAAGGAAGGAGATAATAAAGATTAGAGCAGAAATCAATGACATAGAGACCAAAAAAACAATACAGAAAATCAATGAAACCAAGAGCTGGTTCTTTGAAAGGATAAACAAGATTGACAAACCCCTAGCCACGCTCACCAAGAAGCAAAGAGAGAGGTCCCAAATAAACCAAATCAGAAATGATAGAGGCGAAATAACAACAGACCCCACAGAAATACAAATGATTGTTAAACAATACTACGGGCAACTCTACTCCAACAAACTAGACAACCTGGAGGAAATGGACAAATTCCTAGAAAAATACAACATTCCAAAACTCAATCAGGAAGAATCTAAAAACCTCAATAGGCCAATAACTATGGAAGGAATTGAAGCAGTCATCAGAAAGCTTCCAGCAAACAAAAGCCCAGGGCCAGACGGCTTCACAGGGGAGTTTTACCAAACATTCAAGGAAGAACTAAAACCTACCCTCCTCAGACTACTACAAAAAATTCAAGAGGAAGGAACACTTCCAAGCTCATTCTATGAAGCCAGCATCACCCTAATACCAAAACCAGGTAAAGACATCACAATGAAAGAGAATTACAGGCCAATATCCCTCATGAACGTAGATGCCAAAATCCTCAACAAAATCTTAGCAAATCGGATCCAGCAGTACATCAGATCCCCCAACAACCATGTCCAAGTAGGATTTATCCCAGAGAGGCAAGGATGGTACAACATCTAAAATCAATAAAAATGGGGTGTCAGATTAACAAAATGAAAGAAAAAGCATCACATGTCATATCAATGGATCAGAAAAAGCATTCGAC
>NW_005871052.1:5042900-5045584 GCF_000147115.1 Myotis lucifugus | reverse complement strand
GGAAAACATATTGCCAACGTCATATTCTGATAAGGGCTTAATCTCCAAAATTTATAGGGAACTCATACACTAACAAAAAGAAGATAAACAATCCAATCAAAAAATGGGCAAAGGATCTAAATAGACACCTTTCAAAAGAGGACATTCAGAAAGCAAGAGACATATGAAAACATGCTCAAAGTCACTAATCATCCGAGAGATGCAAATCAAAACAACAATGAGGTACCATCTCACACCTGTCAGAATGGCCATCATCAACAAATCAACAAACGACAAGTGCTGGAGAGGATGTGGAGAAAAAGGAACACTTGTGCACTGCTGGTGGGAATGCAGACTGGTGCAGCCACTATGGAAGGCAGTATGGAGGTTCCTCAAAAAATTGGAAATGGAACTCCCATTTGACCCTGTGATCCCACTTCTAGGAATATATCCCAAGAAACCAGAAACACCAATCAGAAAGGATATATGCACCCAGATGTTCATAGCAGCACAATTCACCATAGCTAAGATCTGGAAACAGCCTAAGTGCCCATCAGTAGATGAATGGATTAGAAAACGGTGGTACATCTACACGATGGAATACTATGCTGCTGTTAAAAAGAAAGAACTCTTACCATTTGCAACAGCATGGATGGAACTGGAGAGCATTATGCTAAGTGAAACAAGCCAGTCAATGAAGGAAAAATACCACATGATCTCACTCTTTCATGGATAATTAAGACCATTACAAACTTTTGAACAATAATAAATACAGTGGCAGAGCTGCCTCAAACCGATTCTCGGACTGCAGTGGGAAGGCCATGGAGGGTTGGGGGACAGGAGGGAGGGGAATAAGAGATCAACCGAAGGACTTGTATGCATCCATATAACCATAACTAATGGACATAAGACACTGGGGGGTAAGGGACGGCAGGGGCTTGTCAAGGGTGGGGGGGAAAAAAGGACACTTATGTAATACCCTTTGTAATACTTTTAGCGGAAAAAAAAAAGAAAGAAAGATCGTACACAATGACCAAGTGGGGTTTATTCCAGGGATGCAAGGATGGTACCATATCCACAAATCAATAAATGTGATACATCAAATTAACAAATTGAGAGACGAAAATCACATAATCATATTAATCGATGCAGAAAAAGCATTTGACAAAACCTAACACCCTTTGTGATAAAAATTCTCATCAAAGTGGGAATAGAGGGATCATACCTCAACATAATAAAAGCCATATATGACAAACCTATAGCCAAATTCATACTCAAAACTAAATCCATTTCCCCAAAGATCAGGAACAAGACAGGGATGCCTACTTTCACCACTCCTGTTCAATATAGTACTGGAAGTGAAATGCTAGCCATAGTGATCAAACAAGAAGAATAAAAGGCATCCAAGTTGGAAAAATAGAAGTAAAACTCTTCTTATTTGCAGATGACATGATACTGTACATAGAAAACCCCCAAGACTCCATGAAAAAACTACTAGACTTAATAAATGAATTCATCAATGTAGCAGGATACAAAATTAACACCCAGAAATCTGTTGACTTTTTATACACCAATAATGAACTCACAGAAAGAGAAACTAAAAAAAAAAATCAAATTTACTATGGCACCAAAAAAATTAAGATACTTAGGAAGAAACTTAACTAAGAAGGTAAAAGACCTGTACTCAGAAAACTACAGGACATTGAAAAAAGATATAGAGGAAGACATAAACAAATGGAAGAACATACCATGTTCATGGATTGGTAGAATCAACATCATTAACATGTCCATACTACCCAAAGCAATCTACAGATTCAATGCAATGCCCATTGAAATACCAACGGTGTATTTCAAAGACCTAGAACAAACTCTCCAAATATTTCTCTGGAAAAAAAAAAAAGTCTCCGAATAGGCATAGCGATCCTGAGATAGAAGAACAAAGTTGGAGGGATCACAATACCACATATCAAGCTATATTACCAAGCCACAGTTCTCAAAACTGCCTGGTACTGGCACAAGAACAGACATATAGACCAATGGAACAGAACAGAAAACCCAGAAATTGACCCAAGCCATTACGGTCAATTAATATTTGACAAAGGTAGCAAGAGCATACAGTGGAATCAAGACAGTCTCTTCAATAAATAGTGCTGGGAAATTTGGTCAGATATATGCAAAAAAAAAGAAACTAGATCACCAAGCTACACCATACACAAAAACAAATAAACAAATTCAAAATGGCTAAAGGACTTAAATGTAAGACGAGAAACCATAAAAATCTTAGAAGACTCCATGGGTAGCAAAATATCAGACATATGTTGTAGCAATGAAACCAAGAGCTGTTTTTTTTAAATATATATATATGTTTTTATTGATTTCAGAGAGGAAGGGAGAGGGAGAGAGAGAGAAACATCAATGATGCAAGAGAATCATTGATTGACTGCCTCCTGTACACCCGCACTGGGGATTGAGCCCACAACCTGGGCATGTGCCCTGACTGAGAGTCAAACCTGGACCTCCTGGTTCATAGACCAATGCTCAACCACTGAGTTCATACTGGCTGAGCAAAGAGCTTGTTTCTTTTAAAAAGACAAATGATGATGAGGGACACATATGTAATACCTTTAATCAATAAATAAATTTTTAAAAAGATAATGATTGATAACTTTAGCCAGACTCATCATTAAATAAATCAGAAATGAGAC
>NW_005871052.1:5039671-5042579 GCF_000147115.1 Myotis lucifugus | reverse complement strand
CAGATGGTTTCATAAGAAGAGTTTTACCAAACATTCAAAGAAGACCTAACACCTGTCTTCCTCAAATTATTCCTAAAAATTAAAGAGAACAAAAGAATTTCCAAGCTTTTTTGTGAGATTAGCATTATCTTAATTCCAAAACCATATAAAGATACTACAAAGAAATAATATTATAGGCTAATGTTGCTGATGACCATAGATGCTAAAACCCCCAACAAAATATTAGCAAACTAGAACTAGCAATACATTGAAAGATCATACACCATGACCAAGTGGTATTTATTCCAGGGATGCACGACTGGTACACTATTTGCAAATGGATAAATGTGACACATCACATAAACATAATGAATCATAAAAATCACAGGATGAAATAATTGCCTGGAGAAGAATTTGACAAAATGAAGTACCCATTTATGACAAAGACTCAGCAAACTGGGGATAGAGGGATCATACTCAACACAATAAAGGCCATATATGACAAACCTACAGCCAACATCATACTCAATAGAAAAAAGTAAAAGTGTTTCCCTTAGGATCAGGAAAAAAACACAGGCTGTCCACTTTCACTACTCCTGTTCAACATAGTAATGGAAATCCTAGCCATAGTAATCAGACAAGATGGAAAAATAGAAAGTATTCAAATTGAAAAGGAGGAAGTAAAATTGTCATTATTTGCATATGACCTGAAATTGTATATAAAAAACCCTAAATGCTCCAACAAAAATTTACTACATCTACTATATTAATTTGGCAATGTAGCAGGGTACAAAATTAATATTCAGAAATTGTTGGCATTTTTATAAACCAATAATGAACTATAAGAAAGAGAACCTAAGAAAACAATGCCATTTATCATTGCAACAACAATAACAAAAAGATCCCCAGGAATAAAAAACCAAAGAGGTAAACGATCTGTACTCAAAAACTATAGGATATTGAAAAATAAATAGAGGAAGATGCAAACAAATGGAAGCATATACTTTGTTGGAAGAATTAACATCATTAATATGTCTATACTACCCAAAGCAATCTGTAGATTCAATGCAATCCCAATTAAAATACCAACAGCATGTTTCACTGATCTAGAACAAATATTCCAAAAAACATATGGAATAAAAAAAGAGCTTGAATTGCCTCAGCAATCTTCAGAAGGAAGAACAATGATGGAGGGATCACAATATTGGATATAAAACTATACTACAAAGCCATTGTAATCAAAACAGCCTGGTACTGGCACAAGAACAGGTATATAGATCAATGGAATAAAACATAGAGCCCAGAAATCAACCCTCATTTTGTATTTGACAAAGGAGGCAAGAGAATACAATGGAGTCAAGACAGTCTCTTCAATAAATTGTATTGTTAAAATTGGACAGGTACATGCAAAAAAATGAAACTAGACCACCAACTTATACAATACACAGGAATAAACTCAAAATAGATAAAAGGCTTAAATATAAATCATGAAACCATGAAAATACTAAAAGAATACATAGGCAGTAAAATCTCAGACATCTCACCTAGCAGAATTTTCACTGATACATCTCCTAGGGCAAGAGAAACAATGGAAAAACATAAACAAATGGGACTACACAGAACTACAAAGCTTCTGCACAGAAAAAGAAACTATAATCAAAATGAAAAGGGAACCCACTATATGGGAGAACATATTGCCAATGATACATCTGATAAGGGATTAATTTCTAAAATATATAAATAACTCAGACATTCAACACCAGGAAGACAAACAACCCAATTAAAAAATGTACAAAGGACAAGAAAAGACACATCCATAGAGCACATAAAGATGGCCAATAGACATAGGACAAAATGCACAATGTCACTAATCATCAGAGAAACACAAATAAAAACTACAATGAGGTATCACCTCACACCTGTCAAAATGGCTACCATCAATAATTAACAAACAAAGAGTGCTGATGGGGAGATGAAGAAAAAGCAACCCTAGTACACTGCTGGTGGGAATGAAGACTGGTGCAGCCACTATGGAAAGCAGTATGGAGTTCCATAAAAAAATTAGAAATGGAACTGCCTTTGACCCAGCAATTCCACTGAGTATAATCTGAAGAAACCTGAGACCTTCATTCAAGAGAATATTTGTACCCCTAGTTCATTGCAGCTTTATTTACAATAACCAAGATCTGGAAACAGCCCAAGTACCCATCAGTAGATGAATGGATAAAAGCTGTGGTGCATTTACACAATGGAATAATATGCAGCTATAAAAATGAAGGATCTCTAATCTATGGAGACAGCATGGAGGGACCCAGAGATTATTGTGCTAACCGAAATAAGACAGTCAGAGAAAAACAAGTATCAAATGACCTGTTATAAATAGAATCTAATGAACAAAATAAACTCAAACAAAATAGCTCTAGAAACATGGAAGCATGCAACAGACTGAGGAATCTCAGAGGGAAGGAGGAGCAGGGAAAGAGATTAACCAAAGTACTTATATGCATACTAGAGGCCCGGTGCATGAAAATTTGTGCACTCAGGGGGGTCCCTCAGCCTGGCCTGTGCCCTCTCACAGTCTGGGATCCCTTGGGGGATGTCCACCTGCTGGCTTAGGCCTGCTCTCCGGGGGATCTGGCCTCAGCTGGCAATCAGACAACCCTCTGGTAGCCTGGGAGCCCTCAGGGGATGTCCACTTGCCAGCAGGGAGCAGGCCTAAGCTGCAGTCAGACATTCTTAGTGCTGCTGAGGAGGCAGGAGAGGTTCCCGCCACCACCGCTGTGCTGGCAGCTGTCAGTCTGGCTTGTGGCTGAGCAGAGCTCTCCCTGTGGGAGCTCACTGACCACCAGGGGGCAGCTCCTGCATTGAGCGTCTGCCTCCTGGTGGTCAGTGTGTGTCATAGTGACCATTCATTCCCAGTCATTCTGCT
>NW_005871052.1:4996008-5038867 GCF_000147115.1 Myotis lucifugus | reverse complement strand
GCAGGTATCTGGGATTTATTTATCTTCTATAATTGAAACTTTGAAGCCTTGAGCAGAGCCAGGGCTAGCCAGGGCAGGTGAGAAGCTTGGCTTCCTCCCTCGCCGGGGGCAACCCAAGCCTTCTGCTCACTCCAGCTCCATGGCCGCCGCCATCTTAATTGGGTTAATTTGCATTCTCACTCCTGATTGGCTGGTGAGCGTGGCTTGTGGGTGTAGCAGAGTGGCGGAGTGATGATTAATTTGCATGTTTCTCTTTTATTAGTGTAGATGTGCATTGCCCATGGACAGATAAAATAGTGCAGTCAAAGTCTGGCAAGAGGGCAGAGCAGGGTGGATAGGGTCAATGGGGAAAATGGGGACATCTGTAATACTTTCAACAATAAAGATACATTAAAAAGATAATTTTAAAAAGCTTGCCCAGCTAGTGTGGCTCAGTGGTTGAGCATCAACTTATGAATCAGGAGGTCAATGTTCAATTCCCAGTCAGGATACATGCCTGGGTTTGGGGGCTCAATCCCCAGTAGGAGGCATTCAGGAGGCAGCTGATCAATTATTCTTTCATCATTGATGTTTCTCTCTCCCTCCCCTTCCTCTCTGAAATCAATAAAAAAAAATATACATTTTTTAAAGCTGTAGCACTTTTACACAATCGAATTCTATGCAGTTGTAATAAAAGAAGGATCTCTTACCCTTTGTGATGGCATAGATGGACCTGGAAATTATTATGCTAAGCTAAATAAGTGAGTCAGAGAAAGAAAAATATCACATGTGCTCACTTAATATGTGAAATCTAATGAACAAAATAAACTGAAGAACAAAATATGTCCAGAGGCATGGATGCATGAAATATAATGAAGATCTCAGAGGGGAGGAGTGTAGGGGGGTGGTAAAAATTACCTAAAGTATTTATATGCATACTAGAGGCCTGGTGCATGAAATTTGTGCACTGGGAGGGGGGAGTTCCTCAGCCTGGCCTGTGCCCTCTCACAGTCTGGGACTCCTTGGGGGATGTCTGACTGCTGACTTAGGGTTGCTCCCCATGGAGGCGGATATCCCTCTCACAGTCTGAGACCCCTCGCTCCTTACCACCCATCTGCTCACTGCTCCTTAGCACTGCCGCGGAGGTGGGAGAGGCTCCTGCCACAGCTGCTGTGCTCGCCAGCCATGAGCCCGGCTTCTGGCTGAGCAGTGCTCCCCCTGTGGGAGCACACTGACCACCAGGAGGCATCTCCTTCATTGAGCGTCTGCCCCCTGGTGTCAGTGTGCTTCATAGCGACTGGTCATTCTGGTCGTCCTGCCATAATGGTCACTTAGGCTTTTATATAGATGGGCATAGCCCATGGACACAGACAATAGTGTGGTCAAGGCCTGGGGTGGGACAGAGTCTGGGTGGAAGGCCACAAAGGAAGAAAATTGGGGGACATCTGTAATATTGTTAACAACAACAGAAATTCATTTCAATAGTGCTATATACTTCATGAACCACAAAATCTTATATATTAGAATGCCATCTTTTCAACATCACATTGTCTCAATAGTTGGTATCATTCAGAGTGCTGAATGGGAAAGTTTATTGCATTTCCACAAAGTTGTGGTTGCTTAAGATTTGCTACAGTGAAAAAAAGACTTGTAATTGCTTCCAATTTCAAAGGAGTTTGAATAACTATCCAAAGATCCCTTTAAAATAGTGATTAAAAGGCTAACATGTATATGAAAATGCAGTAAAAACTTTTTTTGCCACCTAATTTTTAAATCATTTCATTGGATCTCCTAAGTGCTGATGTGCTAATTGCACCTGAAATTACCCACTTGTATTTTTGAAAATGGATGTAGTGGCTACTCTAGAAATAGTTAAGTAACAGTGCTAAGAAAGAGAACATTGCCAGAAAATCTAGGTTGTAATCTTCCATTAATTATGTTCAATGTAATATTTTTCTGAGAATGATCAAAATAAATTGCTTTAAGTTCCCAATTTAAAAATATAAGTGGCATTTCAATACATTCTAGCCTGAACAACTAAGTCTGAAATGTTCTTGGTTTCTCACAAAGTCAAATTCTTAATAAATTGTGATTTTTCAAAGGTCATGCTGATTGAGGAAGATGGTGGAAAGGTGAACCATAGGTGTGGTGATATCATTGAGACTCAGAAGTGCACAGCAGAAAGTGACTTTTATGTTTTGACTTCCTAAAGTATTGCTTGTGAGGAGGCCTATTTGCTCCAGAGAGAGCTTTTTTATTATAGGAAGGATCTTTTGAAGGCCCTGATGAGTGTCAGCAGCCTTTCCTTGAACTTTGAGGTGCACCCAGGGCATCCATAAACTTGTCTGTGGAGCTTGGAAGGCACTGGCTCTTTGAATTGGTGGAACCTGCAGATTTGCCAGGGGGTTGGGGGGAGGTGGCAGTTGGGTTTTGCCCCAGGCCCTACACAGCCTCTCTAACCATGTATCATTTCAGGAACCTGGAGTGGGAAGGGGCTATGTAATAATAGAAGATTTAGAAATTCCTTACTTTCTGGTTCCTGAGTGGTGGTCTTGTAAACTCACTGTAGCACTTGAGATTAGCAGATGGCTTTACCATTAATTCCAGTGCTTGCTTACTTCATCTGGATAATGGGGGAAAGAAATTACCTACCTCATTTCTCCTTGTTGCTGTGAGGATTATGGTAATGTATATAAACATTTAATACATAGGAAGATTCCAAAAAGAATGGTATTGGTTAGAGGCCTCGCACCCATGCCCAGTGTCTCCCTAAGACTAGGTTATTGCCATGATCGCCTGAACTGTGGCCAAACCCCCTTTTTTTCCTCCTCTCTTCTATTCTGCAAGTCTAGTTTGGTGGGAGCCACCAGGAGTGTACCGGCTGAAGTCATGAGGGAATTTTTTGTAATATAAAAATTTGTCCCTAGCCATCACTCTGGCGTTTACCCAGGTAGTATACACCTAGCATTCCCTCTGTCTGCAGGCATGCTGAGTCAGGTGTTTGGAAAACACTTGCTAACTATTTGAGTATGCAGAGTGCCAGAGTCTGGTCTCTCAAAAGCCCTTATCCCAAAAGCTAGAAGTAAAGTACCAGCTGGCTGTTAGGGGCCTGAAACTCAGATGCTCTACAGAGCTCACAGTGAACAGAAGAAAGAGCGAGGAGGATGGAGGTCTCCTGAGTTGCCTGGGTAGGATTGTTGACTGGATAACCACACGTCTCTACTCTTCCAACTAGCTGCCTGGACTTTGCCAGCTTGGGATATTGCCTGAATTTTCACTCATCCTCCTCTGCACACACAAGCACAGAAGAATAAAATGGGGGGAGTTGCCTGAGTTAAGGGAAGATGTTATGCCATGTGACTCCCAGTCCCACTGCCTTTAACCAATAGGAAAAACTCTCTACTTCATAAATAATTGTCTGTGTGCTCATTACTGCAGAAGAAAAGTAGTTATAAAATTCTTTGTTTTGCTTGGGAAGTGATCAGATTTGTTTGGTAATTGCCTGCCTGATCAAGAGCCATTCCCTTCATGGTTAACCAAACATCAACGACTCAGTAGGGCTCGTTTTAAATATCACCAGAAGTGAATAGCCCCAATTACAACAGGAAACACATTTAACAACATGAAACTAGGACCAGAAACAGATATGTCTTGTGTTTCAAAATTCTTTTTTTAAAAAAACAAAAAACGTGAAGTGGACTGTTGGAAAATCCTGTTTGAATTCTCTTTTAAAATGTCTGGAAACCTGGATATTTTGAGGGCTTAAAAATAAAACTATAGGGAAAGTTGTAAACAAAAAATAAAATCCCTATTTTTAATTTCCTTGAGAGAAGGAAAAATATTCTCCAGATAAATTACTTCCGAGAGTAGTCCTTTTGCACAATTTTAACTTGCACAGGAAATCAAGAAAAAAAACCAACTTAAATTTATGCCTGGTTCACTGTGAACAGGAAACCTCAGGAACTCAGGAATATTTTTATAGACCTTTCTCACATTATACCCTCATAATTTAGTGTTCAATTTTGGTAAAAACTTGTAGAATATATCCCAAGAAACTAGAAACATCAATCAGAAAGTATATATACACCCCTATGTTCATAGCGGCACATAGCTAAGATTTGGAAACAGCCTAAGTGCCCATCAGCAGATGAGTGGATTTAAAAGCTGTGGTACATCCACACAATGGAATACTACTCTGAGGTAAAAAAGAAGGAATTCTTACCATTTGCAATAGCATGGATGGAACTAGAGAGCATTATGCTCAGTGAAATAAGCCAGTCAGAAAAAGATAAATATCACATGATCTCACTCATCCTATCTAATAAAGTGGGAATATGCTAATTGACCCTCACACCATCACAAAGATTGCGGCACCCACCGCCAATAAGGAGGGAATATGCTAATTGACTGCCCCGCCCTCAAAGATGGTGGCACCCACAGCCAATAAGAGGGAATATGCTAATTGACTGCCCTGCCCTCAAAGATGGCAGCGCCCACAGCCACAAGATGATGGCGCCCAGTCCCTTCAGGCCCCCAACCATCCAGCACCGGCCCAAGGCACAGGCAAGCCTCGAATGGGGGCTCAGGTAACCAGGGCCGGCTGAGGCTTGTGCTGCTGGCAGTGGCAGCAGCAGAGGTGTGATGGGGCGTCACCTTCCCCTGATCGCTGGATTGCCTCCTGCCCCTGAGGGCTCACAGACTGTGAGGGGAGCAGGCTGGGCTGAGGGACCCCTGTCCAGTGCATGAATTTTCATGCACCAGGCCTCTAGTTTATGGAATATAATGAACAACATAAACTGATGAACAAAAACAGTTCTAGAGACAGAGAAGCATCGATCAGACTGTCAAACTTCAGAGGGAAGGTAGGGGAATGTGGGGGTAAGGGGAGAGACCAACCAAAGGACTTGTACGCATGCATATAAGCCTAACCAGTGGACACAGACAACAGGGGGTGAGGGCATGAGTGGGGGGGGGAGCAATAGGGAGGATAAGGACACATATGTAATACCTTAATCAATAAAGAAAAAAAAAGAACTTGTGGCACCTCTTAGCCTCTGCTTTCCTATGCAAGGTACACACACACTTTACCTGATTGAGCAGTTTCATTCAGAGGACTTTAGTTATTCAGATAAAGAATACATCTAGGCAGGACAGCCAAACGCTGGGCTGGGAGAGGAAAGAGTTCCCTCATTCTTGGAATATTTCAACTGTGCAGGGCAGAGATGGGTGGAGGAAATTCCTGGATATTCATTTAATTAAACAGCACAGATCTGAAATCTGTCTGCAGAAGGGGTTGGGGATGGAGGTAGGCACCTCACTCCAGGATAAAACAAGCATTGATTTTCAAGTCCCTATGGCTCACTTGGTGCTAGTTAAGTCTTCTGGCTTAAAGTTTTAGCCCTTTTCAATTCCCTTTGAGTTACCCTGGACAAATAAATCAAATAAAAATCTAATATGTTCTATTCTGTATGAAGGAAATCAATCAACCAACGCATTTTTGGTATTCCCCGTGGTTTACAAATTAATATTCACTTTGACTCTTTCCTTTTGGAGGTGTATAGTTTGAATAAGTAGCACCTGTGGACTCAGGAGGGACCAGGGCTCCTAAGAGTCTCTGTGCTTCCCAAGGCACTTAGCAGTCCTGTAGCCTGCATGGAATCCCTGAAACTCAATGGGTCCCTTAGTAAGACTTAGTAGGTGAACTGGAAGCAGAACAGAGCAAGAGCAAGCTGGGACCCCACCAGCAGTGAAGCTGCTGAACTGCTGTTGATTGAGGTTGAAAAGGGTGTTTTCTTGTTTTCCAGTAAAAAATGCATTTATTATTTACTATCTGCATCATGCTTTATCCTCCATGCTAGCATGGGAAAAGAGGCCAGGAGATGCCAGCTTCTCCCCCACTTTACACTCTTCTTGCTAAATAGGAACATTTTCACTCACAGAATGCCTAACCTTCACTTTGGCTTAAAATGTTCTTTTTAAATTTTTTGTCTTTATTGTTGAAAGTATTACAGATATCTCCTTTGTGTTTTTTTTCCATTTACCCCCTCCATGCGACATCCACCCCTCCCAGGCCTTCACCATACTATTGTCTGTGTCCATGGGTTATACATATGTGCATATAAGTTCCCCAGTTAATCTATCCACCCCCACACCCCAACTCCCACTTTCCCTCAGTCTGTTTCATGCTTCTATGTATCTGGATACATATATATATATATATATATAATTTCAGAGAGGAAGGGAGAGGGAGTGATAGAAACATCAATGATGACAGAGAAATGATGACAGAGAATCATTGTTTGGCTGCCTCACGCACACCCCCCACTGGGGATTGAGCCCTCTACCCAGATATGTGTCCTGATCTGGAATTGAACCATGACCTTCTGGTTCATAGATCGATGCTCAACAACTGAGCAATGCTGGCCAGGCTAGATCTATTTTGTTCATCAGTTTATTTTGTTCATTAGATTCCACATATGACTGAGATCATGTGATATATTTCTCTGACTGGTTTATTTTGCTTAGCATTATACTCTCCAAGTCCATGCTGTTGCAAATGGTAAAGAGTTCTTTCTTTTTTACAGCTTCATAGTATTCCATGGTGTAAATGTACCACAGTTTTTTTATCCACTCATCTGCTGATGGGAACTTGGGTTGTTTCCAGATCTTAGCTATTGTATATTGCACTGCTATGAAAATAGGGGTACATATACTCTTTCTGGTTGGAATTTCAGGTTTCTTAAGATATATTCCTAGAAGTGGGGTCACAGGATCAAATGGAAATAACACTGTTTGTTTGTTTGTTTGTTTGTTTGTTTGTTTGTTTGTTTGTTTTAGGAAACTCCTTACCATTTTCCATAGTTCCCACCAGTAGTATATTAGGGTTCCCATTTCTCCACATTTCATCAACACTTCTCTTTGGCTGATTTTGTTAATGATTAACATTCTGACAGGTGTGAAGTGATACCACATTGTCTTTTTAATTTACATCCCTCAGGTGATTAGTGACTTTGAGCATTTTTCCATGTCTCTTGGCCTTCTTTATGTCCCCTTTAGAAAAGTGTCTATTTAGATCTTTTGCCCATTTTTTATTTGGATTATTTGTCTTCCTTTTGTTACATTCCTTATACAGTGTGAGTTCCTTATAAAGGAGGCAAGAGCATACAGTGGAATAAAGACAGTTCCTTCAATAAATGGTATTGGGAAAATTGGACAGGTGCGTGCAAAAAAAATAAAGAAAGTAGACACCAACTTACGCCATACACAAAAATAAACTAAAAATTGATAAAAGATTTAAATGTAAGTCATAAAACCATAAAAATCTTAGAAGTAACCATAGGCAACAAAATCTCAGACATCTCTCATAGCAATATGTTTACCAATATATCTCCTAGGGCAAAGGAAACTAAGGAGAAAATAAACAAATGGGACTACATCAAAATAAAAAGCTTCTGCACAGCAAAAGACACCATCAACAATATGAAAAGAGAGCCCACTGTGTGAGAGAACATATTTTGCAATGATGCATCTGATAAGGGGTTAATTTCCAAAATATATAATGAACTCATAAAACTTAGCAAAAGGAAGACAAGTAATCCAAATAAAAAATGAAAAGTTGTTGTTGGTTTTTTAACTGTAATTACTGGGGATGGAGATGCAGGGATTCAACTTGTAAGGTCAGTCTTTTTCTGGTTCAGAGGCATTTTTCCCAAGAAACATTTGCTGGCAGTTCAGATCAGAGTATAGCCTGGCAAGCAGCCTAGAAAGCCGAGGGAGGAAGCCAGAATCCCTTAGCTTTGCATCCCTGAAAGCTGAAATCAGACTGTCATTGTGTCTTCACAGCAGTCCTTGAGTCACGACAGGTTTTCCAAGTTGGAGAAGGTGAATACTGGGTCCAACCCAGAAAGTAGCAAGTGCCACTATGGCCCTTGGAGACCAGAACATAAGTTCTCTTACATCCTGGCTCCAGGCCACTCTCCTGTGGATTTTGGAGATTAGTTGGTGCTGGCATCTACAGAGTGAATAAACCCAGACTGAGACTCAGCTTTCTGACCACAGTTGGCCTAGCTTCTTGACGCAGTGACCTACTGTTTCTTGCTTCCCAAGTAAAAGCCCCTGTCTTACTGGTTAGGCTTGGGTTTTCTTAGGGATGGCTTCAGGCAAAAGACTTTTACTCAACATCTGCTTCTCCCATTAGATATCACTAGGCAAGTACATAAAGATAGAGAGGTCTAGCTAAAGTCATCTTCTTCAACTAATGGCTTTGTTACAGGGTTTTTGTGTGTTTTTGAAATTTCTACATCTGAGGGGACCCAAAGTAGAATGTTAATGTTCCTTAAAATTAACAAAGGCTAAATTTGGCCTGAAGTATCCAGTAATAGTTCCTCTCCTGATCCAGGAAATCTGTTGGAAGACCACCAGGCCCAGGAAACTGCATTGGACAGGTTTAGAGAACAAGGGAGCTAAAGGAAGAGGCATGAGTCATTGGAAGGTGAGAACTGTGGCCTGCAGTCAGGCCAGATCTGAGAGAAGCATACTAAGCTAAGTGCCAAGTCTCTAGCACTGAGTGGTGACCAGAAGGCTCTGAGCAGTGATGCTTTCTCCCCAGGCTCTTCCCCAAGAAGCTCCAGATCACTCAGCCAGAAGGCTTTTCCTGAGCTCTTTTTGCACTCACTTGACTTCAGCCCCTTACCCTCAAGAGGGGCCTGAGGCCTGAAAACTTAAGGCATTGACCACCCCCAGAGGAAGGGGCAGGGAGCAACAGGGTACATCAAAAGACACTTTTCTTCTTTTACATATTCCTCTTTTTTTCCCCCGGGGTTTTAAAAAAAACCCTTCTTTTAAACCCCTCCCCCCCACCCCCCGCCTACACACACACACACACACACACACAGTACACACACCTGCCTTTAAGCTAGAGACAAAACCTATACAAGGAACACTGAAATAGATGTCAAGGAATTTGCTGTAGGGTAGTGGTATGGTTGCTTTTGTACAACTCCTCTCTATCTAAGGTTATTGGAAGGGGGGGGGGGGTAATAAGAGATGAGAGAGATATGAAGAAGGGGAAAAGGACTAAACAAAAAAAAGAGAGAAGAAAGAGGGAGTGAAGAGAGAGTGATAAAGACAACTTGAAACAGAGGCTGAGGGGGGGGCAGGGAGGGAGGGAAAGATTCAGTAATATAACAAAGAGATTCAAGGAGAGAGACATAAAGAGACACACTGAAACTGAGCACAAAGTGGGAACAGAGCCCCATTGTCTTATATCAGTAGATGCCTCTGTGCCAGATTGATCTAGTCTGGCTTGTTGTTTCTGCAGAACTTGAAATCCAATGAGATTTTTTTCAAACCAAAATCCTCAACCCAAACCAACTCTGATGCACTGGGCAGTCCAGCTAGTGTATGGTAGCTCTAGTTTATCAATAAGTCATCTAAAGGAAAAGTGAACAGTGAATCCACTCTGGATAAACTCACTGTCACAAAAAAATTAAAACTTTCAAATATTTTCAATTCCAAAACAAAATGATAGGGAATGTAGAGTGGAACTTCTGGTTTTAAAAAAAGAAAAGAAATTACTCCTGAGAAGATGCTTCATATCACTCTCTCTTTGCATGTTCTCAGACATTATTCCTGAAAATATAAACCTGTGATAATTTTCACAGCACACACAAAAACAAATACCTATTGTGAAAATTTTCTTCCAACTACAAAATTAAGAGTTATTCTAGCTAGTCCTTAGAAAAGGAGAAAGAAGAGGGGATATATATGTGTCAGAGAAAATGATTGTAACATTTTAAGTTTCCCAAAATGAAAAGTAAAGAACTATGTTTCAGTTTAGGCTATAGTTTTCTAAATTCATCTCCTTGTAATAAAATAAAATAAATCAGACTAGGACCAAAATCAGGATGGAAATCAATTGTGAACAATGATACCAAGTGCTTCAGTATTTATTAAAATGCTAGCACAATGAACATCCTAATCCAATTATTTTTCAAAGAGTTACTGGTAACATTTCCTTGAAAAAATTCAATATCACTTTCCATGAGAAATATGTATACACACAATTTAAATAACCCTGGATTCACAATCATAAAATAGATGTGTAGTCCACCTTTCTATCAATCATTTTTGGTGTTTCCAGGTGAGTCAAATTTTAGCCTGGGGTATAAAGTCCAAAGTTTGAGAATTGGAAATTATTTAATTGGCTTCAATGAGGTGGTTTAGTCAGTGCCCTGAGAAGTGATCAGAATGTATTGCCTCCAGGGTGTATATCATGGTCCTATGGACCCAGTTTATTAAAGTCTGGCATTCATTTGCCAACTCATATAAGCATTGATTTTCCATCATGCTTTCCTTCTCCTCCAGTAATTAAAACATGGTGAATTTTTTTTAATTTTTATTTATTTTTTTATATTTATTATTTTTATTGCTTAAAGTATTACAAAGGGTATTACATATGTGTCCTTTTTTTCCCAGCCCTTGACAATCCCCTGGCCTCCCCTACCCCCCAGAGTCTTATGTCCATTGGTTATGCTTATATGCATGCATACAAGTCCTACGGTTGATCTCTTACCCCCCTCCCTCCTACCCCGCAACCCTCCCCGGCCTTCCTGCTGCAGTTTGACAATCTGTTTGAGGCAGCTCTTCCTCTGTATCTATTATAGTTCATAAGTTTATAATGGTCCTTATTATCCATGAATGAGTGAGATCATGTGGTATTTTTCCTTCGTTGACTGGCTTATTTCACTTAGCATAATGCTCTCCAGTTCCATCCATGCCATCGCAAATGGTAAGAGTTCCTTCTTTTTTACAGCAGCATAGTATTCCATCGTGTAGATGTACCACTGTTTTCTAATTCATTCATGGGCACTTAGGCTGTTTCCAGATCTTAGCTATGGTGAATTGTGCTGCTATGAACATAGGGGTGCATGTATCCTTTCTGATTGGTGTTTCTGGTTTCTTGGGATATATTCCTAGAAGTGGGATCACAGGGTCAAATGGGAGTTCCATTTTTAGTTTTCTGAGGAAACTCCATACTGTCTTCCATAGTGGCTGCACCAGTCTGCATTCCCACCAGCAGTGCATGAGTGTTCCTTTTTCTCCACATCGTCTCCAGCACTTGTTGTTTTTTGATTTGTTGATGATAGCCATTCTGACAGGTGTGAGATGGTACCTCATTGTTGTTTTGATTTGCATCTCTCGGATGATTAGTGGCTTTAAACATGTTTTCATATGTCTCTTGGCTTTCTGAATGTCCTCTTTTGAAAGGTGTCTATTTAGATCCTTTGCCCATTTTTTGATTGGATTGTTTATCTTCTTTTTGTTAAGTTGTATGAGTTCCCTATAAATTTTGGAGATTAAGCCCTTATCAGATATGACGTTGGCAAATATGTTTTCCCACGAGGTGGGTTTTCTTGTTGTTTTGTTGATGGTTTCTTTTGCTGTGCAGAAGCTTTTTATTCTGATGTAGTCCCATTTGTTCATTTTCTCTTTAGTTTCAACTGCCCTAGGAGCTGTATCAGTGAAGAAATTGTTTTGGCATATGTCTGAGATTTTGTTGCCTTTGTATTCTTCTAGAATTTTTATGGTTTCCTGTCGTACATTTAAGTCCTTTATCCATTTCGAGTTTATTCTTGTGTATGGTGTAAGTTGGTGGTCTAGTTTCATTTTCTTGCATATGTCTGTCCAATTTTCCCAACACCATTTATTGAAGAGACTATCCTGGCTCCATTGTATGTTCTTGCCTCCTTTGTCAAATATTAATTGAGCATATTGGTTCGGGCTAATTTCTGGACTCTCTATTCTATTCCACTGATCTATATGTCTGTTCTTGTGCCAGTACCAGGCAGTTTTGAGAACAGTGGCTTTGTAATACAGCTTGATATCTGGCATTGAGATCCCACCTACTTTGTTCTTTCTCAGGATCGTTGCAGCTATTCGGGGTCTTTTTTTATTCCAGATGAATTTTTGGAGCGTTCGTTCTAGATCTGTGAAATATGCCGTTGGAATTTTAATGGGGAGTGTGTTGAATTTATAGATTGCTTTGGGTAGTATGGACATTTTAATGATGTTGATTCTACCAATCCATGAACACGGTATGTTCTTCCATCTGTTTATGTCTTCCTCTATCTCTTTTTCAACGTCCTGTAGTTTTCTGAGTAGAGGTCTTTTACCTCTTTAGTTAAGATTATTCCTAGGTATCTTAATTTTTTTGGTGAGATGGTAAATGGGATTGTTTTTATACTCTCTCTTTCTGCAAGTTCACTATTGGTGTATAGAAATGCCTCAGATTTCTGGGTGTTAATTGTGTATCCTGCTACATTGCCAAATTCATGTATTAAGTCTAGTAGCTTTTTGATGGAGTCTCTAGGGTTTTGTATGTATAATATCATGTCGTCTGCAAATAAGGACAGTTTTACTTCCTCTTTTCCAATTTGGATGCCTTTTATTTCTTCTTCTTGTCTAATTGCAATGGCTAATACTTCCAGTACTATGTCGAACAGGAGTGGTGAGAGTGGGCATCCCTGTCTTGTTCCTGTTCTTAGGGGAAATGGTGTTAGCTTTTGTCCATTGAGTATGATGTTGGCTGTGGGCCTGTCATATATGGCTTTTATTATGTTGAGGTATGATCCTTCTATTCCCACCTTGCTGAGAGTTTTTATCAAAAATGGGTGTTGGATTTTGTCGAATGCTTTTTCTGCATCAATTGATATGACCATGTGGTTTTTTTCTTTCAGTTTGTTTATGTGATGTATCACGTTTATTGATTTGCGGATATTGTACCATCCTTGCATCCCTGGGATAAATCCTACTTGGTCATGGTGTATGATCTTTCTGATGTACTGCTGGATCCGATTTGCTAAGATTTTGTTGAGGATTTTGGCATCTATGTTCATGAGGGATATTGGCCTGTAATTCTCTTTCATTGTGTTGTCTTTACCTGGTTTTGGTATGAGGGTGATGCTGGCTTCATAGAATGAGCTTGGAAGAGTTCCTTCCTCTTGAATTTTTTGGAGTAGTCTGAGGAGGGTAGGTTTTAGTTCTTCCTTGAATGTTTGGTAAAACTCCCCTGTGAAGCCGTCTGGCCCTGGGCTTTTGTTTGCTGGAAGCTTTTTGATGACTGCTTCAATTCCTTCCATAGTTATTGGCCTATTGAGATTTTTAGATTCTTCCTGATTGAGTTTTGGAATGTTGTATTTTTCTAGGAATTTGTCCATTTCCTCCAGGTAGTCTAGTTTGTTGGAGTAGAGCTGTCCATAGTATTTTTTAACAATCATTTGTATTTCTGTGGGGTCTGTTGTTATTTCGCCTCTATCATTTCTGATTTGGTTTATTTGGGACCTCTCTCTTTGCTTCTTGGTGAGCCTGGCTAGAGGTTCATCAATCTTGTTTATCCTTTCAAAGAACCAGCTCTTGGTTTCGTTGATTTTATGTACTGTTTTTTTGGTCTCTATGTCATTTATTTCTGCTCTGATCTTTATTATCTCCTTCCTTCTGCTCACTCTGGGCTTTTCTTGTTGCTCTCTTTCTAATTCTTTGAGTTGTAGAGTCAGATGATTTACTACCATTTTTTCTTGTTTTTTGAGATAGGCCTGTAGAGCTATAAACTTCCCTCTCAGGACTGCTTTCATTGTGTCCCAGAGGTTTTGGATTGTTGTGTTTTCATTGTCATTAGTTTGCAGGATGCTTTTGATTTCTTCTTTGATCTCATTGGTAACCCAATCAATATTTAATAACATGCTATTCAGCTTCCAAGTGTTTGAGTATTTTGGGTTGTTTTTTTTGTAGTTTATTTCTAATATTATGCCATCGTGGTCTGAGATGATGCTTGGTATGATTTCAATCTTCTTGAATTTGGGGAGACTTTGTTTGTGACCCAATATGTGGTCTATTTTTGAAGATGTCCCATGAGCACTTGAGTGGAATGTATATTCCGTGGCTTTGGGGTGAAGTGTTGTGAAGATGTCAATTAAGTCCATCTGATCAAGTGAGTCATTTAGGGTTGCTGTTTCTTTGCTGATAGTTTGTCTAGAGGATTTATCCAGTGATGTCAGTGGTGTATTAAAGTCCCCTACTATGATTGTATTGTTGTCGATCTCTCCCCTGATATCTTCCAGGAGTTTTTTTATGTATTTGGGTGCTCCTGCATTGGGTGCATATATGTTTACCAGGGTTATCTCTTCTTGTTGTATTGATCCCTTTAGTATTATGAAGTGGCCTTCCTTGTCTCTTGTTATGGCCTTCACTTTGAGGTCTATTTTGTCCGATATAAGTATTGCTACCCCAGCTTTCTTTTCCTTTCCATTTGCCTGAAAGATATTTTTCCATCCCTTCACTTTCAGTCCGTGTGAGTCCCTTCTAATGAGGTGGGTCTCTTGTAGACAGCAAATGTATGGGTCATGTTTTTTTATCCATTTAGCCACTCGATGTCTTTTATTTGGAGCATTTAGTCCATTTACATTTAAAGTTATTATTGAAAGGTGTTTGTAGCCATTTCTTTTTTTGTGTGGCTGTTTTCTTTCTGAGCTTTTTATTTCTTCTTTTTCTACCAGTCCCTTTAGCATTTCTTGCATTGCTGGCTTGGTGGTGATAAACTCCCTTAGCCTTTTTTTTGTCTGTGAAGCTTCTTATTTCCCCTTCAATTTTGAATGATAGCCTTGCTGGATAGAGTATTCTTGGATTCAGTCCTTTGCTTTGCATCACTTTGTAAATTTCCGTCCATTCTTTTCTGGCCTGATGTGTTTCTGTTGAGAAATCATTTGATAATCTAATGGGAGATCCCTTGTATGTAACTCTCCATCTCTCTCTTGCAGCCTGTAAGATTCTCTCTTTGTCCTGCACATTTGCCATGGTAATTATGATGTGCCTTGGTGTGGGTCTTTTCGGGTTCACCTTGTTTGGGACTCTCTGTGCTTGTGTGACTTTATTCTTCCCCACCTCAGGGAAGTTTTCTGATATTATTTCTTCGAATAGGTTTTCTAATCCTTGTTCCTCTTTCTGTTGTTCTGGCACCCCTATTATTCGTATGTTGTTTCGTTTCATGTTGTCCCAAAGCTCCCTTAGGCTCTCCTCCTGTCTTTTAAGTTTTTTCTCCAATTTCAGTACAGTTTGGGTGTGTTTTGCTTCCTTGTCTTCTAATTCACTAATTCAGTCCTCCGCTTCTCCTAGTCTACTGTTGATGCTTTCAATGGTGTTTTTTATTGCAGCTATATCGCTCTTCATTTCTTCTTGGGTCTTACATAAGTTATTGATTTTTTTCATCTGTTTCTTCTTGCTTCTTGCATAAGTTGTTGATTTTTTCATCTGTTTCTTCTTGCTTCTTGCATAAGTTGTTGATTTTTTCCTCCATCCGGTTTATGCACTCTAGGACCCTTATTCTGAATTCTTTTTCTGTCATGTTGCATGCCTCTGTCTCACTTAGCTGCTTTTCTGGCGAGTCCTCCTTTTCTTTCCTTTGGGGGTTTCTTTGAATACCCATGTTTGATCTCACTGACATATCTAGATGTTGAGTTGTTCAGTGGCTGCTCCCTGGGTGGCAGTGGCTCCTTGGGCTGTGGTTGCTCCTCGGGCGGTTGCGGTAGCAGCTGCTCCTCAGTTGGCAGCAGCTCCTCTGGTGGGTGCTGTTCACAGCTGTGGTGGCTCTTCTGGCTGGTGGGGGGAGGCTTCACATACAGCTGCTTTCCAGGGGAGCTCTGCCCTTCCCGGCTGCAAACCGTCTCACCAGCTGAGTAATTTCTGCAATTCGGGATGGGTGTTATTAGTTTCAGCTGCTTACTCCATTTGCTCCTGGACAAGACCTGGGACGTGTCTGCCTATATCGCCGCCATCTTGTCTTCTCAAAACACGGTGAATTTAGATAGTGAATTCCTTGTTGTTTTCATTTGCTTCTCTTTTGTATCTTTCCTTGTGTACCTTTATTGCTTCATTATTAAGGCCTGCCCCTTTGCCCATTGGAAGCAGTGATCAGGGTGTCCTAAATGTAGAAACATTCATGCAGGAGCAGATTTATATATATATATCCCTAATATGCAAATAGACTGAATGGCGGAACAACCAACCGAACAAACAGCCGCTATGATGTGCGTTGACCACCAGGGGGCGTGTGTGGAACATGGAGGGCATAGGCCGCTGTGAGATGGTGGAGCAGGTGAGCGGGGTCGCCAGATCAAGGCAAGGCGCCGGTCACTGTCATCGGGGCGAACCTCTGGTGGTTACTGAAAATTCTTTGCTCCCACAAGCTGTGGTCCCATCCGGCACTCGCACCTGTTGCCAGCATCGGCCCCACTTGCACCCACTGCCATCAGCAGGTGTGAGCAGTGGCTGCTGGCCCTGATCACCCCTGAGGGCTTCTCCACCTCCCCCTGCTCCTGAGTAGCAATCAGGGCAGCAGCCACTGATCACACTCACTGACGGCACCGGCCCCACTCGCACCCACTGCTGGTACTGGCCCCCAATTGCTCTGTGCCCTCAGTGGGTGCTAGCGGGCTGGTGTCATCAGCATGTGGGAGTGGCAGTGGCGGGAGTAGGGCTGCAGGCAAACAGGGGACCAGGGGCCACAGTGGGAGGGGCCAGGCAGGGACGTGGAAGATGGGCCGAGACCTTCCCCTGTGCCCACCGCAGCCTTGCAGCCCACAGTTCCTTTCAAGGTGCACGAATTTGTGCACTGGGCCCCTAGTACTAATATATAAACCCTGAGAAGGAAGATAGTGGGTGAATATTGCTTGGCTTTAAGTTAGGCAGGATCAGTGTTTGCCTACTTTTAATGTTTTTATAGACTAAGGAAAGAACTCTCAGCCTAATAACAAATCTTTCCCACTATTTGGTACTTCTGTGGGTGTTAGGTATTGAAAAGCCCTGATCAAAAAGAGATCATTATGAAAATAGGGAAGGAAGTTTTTAAAACTTTATTCACTTGCCCTGAACATGATGGAGTGTGGTGCCAAAGTAAGGAGGGAAATGTATAACAAGGAGGAAATAAAAATAAATTAAATGGGTGTAAGTTTTGGTGGGCCCAGTCTATGAGTTCAGGAAGATTTCCTTCTTAGTGGCAGGATCTGTTTCTATTGGGCTCATTGTTGCCCAGATTAGATAGAACCAGAAGAAGGTGGCCCACTGATCTGAAGTCAAGTTTTTTACTTGTATTGATTCCATGCAGAGTAATTTGGTGAGAGAGTGTCAGGGAAGGGTGTAAAACAAGCCTTTACCTGGTTTCAGAGAAATACAATGATTATTGTTAAATACTATATTTTCCATAATTCACTGAGGTAATGAACTTGGTATATCCTTGTTTTAAGTGACCTGTGCTGGTGATGTTTTGCTAATTGTCAGGATTATTTATTTAAAACTATCAAGCTTATACTTGTAGCCATTTCTCAAATACTAGCCACTTTCTTTGGAGCTGATCCATAATGCATATTTGACAGTAATTCTGGCTCTTATCCTCATTTTTTTAAAGCCATATGAAAGATAATACAAAGAAAGGGAAGATTGAGTGTGGGGAAAATATAGGAAATATATAAAGTATAAAATCCAAGTTAGAATGGAGCAACATTAAATTTCCACACACCACAAATGCATCCCATTACAAAATTTTTACTTCTTAGTAATCCTGATTGAGCCTTCAGTTCATATATGACTATACAAATTCAGTGGAGCACCAGAGAGGTCATATAAATAAAGACTAGATTTTACTCAAGCTCATTATTTCAATGGGGAGTGTTTGAGGCTGAAAAGATGCAGGATACATTTACAATTATTAATTACTGTCACTGTGCCAGGTAGTCAAAGACAGCTGAAAAGTGAATATGCAAAAACAGTGCCTATTTTGGGAATTACTCAGTTCATATCTGGACTAGTTCTTTTTATTACTTATTAGCATTTTTTAATTTGTTAACTCTGCCCAAAATTAGTCAAAGACAAAATAGTCCTCACAATTCTAGGGGCAAAGGTCCTAGATCCAAACATTTTAAAAAATCTGCCAGCCATAAATTATGAATTGAATAGAAAAAAATGAGAAAAATAATTGCATGCCTTTGATATACTTCAGTAAGAATGTGAAATATAATGAGCCCAAGAGTAATATAATTATTAGCATAGGAAGGCCTTTATCATTTGAGAGCAGTATCAACACATGATTAAATTCAAAGGAATAAATTTTCCTTCAGCTAATGGTTTGGCAAGCATAAACATTTAACTACCCAATTGCCCCATGAAAAGAACACAATGAGCATAGACATTAATTTGTCTCCCTATTCTTTCTTCCCCAACTCTACTTAGGAACAAGAATTACAAAATTTGACATGCATAACTCAATTGAAGCACAGAATTTTTGAGTGATTATATTAAATTAAGCTAACCAAAGTTGAGGGATTCAGTGTGAGAATTACTTTTAATATTTTTCAAGGTTTTTGTTTATTTGTATTTCTTATTGAATTTATTGTGGTGATATTGGTTAATAAGATTACACAGGTTTCTGTAATAGTGTCAACAATAAAAATAAAGTAAAAAACAGCTAGACATTGGTCAAATATATGGTGACAGAAGATGATTTGATTTAGCGTGGTGGGTACACAATGCAATATACAGATCATGTATCATAGAATTACTTTTAATATTAATCAGTCCAGTTCTCTTAATTTCCTGGGGTGAGAACAAAGCTGTATGTTAGAGGTCTTTATTTTATCTACTTACTATAAGAACAAGACCAATTATTACATTGGTAAATACCAAAAATATATTTCCAAATATCAAGATGATAAAATCAGAATATATATTCTATCAGATCTATTTCTCATGGGCTTTTGAAACTCAAATGCAATATTTTTATTTAATTCACTACTTCTATCTATTAAAATAGATCTCAAATTTAAGAAACATGATTACTATAAAGCCTTCTGAATTATTGAATTTGCTTTAGGATTTAACCAAAAGTTGGGGAAATTTCTTCCCCTTCTAGTATTTGTCCACAAAGGGTTTATAGCTGTATAGTTAATATAAATAAAGATCAGCACATTCTTTCATATGGCACATAAATATTGAATAACTATGTTGTACATGTGAAACTCATATATTATTGTATTCCAACTATACTTTAATAAAAAAGAATAAATTTTGTCATGTTTAAAATGTCAAAGATTAACACATTCTTGAAATTACACTTTCTCTTCAATGATAAAAACAGCTGTGAGTGCTTACTTTGTTCTAGGCATTATGCTAAGTGGCATTTATATATTTTTTCCTAAATCCCCAGATACATACACAAACTTACAGAATCATACCCTATAATGAAGATAGTAGATGTAAAAGCATAAAAGCGTAGAAAAACTGAATGTAAAAAAATAAATTTTTAAAAGATGTGTAAATTCCCTTAGAAAGTAGCAATTTAGAATTTGAATGAGATTAGTCTGAATTCAAAGTCTGACCTACATGATATACTGCTTGAATTTTACTACTTTTTGTTATTTATAATAATCCTAGGAATTTGTGTTGAAAGTAGTTTACTTTCAGGTTTTATGATTCTGGGATAGTCTACAGCACATAATTTTCCTAATCATAGAACCAGTACTGTTGAAGGAGTGGAAGGAGGGGAGGAAGAAGAAAAACTAGAAGAAAAGGAAGGTGATATTCCAAATTTTTATCAAGATGAGTGTATTTGTCAAGGATTATTTAGGTTGCAAGTGATAGAAACCCAGCTGAAACTCACTTAAACAAACAAAGAAAATTAATTGTTCAAGCAACTTAGCCAGTTCAGTAAAGTTGAATTCAGGTACTAAAAAGTATGTTGTAAGAAAACTGACTCTGCATTTCATGACTATGCTTTCCTGGGGGTTCATTCTAGGTAGGCTTTCCCAGATCAAGTGACTTGTACACTAGTCTTGCACAGTGAGCTTCACTCTGCACCTCTAGGGTATACATCAGTGGTTCCCAACCTTTATTTGGCCATGCCCCACCTAAGCATCTCTAAAATCCTGATGCTCGATCTGTGATATATAATACTTATTATTCAAAAAATAAACTCCTATTCATGTGGAGGAAGCCTAAAAGACCATTAACTTAGTCTAAACAAGCTTCCAAAGAACATGGCATCTGTGAAAGAGAAAAATAAAAGAACTAAAGGACAGTTGAAGTCCTGAGGAAGAAATCACTAAGAAATTGTTTAAAAAATAATAATATGAAGTGATATGAAAAAATAGCAAATAAAGTTTCAAAACATAAAATAGAGAACTGAAATGCATAAATATGTCAACATATATTTATATACTGTATATGAGGCCCCTAGAACCATAAGAAATGCAAAAAATTCACTGTTAATAACTCATTCTTAAATTGCTCCCCCCCTTAAAAATCAAATCCCTCCCCCCTCGTGAGGCATGTGCACCAGGTTGGGAACCACTGGTATAGGTAGTGTCTTGCCCAGACCTGCATGGTGAGCAGTGGATAACTGATTATTGAACCAAACCCTTCAGAAGTATTCAGGCTGTAATTAACCCTTTACCATACTACCTGGGATTATCAGATACTTACCTGGTTGCTTGAATATCTCCTTCACATGGACTAGCCGCATGTGTCTCCCCCTCCCGCCCTCCCCCCCACCACCACATTATCGCCACACTTGTGCCTAAGAAGCTGAAACTAAAAATGTCACAAAAAGTTTTTTTTTATTGTGAAACTCCAGTACTGACATACTATCAGTTCATTCAAGATCCATTATATTTTTAAAGTCGGATTCACTTTAAATGTCCTTTGAACACATGTATCAGAGTAGAACAGGAGAACCTTTCTGAAAAGGTGCAAATGTCATTACCTAGGATGCAGTCTGCAAGAGTCCGGGGGAACCTGGTTTCTCATTTCTGATGAAAAGTGGATGACAAAATCCCACACATACAGGTAGAATCTTAGGTCTGCATGCCTAAACATGCTCCTTGGAAGTGGTAAACAATTCTCTTCCTGAAAAAAAAAAAGATGGCTTTATTTAATTTAAAGAAAAGTAAAACCCAGCCCAGGAAGATATACCAAGAAATGCTGGAATCAATTATTTGAACGGAACATTTTGAGGTGTCTCATCCTTGAAAGCAAAATTCCCATTGGTGCTCTGCTGGTAGCCCTGAAATTCTTAAGTTGTTTATTGATTAAGTCATGTGAAAAATAAGAGGCTATGGATGAGAATACTGGGCTCCTGTACAGGCATTACTTGAAGAACTCAAATTGCATGATTATTGACAATATACATCTGGGAGCCTCCTACCTGCCCCTTACCTCCCCACCTGGATAGAAAGAACAGACTAACATGCTGCCCACCAGTTTGAGACCCAAACTTCAGAAGAATGTCCCCAGAAAGCATGCGCTCCTCTATGTTTCTTCAGTGCACTCACTGGAGAATAGAAGACACTGATACACTCCTCTGGATTTAGTTAAATAACATTTGCACTTTTGTTGGAAAACCGGCCCCTGGTGGGCAATTATTTTCTATGTTCTTGAATTTCACAATTTAATGTAAAGCAGTAACTTTGTGTATCCCACGTCTCCATTATCCTGAGCCCCTTTCCAGCCAAACCCTCAAACTCAGTCCATCCCCGCTCCCTGTCAGACTCTGAAGAGTCACTCAAGGTGTTCTTTTGTGTTTCCAATAGTTTCCCAAACAAACAGCGGAGGCTGCGACCAGCTGGGTATTCACTCAATTGGATGCAACAGCACCTCCCAATCTGAGCTGCCTGAGCCACCATTGGCGGCAGGTCAGCTCCCTAAGAGGCCCTGGTTTGCCAATCTCTGCACTCTGCCATGTCCTGAAATCAGGGAGTTAAGAACTGATGGTCCGCACATGTCCACTGGGAGGGAGGAGACCGCAGAGGAAAGGGGGACTAGACTCCAAAGGACTTTGGCTCCGGTTGGATCTTCCTTTCCTTTCATCCTTTTCATCCTTTTCAAAGAAAGAAATATATATATAAATTACACACACACACACACACACACACACACACACTTTTTTTTTCTTTGAATATTGATCCAGAAATTGTTTTTTTCTGATTTGGGGATTATTTTCTCTCTTCAGTCCTCTGCGCTCTCTCTCCCTCCCTCTCCCTCCTTAAACCAGTTCAGGTTGCAACTTTGCGGTGCACATTCCCTTCTACCCCTCCAGGGATGGCTCTGAGCTCTCGGGCGCAAGCCTTCTCAGTAGAAGCCTTGGTGGGGAGAACCAGCAAAAGAAAACGGCAAGATCCAAGAAAGGAGGCGCCGCCTGAGCTACAGGAGAAAGAGGACGGGAAGGAGGAAGAGAGGAGCGGCGCCACAGGGAAGAAGAGCGAGCAGCCCAGTAAGTACCCCTACCTCACCCCAAGCCCTGCTATTGGAGCTTGCTGGATCTGCAAGTCCCAGGCTAGCCTAAGACGCTGCAGAAAGGTAGATGTCCTGGCCCAGATGAATGGCCGATATTGGGCCGCGGGGACACTTCGTCCACTTGGCTGTAGGGGAAGTTTCAGAGCCTCCGAGTTCAGCCTGTAATTTTGTGGTTCATTTGCGGCGAAGGGGAGGGTCCCCACATGTTTGTGGAGACGTGAGACTCTCCAACCTCCCTGATACCCCGAGAGTCGAGAGTCGCAAGGTGGCTGTTTCTCAGGGTAGGAAGCAGGGACCGAAAATCTCCGAGAGAGTAAGGATGGGCAAATTTGAAGAAGGACCATGCCTTTAACAGAGCGCATCGTGAACCCATTTGTCTCCATCAGGGGACAACAGTGGTGTTGTGGGGAACTTGGGGATCAGTCTCCAAGGTCCCCGGGGAAGAGATGGCGGGTCGGCTCCGAGACAGGCATTAGCGAGAAGGTGGCGTGCGAACCAGGAAGCTTTCTCGAAAACTCTAGATTTCTCTGTATCCAGCAGAAAAGCGACCCAAGACAGAGTCCTCAGCAACTTTCTCAGGTTGCGGAGGCCCTGGAGGAGGCGGCGGCGGCGGCAACTGTGGCTGCGAGGGCGGAGGCGGAGGCGGAGGCGGGGGCTGCAGCGGCTGCGGAGGCTGCGGTGGCGGTGACAACCACAACAAGGGTGAAACTCTGGAAGAGAAAGATGCTATCCAAGTGGAGCTTCAAGGATCTGAGCTGTGGAAGAGATTCCACGCCATTGGGACTGAGATGATTATTACCAAAGCCGGCAGGTTCGGCTCTGTCCAAGCTGTTTAAGGTCACACACAGTAGTCCCTTATTGTTCTGCTCTCATAAGATGTGATGCCTCCAGCTTTATGCTCTAACACTCAACCCCACGTGTCCCCATCCCGACAGGCATTAGAAAGCCACTGTTTCTCAATTGACCAGATTAGGATGTGCCGGCCCAGGTTAATGGCTCCGTATTTCTTTTCTGTACATTGTTTCTCCCAAAACTCATTCTTCTTATGTGATATATGACAAAAATTAGACCTGCCAAGCTAGGTGCCAGATTCCAACCCCACATCTTAAGCTTATGGTCATGGTACTCTGTTAAAGCCTCATAGTTTTCAGAGGAAAATATCCCATCTAGCAGCTTCCCAAATCATCATCCCTAGCCCAGACCTGTTAGAGGTGGAGCATTCCCACTTTACCTGGGGCCGTGGGGCTATATTTTAGGGGCAGCTTGGCAACTCTGTGTGTGTCAATCCTCCTAATTTCAGTCTTTTTCAAATCTGCCTCACAAAAAAGTTCCACTGAAAACTTGAGAGAGGGGAATAGCATTTCTCTTACTTTCTCTTCTATAGCTTTTCTTTTTTTATGGTGGTAGTGGGGAGTGGGGTAGACAAAGCCTTGTGGTAAGGATATTCTACTCCAATCAGAAATCCTGAACTTACTCAATCAAGTATACAACTAACAGTCTTTGTTCTTGTAGCAAATGTCATTCCCTAAACCTGTCTTAGAATGGGAAGAGTATTGTGAATTCCTTCACTCCTCATTTGACCCCAACCCTGTCACACTTGAAATGTCTCTAAAAGCACCCAGGTCAGTTGCTATTTCTCTTCCACAGGCGGATGTTCCCCTCTGTTCGGGTCAAGGTGAAAGGGCTGGACCCAGGGAAGCAGTACTATGTGATCATGGATGTAGTGCCTGTGGATTCCAAACGCTATAGGTAACTGGGCCCTAAGGCGAGTACTACAGGCTCAGGCTGGGAATAGAGAGTCTGGTCTTTGGAACCCGAGAGTGCTATTTTGAAAACTCTAAAACTCTACCACAGGTAAGGGAAGTGGGATTGTTTTCCTGTGGGTTTTGAGAGTCAAATTTTCTTGATCAAACCAAATTGTCTTATTCAAACCGGGGTTCAGACTGAGAAAAGGTCATTCCTCCTTTTTCCTTTCCTTCCTAGAAAGAGGTGCCATTTGCTGCTTCAGTGTTTCCCAAACCTCTAGTCTATCCATTGCTCTGGCCTTGTCTGTGCAAACTGCAGGTGTGGACTCAGATGGCTGTTTGATGGAAGTTTGGGAAGAAATGCCTGAGATTCTGCATCCATACTGGGCTCTAGGTTGTGCTACTTTGGCAGAAGGTCCTGGAGTAATGCCCTGGTTTGCCATCCAATGCTAGTCTAGCAGTTACTGTACTTAGGTCCATCTTTTCTTTCTTAGCCTCTTTCCTGAGGAGGAGGTCAGGTCACAGAGAGTACAAGAAAACTTGCCTCTTGCTATAAGCACTCTACTTAGTGCTATCTAAAAGTGTCCGAGTTAATCCAAAACCAAGAGGCCCGAAGTGTGGGCCTGCTAGCACTTTGGCTCAGGAGCTATGGGGTTTGTGCAGGAGCCACTGCACTCTGGCTGTGAGCTGAGAGCTGTGAGCTTTCTACTGAAGTGGGTGTCTAGCCTTTCTAGGAGACAGCTAGGTTTGGAGGTCAGGGGAAAAGCACAGCTCAAGAGCCTGCAGGAGCAAATGTCTGGGAATAACAGAACAAGCTGTTAGCCTCTAGCATTTGGGCTGTCTTGAAAATGCTGTGCACAACCCAGGGGATGAAATTGGAAATACTGTGAAAATCAGCCCGGAGGCCGCATGGGGAAGAGTTCATGGGGATATTCTGATATGAAGCCTTGTTGGCAAAAGTGCTTCCACAATGACTCCTGGTGGTGAACTGGACAGACACCTTCCTCACTTCCTCTGCTTCTTCCCTGACACTTGTGGCCCAAGGCATGAGGATTTTTCTGGCGTCTCTGTGAGATAAAACGGGTTAGATCAATTTCTGTTGTGATTTCTGAGAGGAAATACAAACCAGACTCTGAAATCCCATGACATTATACTTGTTCTGGCACTGCATTGCGTTTTTATGACATATGCTTATTTACAGTTTGCTTTCTGTCCCTGAATGATCTTTGGAAATCAAGTTTGAACTTCTACTAGTTTCCTTTGGGATTAGCTGGCAAACCTTGGCTGAGGCCATTTGGATCAGATCTTGGCTGCCTTCTTCTCATGCCCCTAGATTTGGCTGGCTGCAGCTAAAGTTACATTTCTCTCTCCTTTTGCAGGTATGTGTACCACAGCTCTCAGTGGATGGTAGCTGGGAATACTGACCACTCCTGCATCACTCCCAGACTCTATGTTCACCCGGACTCGCCCTGCTCAGGAGAGGCCTGGATGAGGCAGATCATCAGCTTTGATCGCGTGAAACTTACCAACAATGAAATGGACGACAAAGACCAGGTAAGTGTGCAATCCTTTGTCCTGAGAAAGGGAGGGAGATGGTAAGGCATCAGCGAAGAGGTCGTCCTGGATATGCCAAGGAGGCTTCTTCCAGGTGAGTTAATTGTGGTCTTTAAGAACTGATCAAGTTCAGAGCCTATAATGAAAGTAGCTCCTATGGCCTTTGGTGGCTGAGGCTCAGAGTGCTGCAGGTTGGGAATGGTGAATTAAAGGAGAGTGAGGATCAAATGACACTTGTTTAAGCCTAGATACCTGTACTGGGAGAGTGGAAAGGAATGTTTCAAAGAGCTCCCTGAAACCTCAGTCTACCAGGCAATTGCTGTGGGCTCTGATTGCCTTCTAGTAGATGGGCCCCTTTGGTGTGGCATGATGTGTTGGAAGTCTCCTTTCCAGCCACCCGCATAGATGGCCTTTTCAAGTCACCTCCATCTTGAGCTTCTTAGGTGCACTCCTTCCTCTCCCCTTCCAAGTCTGGCCCTGTGCCAGCCACACAAGGAAATAGACAATCTCCAGAAAGTAAGAGGTGGGGAATGTCAGGTGGTTGCCCATCGGTTACCATTAGCCCAAGGAATTTATGGCAGGCAGTCAGATCCCAGTGACACTTGGGTACATCACATGGTTACCCACATTTGGAAGTAGGGAAAAGCCCCTAGAAATGGAATCACTGATGGCTCTGATGCCCTGGTGCAGAAATCCCTTAGCCCTGAGAGTCTCTGCCTGGAGCAAAATGGCAGCGAAAAATCCTTGTGTGTGACTGGCCTTTCTGGTTTAGCTTTACTTTTGTGTGTAGGCAGACTGGGGGTGCTGATGAGAGGAGGACAGTATTGGGGAGGGGAAGCCAGTTTCTAGGCAACATTTGATCATTTCTCCTCTAGATCATTCTGCAATCCATGCACAAGTATAAGCCCCGTGTGCACGTGATGGAGCAGGACAGCAGAGCCAACCTGTCCTGGATTCAGTCCCTGCCCACCGAAGGAGTTAAGACATTCTCCTTTGAAGAAACGGAGTTCACCACGGTAACAGCTTATCAAAACCAGCAGGTAAAGCTAACTAGATCCCTGCCAAGCAGTGGTGGTCCCAGAGGGACTTGCAGAATAGAAGAAAGTTGCACTATATGGGCTGAATTTTCCTTGATTTAAACAAACAAACAAACAAACAAAAATCCAACATAGTCTTATTGCATTTTTACCAAGGCAAGTTTGATTGTGAATTGTGTGGGATCTTGTGATTAAGAAAGGAGCAAAACAATGTGCCTGGAGAAAAAGAAAATAACCGTTCTAAAGTTGACTTAGAAATATGCTTGCATTTATTTAACATGCCAAAGTACATGTTAAAATGTGTTTTATGGTTTTGTAACCATTAATAGCAATGGAGACAGTGTTATTACTAGTGCACTGACTTTCTCTTTCTCTTTTGAATTCATAGATTACCAAACTGAAAATAGACAGGAATCCTTTTGCTAAGGGATTTAGAGATCCTGGAAGAAACAAGTAAGCAATATAACAATCATATCTAATACTTACATAGCCCTTTTCACAATTACAGATAAGAAAAGTGTGGATCAGAGACTCCGAGGCCTTCAATTTTGTAGCTACTAGATGATAGGAAATGGACCTAGATTTTTTGTCTCCAAAATCTTGCTTCCTCCCACTTTCTCCCCAATCCACTTTTAAGATATTGCTTATTCTAGCTTTGTGAGTTTTTTATTCAAGGAATATTTACTCAGGATTTTATTTACAAGTCTAGCTATAAAAAGAATGATATTTCAGATATTCACCCCTCAAAATCATAACAAAATAACTCACAAGTTTACATAAATAATTATTTTCAGGAAAAACATTCTGGACTTGCTGAAGTTTGAATCTCTTTTTCCAGGGGTGTATTGGAAGGGCTTTTAGAGACCTACCCATGGGTGCCTTCTCTCACTCTGGATTTTAAAACTTTTGGTTCAGACACACAAAGTAAGAAACATTTTATTAATATTTATTTTTAAATGTTAATTAAATAACTAGAGACAAAGCTTTTATACCAAATACTACACCTGTTAGAAAATGTGTGTTTATAAGAAAGTGGGTATATATTTATCTTGATGAAGAGGTAAGAGGCAAAAAGGGAGAGAAGCTGACATGAAGATAAAGAGCAGAGACGTGGTAATGGTGAATTTATTGACTTCTGTCTTCTTGAGATCTCCAGATCTCACCTAAATTCTTTAGCATCTTACTATTCGTATTCTTTAGGATCTGCCTGTGGTGCATTTGTGGACTTAATTACAAATATGTTAGATATGGAAATAAATACTTTGTGTTTTATGAGGAACATTTATCACATGTTAAAATAACTTCCATTAAAATAATTTTAATTAAATTAAAAGTTTCATCATACTTAGCTCCACTTTTTCTATTGTTGTAGTTGGAAAAATAAATGTTAAAAACAATACTAAGCCATTTCAATTAGCTTAATTACCACAAGCATTTAAAATATTTGTAATGTATTTGTTCTCAGGTAGGACATTACATGACTAAATAATAATCATAATTAGACAATGCAGGCTTTCTCATGGAAGAATGTATACCTTCATTTACTCTGATATTTAACAATATATAAAAGAGCTTACTTACAAGCAACAACGAATTATTTTATCCCTCTTGTCTTTACTTCATTAAAGTTCTTTGTTTTAGGACATAAATTCAAGGTTACAATTACCTTGAGAAATCATCAATTTTACAGTTAGGTTGAGTTTTACACAGTACCATAACAACCAATTGAAATGTGAAGAGATGAAGTCTAATCATTTGGCAAAATATTTCACTGGATTTACTATATTAATTTGGTCTGGAAGAGTGCATAAAATATTTTTATATTATCAGTTTAATAGCATCAAGGCAGCATGGTTTCAAAAGATCCAAGTCAACACAAAGTGCACAAATAAAAAAAAAAAGCTAAAGATTATAATTAACTGATAATTGAAAAGCACTTAATTATTTAAGATGTCCAGAATACTCTCAAATTGCAAAGAAAAAAGGGTACAAATTTTTAAAAATAATTTTGAGCCCTAACCGGTTTGGCTCAGTGGATAGAGCGTCGGCCTGTGGACTGAAGGGTCCCAGGTTCGATTCTGGTCAAGGGCATGTACCTTGGTTGCGGGCAAACCCCCAATAGGGGGCGTGCAGGAGGCAGCTGATCGATGTTTCTCTCTCATTGATATTTCTAACTCTCTATCCCTCTCCCTTCCTCTCTGTAAAAAATCAATAAAATATATTTAAAAAAATAAAAATAATTTTGAATGTTTAGATATAAAATATATTTGCCACCCTGTTGATAAAAGATTAGCCCATGTACATAAAATAGAAAAACAACAGTAACACACACAAAAAAACTTGATTAAGTTCAGTCAATAACAAATATTTTCAATTCAAACACAAAAATAAGTGAAGAGTTTAGATGTTTGTGGACCTTATAATTATCCCTAATTTTAGTAGATGCTAGGCAACCATAAAAGGTCACCTGACAACACTGATTTAAACATTTTCATTTTCATCTTCATATTTTTTAAACTGCAAAATTGTCTTTAACTCTTGATATAGTGTACCATGGAAGTCTTCTTTTTCATGTACGAAAAAAATCTAATGCATTTAAACATATACTTATTTATTTTATTAAATTTATTGGTTGACATCGTATATAATAAAAGCCTAATATGCAAATCTACCGAATGGCAGAATGACCAGTTGCTATGACGCACACTGACCACCAGGGGGCAGACACTCGATGCAGGTGGCCAGTGCGCTCCCACAGGGGGAGCGCCACTCAGCCAGAAACCGGGCCCACAGCTGGCAAGCACAGTGGCGGTGCCAGGATCTCCCCTGCCTCCGCTGCAGGCGGGCGGTAAGGAGCTAGGGGTTCTGGACTGTGAGAGCCATGGATTGTGAGGGGGACATCCCCCAAGGGGTCCCGGACTGTGAGAAGGTGCAGGCCAGGCCGAGGGACCCCCCCTCCAAGTGCACGAATCTCATGCACCAGGCCTCTAGTTGGTTAATAAAATTTTATAGGATTCAGGTGCATAAGACTATAATACATCATCTATATATTGTACTGTTTTAATTTGTAAAGATTACTTTCATGTGCACTGATTTTTTTATCAGACTGTTGCTTTCTATAGAACCCCAAACAACCAATTTGTTTAATTTAGTCAAGAAGGAAGGGGCTTGGGGATTGGAGGGAAGAAGGTAAAGGGATTAAGAAAAAAAACATACATATAACACATAGACATAGGCAATAGTGTGGTGATGGCCAGAGGGAAATGGGGTGGGGAATAGATAGATGTGGACAAAAGTGGGGTAATGGAAACAAAAAGAGATTTTGCTTGGGGCAAAGGGCACATGATGCAGTGTGCAGATGATGTTTTATTGAGTTGTACACTTGAAACTTGTATGCATTAATTTCACCCCAATACATTCAATTAAAATTACATTTGAATTTTGATGAGGATTACATTAAATCTGTATATTGCTTTGGGTAATATGGCCATTTTAACTATGTTGATTCTTCTAATCCATGAACACAGGATAATTTTCCATTTTTTTGTGTCTTTTTCAGTCTCTTTTAATAATGTTTTATAATTTTCAAATAGGTAGCATTTCTGCTGATGTAATTCTTTTAGAAACTTTATGGATTCACTGTGAATTTTATTGGGTGTCTACACAATTAGAAAATAGCCATAGCCACTCATCTCTTAAGGATAAGTCTTCCTCTATCTTCGGCTTTTGCTGAGATGACAATGCCCTTAAGCTTTTCAGTGTTCTGTAGGAGTCCATTTGTCTGACTGAAAGGTACTGTTAGCAAATGCCTTTTATCTTTCTGAGGTCCTAATAAAGGATTTTATACCCCCCCCAAAATAATAGTAATAATTTTTTGTAATTTTCAGTATATAGGTCTTTCAGGTTCTTTGTTATGTTTATTCAAAAAAATAAAAAATGGAAAAGGAACTTTAGTAATTTTTTTAGTTTAAAAAATCTACTTTATATTTATAAGATACTAGAGGCATGGTGCACAAATTCATGCACCAGTGGGGTCCCTTGGCCTTGCCTGCAGAATAGGGCCAAAACTGGCTCTCCGACATCCCCCAAGGGATCCCAGATTGTGAGAGGGTTCAGGCCAGGCCTAAGGACCCCACCAGTGCACCATCAGGGCCAAGGAGGGATGCGGGAGGTTGGCCAGCCAGGGAGGGACTGCAGGAGGGCTCTAGGGCGTGTCCGGCCCATCTTGCTCAGTCATGATCTGCTGGACCCTAGCAGCAAGCTAATCTACCGGTCAGAGCATCTGCCCCCTGGTGGTCAGTGCACATCATAGCTAGTGGTTGAGCAGCCTTAGCATACCATTAGCATGTTACACTTTGATTGGTTGAATGGACGACCAGACGACTGGACACTTAGCATATTAGGCTTTTATTATATAGGATAATTGGCTCTTGGTCATATTTAATTGGGCTTCTTTGTAATTCATTGGATAAATATTGCCTAACACAGCTCTTGAGCATAGTGAGTGCCTGATACATGATACATAATAGTAGTGTTAAGAGTAATAGTGGTAGTATTAGAGATACAAATTCAACTTTCGTCAGAGGAATAAACATATTCTTTCTCAAAGAAGTTTAAAAAAACATGCAAAAAAACCTAACCTAAGAATGAAGCAAGGACAGCTATGGACATGATTAGTGATTCAGTAGGGACATCAAGTTCATTGACTGAATTGTCATTCGCAGGTGGAAGCAGTGGCTCATCTCCAGTGACTTCTAGTGGAGGGGCTCCCTCTCCTTTGAACTCCTTGCTTTCTCCACCTTGTTCTCCGCCTACATTTCACTTACCTACAAGTTCCCTTGGAATGGCCTGTCCGGAGGTGTACCTGCACAGTATCAACTTTCCCCTTTGCTATAAAATTTGTCCAACTGATTGTTGGCGACGGCAGCCTCTTGTCTTGACTGCTGCTGAAAATCTAGCAAGCAGCAGCAGTTCTCAGTCTTTAAGCCCACTCATGATGGAAGTTGCCAATTCAAAAAACAGTTCATCTACAGAGATCAATGGGCAGTGTTTACCAGAACCTAATTCTTCCAATCAAATACTGTATGGATTACAGGCACCTGGAAACATTTCATCACCAAACCTCATTGCCAGGGAAACAGTTCATTGCTCTTTCCATCCTTCCTTTGGCTTTTATAGATACAATTTCACTATGCCATCTCGAATGGTAAATGCTTCCAGCCATCTCAAAATGAATGACAACACTCAAGTTTCTTTTGGAGAAGGCAAACGCAATCATGCTCATTGGTATCCAACCATTAATCATTGCCATTAATGAAACAGTCACATTACTATAACAATTACAAGTAAGCACATAGTTTTTCAGTTATATCCAAAGAACAGTCAAGAGTTACTGGGCTTAAAAAACTTCATTATCAGAGAGCATTTCTCTGTTATGCATTTAAAGTGCCTTATTAAATGTTCATGAGAAGTTACATTCATTTTTCACCTATGCCAAATATGATCCATAATAATCTCTGATTACAGTGGCTTTGGGACTCAAAATCAGATACTCAATAAATGTTATGTGATGAGATGGACTACCAATGAAAATTTACCTCAGGTGATGAAGTCTCTAATTATAGTGAAGCCAGTGTACCATATCGACTGCTCTTACACATTGACAATGACCAAAAGAAGATGGATTTCATTCTTGTGAAAGCAGTGAAACAATTTTAGATCTATCTATGAATATTGGCTTCATTGTAATTGTCTTTTTAGTAATTGCAGGAGAAAATCTCATTGTTCATTTGCGGTATACTTTTATATTCTATTATATCTGTATTATATACACTAGTAGCTGATGAAGGGGCTACTAATATCAATTTTAAGATGCAAGTAAGGATGCAAACTTTTAAATATTAATCTTTGCAGGCTAAAGATCATTTAATCCTGAAGGAAAATGAAGATTAAATGAAATTCAAGCTATTATAAATAAATTCAATCTTTTATTTCCTTTTATTTTTGAATCATTCAAAGGTGAAAAATGTTTATTTATTCCTTTAACAAACCTCGTATTTTATACAGTTTACAAAAACAAATTTTTGTAGTTATCCAAAAAGATTATGAAATTGGGATTTGAAGGGTGCCCCGACCTGCAGGGCACGCATCGTGGGTACTCCACACCAAATCCTGCAAAGGAATGAGAGGATAGGAGACGCGAAGAAATGGAGGCAAGACAAAGTTCTGATCAAGCCTCAATTTTATTTTTACAGCGGGTAGAATTTATGTTGTTCTAGAGGGAGAGGGTGGGCAAGGAGGTAGCCTATCACTAGGGATGTAGCTCTGGAATGTCGCAGCTGTGAGCTTATCAGCTGAGATGTAGCAGCTGTGTGCTTAGGGTGAGGGTAGGTTATCTTTTAACTCCAGGCTAAACTGCAAGGTTGTCTTTTAACTCCAGGCCAAACCGGGAGTTGGCTTGGAGGAGCCAGAAACCTATTGTGCTGTAAACTGGAGATGTATATGTGATTTCTAATGGCTCCCAACAGAAGGGGAAGAATACATTTGAGCCCATAAATATAAAAATACCATTACATTGTTACAATTTAATTCAACTCCTGTGCAACAATCACAGCAAATTAGACTAGACAAAGGTAGCATAAACAAGACTTTATTTTAAACTAAAATGTTTATGAAGTTGAAAAGTTTCCTTTCACTTGGTCCTAAAATTTTTTACATCTTATATATATTTAAAAAACAACAACACTTATATAATAAAAGGCTAATATCCAAATTGTCACCTTGATCGGGAGTTCGGCCAGGAATTTGACCAGGGGGCGGGGCCAGCCAGCCAACCACTCACAGACCCTCCTCCCCACCCCCCCCGCCGGCCCCGCCTGATTGGCCCTGATCAGGGTGGGCCAGCCGGACCCCACCAGTGCACAATGCACTGGGCCTCTAGTATATATATAACCTGTATATCTTTAAAATGAATGAGATTTTAATTTTTATGCTACTAACTCTACCATGATTAACCCATGGCTCTTCATATCACAATTGCATGACCTAACTTTTGACAAACTAACCAAACTTTTAAAATGCTTTTCCTAACTTTTCTAAAACATATTAAGAACATATCATTATTTATTTTGTTCAAAATGGTTATTTCCTCTTAAATGTGCCTTATATGTATGCTGTACAGTATATGCAGTTAATTTATATGTCCCTTTATTTCTGGGAGTAGGGTTAGGGCAGCCTATGGTTACACTCAAACTGAGTATTCTAGTAAAGATGAAATATTATGTTGCCCCAAAAATAACTAGGCATCTTTATAAAAGTCTGAAGCAGAACACCTGTACTAGCCTGGTTTATCAAATCAGGGATTAAAGCAGCAAGTACACTTTATTACTATCTACTGTAAAGCCGGAAAGTTGTAAGCTAACATTTACTGCTAAAATAAACTTTGATTTTTTAAAGCAGAAAAGCCCATGCCATATGATAATGAAACTTATTCTGGTGGCTTACATGACAGATATTCAATAATTAATGACAAAGTATTTAACTGAAAAATTCAGAAAATCTCTAAGTTACTTTCCAAATGATAATATTTAAAAGAAGGCATTAATTTTATAGTTGCTCTAATACATGTATCCCATGCTTTATATTTCAGACTAGAGGCCCAGTGCACGAATTCATGCATGGGTGGGGTCCCCCTGGGTGGCCTGCAGGGATCTGGCCAAAACCCACAATCCAATGCTGCCTGCAGCTCCTACCTGCTGCTTCCGCTCATCCTGGCCAAACTGTGCCTGCGGCGGGCTCGCGCCCCATCAGTCCCCGCAGCAGCACTCGCCAGCCATGAGCCCTGCATCTGGCGCCTTCCCAAAGGGAGTAGCTTGAGGGATCGAGCTGAAATTGGCTCTCTGACATCCCCCAGGGGGTCTTGGATTGTAAGAGGGTGCAGACCAGGCTGAGGGACCCCACTGATGCATGATCGGGACCTGGAGGGACCCCAAGAGAGTTTCAGGGCGTGTCTGGCCCATCTCGCTCAGTCCCCATCAACCAGACCTCAGCAGCAAGTGAACCTACCGGTCAGAGCATCTGACCCCTGGTGGTCAGTGCACATCATAACAACTGGTCAACCAATTGACTGTCTGCCCCCCGGTCGTCAGTGCATGTCATAGCAGCCTTAACATATCATTAGCATATTACGCTTTGATTGTTTGTTCAGTTGTTCTGCTGTTCCATCTATTTGCATATTACCCTTTTAATATCCTATCTAATAAAAGACAAAAAGGGTAATTAATCGTACCTCCGCTACGCTTCCCATTGGCTAATCAGGGTGATATGCAAATTAACTGCCAAGAAGGATAGCGGTTAACCACCAACAAAGATGGCGGTTAATTTGCATCCGTAGGCACAATGATGGGAGGCGAAAGGGGAAGGATGGTGATGGTGATCAGAAACCCAGGCTGCAGGCAAGAGCCGGGGGGCAGGGCAAAGGCGGCCCTGGATTGGAGAACCTGGACCGCCTTTGCCCGCCCCCAGCCAGTGATCGGAGAAGCCGGAGGGGGGCAGGAAAGAGGCGGGCGCAGGTGCGAGCCTCTTCCCTGGCCGCCCCTGCCCGGGATCGGCAACCAGGCAAGCAAGGACCACCCCAACCTGTGAAGTTTCGCACAAAGGTGGGGACACCAGGTTCGGGTGGGTTTTTCAGGCCCAGGGAAGGCGCCTTCACTCTCTGCGCCGAGACGGTGGCCAAGGGGCCCTCTGGAGACATGTGGTGACTGAACCCAAGCCAGGCCGGAGTCCTGCTCGCACTGAGAGGCAAGTAACTGGGCACCACGCCCCAAATGCATGGGGAGCACCAGTGGCCTCCTCTCTCCTGCCCTGGAAGGTGGAAGGCCTGGCGGGATTCACAGGTAAAACGCAGACACTGATGGGTCCCAGACCCCTTTTCTTTGCACACACACACCCCCCACCCCCTACCCCCACTCCCCATCATTCTGTGAGGCTAAGGTTCCTGAGCCTAGATCCAAGGGCTGCAAAGGGAACAATTCTCCCGGTGAGAACATGCAGTCAGGTGCCTCCTGCCAAGGCAGCCAAGTTTGACAAACAGAGCCTCCAGGGGTGGGAAAAGCAGAGTGCCATGGAGCAGCGCCAGCTCCCAGCTACCCCGGGGGCAGGTGGCCACCGTGGCTCCCTGCTTGCCCCAACAGCTGGGTGGCGGCCCCTGCGTGTCCGGTGCACCTAGGCCTCTCTGACCTCGTGACCCCCAGAGCACGCACCTGCCTCCTGGTCCTAATTGCCTCTCCCCTCTCCACACACACACACATGCATCTGCAAAGGCGGGAACAAGGCCCAGGTGGCTGCGTCCATGCCCTTGCTGGTGAAAGTCACACTCCAAGTGGCCGGCTGTGTGAGGGGCAGTGGACACACATGCAACTCGCTCACTCTGTCCCTGGAAAATCCAGGGCCCACCTCAGCTCCTGCAACGTGCGGAGTTAGAAATTGAACCGTTTATTGTCTCCTAACTTTTCTCTGGTTTCTTTGGTCACTCACTGTGACTGCCCCCACTGTTCTGAGTGGGCCCTGGGGTCTCCTCAGCCAGACCACAAATCCCCAAATCAAACACCCGCTTTCAGAAAGACAGGCTTCTCTCAACGCACCCCGCAACCTAAAAGGTTGCCCCTCCGTGAAAAGCTTGGAGGAGCACCGAGCTGGGAAAGGACAGCTGGTGTGTGGCGGGGTCCCTGGGACCCGAATAGGTGCAGAAAAAAAATATATATATACATATTTTAACACATTTCAATTTCAAGAAGTAAAAACAAAATCAAGAAAGAAACACTACGCTTTCAGAGCCTGAACATCCACAGGGACCTCAGACGATCCCGAGCTGCCGCCTGCCCCAGCTTGGGATCCTGGCCTGCCATCTGTGACTGGGGGAGACAGGGCAGACACCGTGGGATTGGGTGTGCCATCTGCCACCAGGGGAGCGGGCCTAAGCCAGCAGGTGGTTATCTCCCGAGGGGTCCCAGACTGTGTGAGGGCACAGGTTGGGCTGAGGGACCTCCCCCCCTGCCCATGCACAAATTTTGTGCACCAGGCTACTAGTATATATATATAAAACCCTAATATGCAAATAGACTGAATGGTGGAACAACCAAACAACCAGTCACTATGACGTGTGCCAACCACCAGGGGGCACGTGCGGAACATGGCAGGTGTCGGAACATGGTGAGCATCAGCTGCAGCGAGATGGTGGAGCAGGTGAGTGGGGGCACCAGTTGCTGTCATTGGGGTGAGCCTCTGGTAGTTACTGAAAATTCTTTGCTCCTGTGTGAAGTGGTCCCACCCAGCACTTGTACCCGCTGCCAGCACCTGCCCCACTCACACCTGCTGCTGCCACCAGAGCTGCCTCTCACACCCACTACTAGTGATCACCCCACTTGCAGCTGGCATCGGAGCCACTGCTCGCACCCGCTGCTGGCACCTGGCACCAGTCCTGATCACTTGGCACCATCAGTGGGTGCAAGTGGCAGCTGCCAACCCTGATTGTCCTGAGGGCTTCTCCACCTCCCCCTGCTCCTGAGGGACAATCAAGACAGCAGTCACTGCTCACACCCTCTGCTGGTGCCAGCCCCTGTTGCACCTGCCACTGGTGCAGGTCCCAATCGCCCCATGCCATCAGCAGGTGCAAGCAGGGCTGATGCCATCAGTGTGTGGGAGCAGTGGCAGTGGGAGCAGGGTTGCCGGCTGACAGGGGACTAAGGGCTGTGGTGGGAGGGGCCGGGAAGGGGCATGGAGTATGGGTGGAGACCTGGCCCTGTGCACACTGCAGCCTCACATCCCACAGTTCCTTTCAAGGTGCACGAATTCATGCACTGGGCCCCTAGTATAGGATAATTATGGTATACGAGAGGCCCAGTGCACAAATTCACGCACCAGTGGGGTCTGTTGTCCTGGCCTGTGGGATATGGCTGAAACCAGCTCTCTGACATCCCACAAGGGGTCCCAGATTGCAAGAGGGCACAGGCCAGGCCAAGGGACCCCACCAGTGCATGATTGGGGCTGGGGAGGGATGCGGGAAGTTGGCCAGCCAGGAGAGGAACTGCGAGAGGGCTCCACAGCCCACAGCCAGACCCCAGCAGCAAGCTAACCTATTGGTTGGAGCATCTGCCTCCTGGTGGTCAGTGCACATCATAGCGAGTGGTTGAGCAGCCTTAGCATATCATTAGCATATTACGCTTTGATTGGTTGAACTGCCAACCAGATGATTGGACACTTAACATATTAGGCTTTTATTATATAGGATGTTACCATATAAAACTGATAATAGAGAACTATATTGGTAAAGGTAATTAATATAAAGGAGTAAAAGTTAAAATGCTAGAATCTAGACATCTTTTTAAAGTTGTTGTTTTTTTACATAATGTATATAAATTGTCATTTCATACTTTTAACCAAGAGGAAGCCTGAATAGAAAAATCAGACATGAGCTCTGATTGGTTTGGCTCAGTGGATAGAGCGTCGGCCTGGGGACCGAAGGGTCCCAGGTTCGATTCTGGTCAAGGGCATGTACCTTGGTTGTGGGCGCATCCCTAGTGGGGGGTGTGCAGGAGGCAGCTAATCGATGTTTCTCTCTCATCGATGTTTCTGACTCTCTGTCCCTCTCCCTCTCTGTAAAAAAAAAAAAAAAATCAATAAAAAAAAGGATACTCAGACATGGAAGAGACCTCCAGAAATCCAGTAAGCATTCCCCTACTTTCTGAACAAGTTACTCATCTGCAGATAGTTACTAACAATTCTAATTCATGTACAATTACTATTTAATGCAGGGGTGGGCAAACTTTTTGACTCGAGGGCCACAATGGGTTCTTAAACTGGACCGGAAGGCCAGAACTAAAGCATGGATGGAGTGTTTGTGTGAACTAATATAAATTCAAAGTAAACATCATTACATAAAAGGGTACGGTCTTTTTTTTTTTTAGTTTTATTCATTTCAAACGGGCTGGATCCGGCCCACGGGCCGTAGTTTGCCCACGGCTGTGAGGACCGAGGTAGTGGGGATCAGAGTCAGCCATGTAGGCAATGGAACCCCAACTCCCCGCTGAATGATGTACAGCACACGGACCTCAGTCACTTTCTGAGCAGCAGTTAGCCCCGACCGGGGATCAAACCCGAAACCTAAGTAGGTGCCCTGACAGAATGGAGCCCAAACCTTTGCTGTGGCAGAGGAGCTCCAACCCACAGCAGGGGCCAGGGCAGCCAGAGGGGTTTTGTTGAGGGGCCTAACAGGCAGCCTGCTGCACAGTGGGTTAGAACCTCCTCCTGATACAGCAAGGTTGCAGGTTGGATCCTGGTCAGGGCACAGACAAGAAGCAACCAAAGAGAGCATAATAAGCGGAACAACACACTGGTGTTTCTCTCGCTCTCTTCCACTCTCTAAAATAATCAATCAATAAAAATTAAACCCTCTGGCTTACAGAGTTGCTAAAACAGTTAGAAAGCGAAGTCCCATCCCTTCCGGTTCATTCAACAAATACTTCATATGCTCCTTCAATAATCACACTGGGGATGGGTGTTTGTTTGTTTGTTTGTTTGTTTGTTTGTTTTGGTTTATCCTCACCTGAGGACATTTTTGCATTGATTTTTTTTTACAGAGAGTGGAAGGGAGGGAGGAAGACAGAAACTAATGTGAGAGACATCAATTAGTTTACTCTTGCTGAATCCCCAAGCAGGGCCTGGGATTGAGCCTGCAACCCAGGTATGTGCCCTTGATCAGAATCCAACCTGGTACCCTTCACTCTGCCTGCAGAAGCACTATCCACTGAACAAAACCAGCATTTATTTTCTTTTTAAGTCCTCCTCTAAAGATATGTTTTTTTCATTGATTCTAGAGAGAGAGAAAGGGAGAGGGAAAGAGAAAGAAAAACATTGATCACTTGCCCGAGCAATCTGACAGGGATGGAACCCTCAACCGGTGTATGGGCCCTCATCTGGAATCGAACCCATGACCCTTTGGTGCATGGGAGGACACTCTAACTACTGATCCACACTGACTAGGGCCTGGAGGTACACTTAAAAAATTTTTTCAGATCTGCCCTGGCCAGGTGGCTCAATTGGTTGAAGTCTCAACCTGTACACCAAAGGATTTCCTGTTGGATTCTAGGTTAGGGCACATACTTAGGTTTAGGTTAGATCCCGGTGGGTCAGCAGGTGCAGAGGCAGTCTACTGGTATTTCTCTGTCACATGGATGTTTCTCTCTCTAAAAATCAATTTTAAAAACATCCTCAGGTGAGAATTAAAACTATATAAATATTAAAACATTTTCAGCTCTAAAATTTTATTTGGTTCTTTTTTAAATTTTATTTTTTAATTTACAGTTCACATTCAATATACTATCCTATATAGTAAGACCCTAATATGCAAATCAACTGTACTGTAGAATGACTGGTCGCTATGAACTGACCACCAGGGGGCAGACGCTCAACATAGGAGCTGTCCTCTGGTGGTCAGTCCACTCCCACAGGGGGAGTGCTGCTCAGCCAGAAGCTGGGCTCATGGCTGGCCAATGCAGCGGTAGTGGCGGGAGCCTTTGTGGCAGCACTAAGGAGAGTGAGCTGAGCAGTAGGGAGCAGCAAGCAGGCGGGCAGTAAGGAGAGAGGAATCCCAGATTGGGAGAGGGCACAGGCCGGGCTGAGCCCCCCCCCACCCACCTCTAGTGTATGAATTTCATGCACCGGGCCTCTAGTTTTTTTAGTAATTCAGACTAGCTCGAAATATAGTGGAGCCAGTTCCTTCTGCCACCTTATATCCTCCCTTCTCATTGGGGCATGTAAAATTATGTTCTCTGCCAGATCCGAACATCCTGCCCAACATTGTATTTGGCTGTGCAGTAAAAATGGATGGGTTTACAACAAATCTAGTGTTATCCACAATTAGTGTCACTCTTTCTGATGTTCTTATATTCCGAGCTCCTTCTGTTGCATTTTCATATACAAACATCATCTCCCCAGATGTCTTACAGCTACCATCTGAACTTGACTGACTACTATTCCTGCTGCTGTTCCCTGGACTCCTACTGGAACCATTTGAAGATGTTTTTTGAGGACGAGGACTGCCTGGATGAGAAGAACTGTGATCTTTTTCTCATTCAATATGGTGCTATCGTATTGGAGAAGTAACATTTCTAATACAAGGAGTGAGCTGAGACTCTGTTCTTTCATGAGATGAATCTCATGATCTTTCACTTGACTATCTATCTCTTGAGCTCTCACGTCCCCCACTAGCACCATGTATACTCATTTTCCTGTGGTAGAAAACGCTTTTAGCAACACGTGAGGGAGTACTGTAGTCCTCTGTGAGCGTCCACAAAGGGCCTAGGCCTGTGGTCAGTAAACTGCGGCTCACAAGCCACATGCAGCTCTTTGGCCCCTTGAGTGTGGCTCTTCCTAAGCCTTAGGAGTACCCTAATTAAGTTAATAACAATGTACCTACCTATATAGTTTAAGTTTAAAAAATTTGGCTCTCAAAAGACATTTCAATCGTCGTACTGTTGATATTTGGCTCTGTTGACTAATGAGTTTTCTGACCACTGGCCTAGGCAAAAGCTGGTGCCAATGATACCTCCGCTTCCTCCTCAGCTGAATCCATCAGGAGGTGAGAACAGCCACTCGGGCAGCTGGGGCTACCAGAGCCACCCGGCAGGATGTAACAATAAAGATTTTTTTTAAAAAAAGAATCATTTTTGCCTGGCCAGTGTAGCTCAGTGGTTGAGCATTGACCTATGAATCAGGAGGCCATGGTTTGATTCCTGGTCAGGGCACATGCCTGGGTTGTGGGCTTGATCCCCAGTGTGGAGAGTGCAAGAGGCAGCCATTCAATGATTCTCTCTCATCATTGATGTTTCTATCTCTCTTTCTCCCTTTTCCTTTCTCTCTGAGATAAAAAAAATATATATTTTTTTAAAAAAATAATCATTTTGGTAATTGTGCATCCTTAACCATCAACTGTTGCCAGTTTTGTAGCATAAACTTTGTCTTTTATGTATCCCTATAAAAAGTCTAGTGGGTAAATTTTCTTTGTTCAAAGCTTAGTCTGGCTTCACTCATTATTTCAAGTTAGCTAGACCTGAAGATGAGTAAAAATTGAGTTATCAGCTGTTAAGTGTGTATTACATTTTCTGGGACAACCTGTGTCCCTCTAAAAAATGTATACACACTTTGGATAATTGTAAAGGCAGTGTTTGTACTTTAACTGAATTTTCAAGCTTCCAATAGCATTTTAGGATGAATTCCCTTTGTTCAAAGCTTAGTCTGACTGAAAAGAAAGAAACAGCAATTGAGCAATTGACCTGTTCAAGTCTGTATACATGTTTTTGGGACACCCTGTGTGTGTGTGTGTGTGTGTGTGTGTGTGTGTGTGTGTATCTACACTAATAAAAGAGAAACATGGTAATTAGCGTATGACCGCTACCCTTCCCATTGGCTAATCAGCATATCCTTATGCAAATTAACTGTCAGCCAAGATAGCGGCTGGCAGCCATGCACTGAAGCGAGCAGGGAGGCTTGCTTGCTCCAGTGACGGCGAACTCCAACGTTCCCCGCCTGCCGCTGCCGGCCTCTCAGCTGCTACTCTAAGCAACTATGTACTATGTTGCAAATAAGAAGCTAAACAAAACCCCAGAAACCAGCTGGACTGAAAGCAACATTGTATCGATGTTTTCAGCAGCGAGGCCTCAGAGCTAAAGCCGGCCCAGAATAGAAAAAAAAAGAAAAGAAAAAAAGGAGCGGTTGGAAGCTTCAGTCACCCGCTTCCGGAAAACAGCCCTTAGCCCCTCAGCCAGACTGGCCAGGCACCCCAGTGGGGACCCCCACCCTGATCTAGGACACCCTTCAGGGCAAACCAGCCAGCCCCTACCCATGCACCAGGCCTCTATCCTATATAGTAAAAGGGTAATATGCCTCCCGGCACCAGGATCAGCGGAGCAGCGAGGCTCCCCGCACCGGGATCAGTGTGACAGGGGGCAGCGCCCAAACCCCCTGATCAGCCCTGCTCTGTGCTTGATAGGGGGGAGCTCCCCAGTCCCCTGATCACCCTGCGGCTCTGTGTGTGACAGGGGCGGGCCACAACCTCTCTATCCGCCCTGCTCTGTCATGACAGGGGAAGAAGCCCAACCCCCTGATCAGCCCTGCTCTGTGCCTGAATAGGGGGGAGCTCCCCAATCCCTGATCGCC
>NW_005871052.1:4994928-4995908 GCF_000147115.1 Myotis lucifugus | reverse complement strand
GTGTGACAGGGTAGAGCCATAACCTCCCCATTGGCCCTGCCGTGAGTGTGACAGGGTGCAGCACCCCAACCCCCTGATCCGCCCTGCTCTGTGTGTGACAGGGGGCAGTGCCCCCAGCTCCCCTATTGGCCCTACTCTCTGAGTGACGGGGGGAGCTCCCCAACCCCCTGATCGCCCTGCAGCTCTGTGTTTGACAGGGTGCAGCGCACCAACCCCCTGATCGGCCCTGCTCTGTGTGTGACAGGATAGAGCCATAACCTCTCCATCGGCCCTGCCCTGAGTGTGACAGTGGCGGCGCCCCAACCCCCTGATCGGCCCTGCTCTGTGGGTGATAGAGGGTGGCGCCCCAACCCCCCTCCACGGGCCTTGCTCTGTGTGTGACAGGGTAGAGCCATAACCTCCCCATTGGCCCTGCCCTGAGTGTGACAGGGTGCAGCGCCCCAACCCCCTGATCCGCCCTGCTCTGTGTGTGACAGGGGGCGGTGCCCCAGCTCCCCTATCGGCCCTACTCTGTGAGTGACAGGGGGGAACTCCTCAACCCCCTGATCTGCCCTGATCTGTGAGTGACAGGGGGGAGCTCCCCAGCCCCCTGATCGACCCTGCTCTGTGTGTGACAGGGTACGGAGCCCCAATCCCCCTGATGAGCCCTGCTCTGTGCGTGACAAGGGGTGGCGCCGCAACCTCCCCATCAACCCTGCCTTGAGTGTGACAGGGGGCGGTGCCCCAACCCCCCAATCGGCCCTACCCTGAGCGTGACTGAGGGTGGCATTGCAACCTCCCAATCCGCCTTGCTCTGTGCATGACAGGGCGGCACCCCAACTCCCCAATCGGCCCTGCTCTGAGCCTGACCAGGGGCTGCACCTAGGGATTGGGCGTACCCTCTGCCACTCGGGAGCAGGCCTAAGCCAGCAGGTCGTTATCTCCCGAGAGATCCCAGACTGCGAGAGGGCACAGGTCGGGCTGGGGGACCCCCCCCCCCC
>NW_005871052.1:4986360-4994670 GCF_000147115.1 Myotis lucifugus | reverse complement strand
GGGGACCTGAGGGTGTGCTGGGGGACCTGAGGCTGTGCCCCCACCCAGCATGTGTTGGGGGACCTGAGACTGCACCCCCCATCCAGCGGGGATTGACAGGGGATGTGAGGCTGAGCCTCCCACCCAGTGCCGGGCCAGGGGACCTGAGGCTGCACCCCTGCCCAGCGAGGCTTGACAAGGATGGGGCCAGCCAGGTCCAGATATCGCCCAATAGGAGTGGGGCTGGCTGGGGCTGGGTCTTGCATGATTTTGAGGCACCGTGGGTGGGCAGGGACTTGATTCTGGGTCCTGCGGTGCACCCCAGACTCTGACAAGAGGAAGATTTTCATATACATTTTACTAATTTTCTTTCATCTCTGACACTTCTATTATATAGAAAGGGCAAATAGCAATATTAAAATATTTCCTCTACTTGATCCCTTTTTAATGTGCATGAATTTTGTGCATGGCCCACTAGTGTATGTTTTCGTTTTCCTTTTATTGAATTTATTGAGGTGACATTGTTTAACAAAATTATACAGGTGGAAGGAGACTTGACTGGGTGGTGAACACACAATACAGTGTACAGATGATATATTGTGGAAAATTCTACAAATATATTGACAAATTTAGATGTTTTGAGACAAAAGTGCAAGATGTCCATGCATACAATAGGGCAGTGGTTGGCAAACTGTGGCTCGTGAGCCACATGCAGCTCTTTGGCCCCTTGAGTGTGGCTCTTCCTAAGCCTTAGGCGTACCCTAATTAAGTTAATAACAATGTACCTACCTATATAGTTTAAGCTTAAAAAATTTGGCTCTCGAAAGAAATTTCAATCATTGTACTGTTGATATTTGGCTCTGTTGACTAATGAGTTTGCTGACCACTGGCCTAGGCAAAAGCTGGGGCCAATGATACCTCTGCTTCCTCCTCAGCTGGATCCATCAGGAGGTGTAGGTGAGAACAGCCACTCGGGCAGCTGGGGCTACCAGAGCCACCCTAGAAGTGGGGTTACTGGGTCAAATGGGAGTTCCATTTTTAATTTTTTTGAGGAAACTCCATACTGTTCTCCACAGTGGCTGCACCAGTCTGCATTCCCCCCAGCAGTGCACGAGGGTTCCTTTTTCCCCACATCCTCACTAGCACTTGTCCTTCATTGACTTGTTGATGATAGCCATTCTGGCAGGTGTGAGATGGTACCTCATTGTCATTTTGATTTGCACCTCTCAGACAATTAGTGACTTTGAGCATGTTTTCATATGTCTCTTGGCTTACATTTAAGTCTTTTATCCATCTTGAGCTTATTCTTGTGTATGGTGTAAGTTGGTAGTCTAGTTTCACTTTTTTGCATGTACCTATCCAATTATCCCAACAGCATTTATTAAAGAGACTGTCTTGACTTTATTATATGCTCTTGCCTCCTTTATCAAATATTAATTGAAAGTAATGGCTTGGATTAATTTCTCTATTCTCTGTTCTGTTCTGTTCCACTGGTTTATATGCCTGTTCTTGTACCAGGCTGTTGTGAGAACAGTGGCTTTGTAGTATAACTTGATATCTGGTATTGTGATCCCTCAAATTTTATTGTTCTTTTTCAAGATTGCTGTGGCTATTTGGAGTCTTTTTGGTTTCATATAAATTTTTGGAGTGCTTGTCTTAGATCTGTGAAATATGCCATTGGTATTTTAATGGTTATTGCATTGAATCTATAGATTGCTTTGGGTAGTATAGACATTTTAATGATGTTGATTCTACCAATCCAGGAACACGGTATATTGTTCCACTTGTTTATATCTTCTTCTATTTCTTTGTTCAGCTGCCTGTAGTTTTCATAGTACAGGTCTTTTCCCTCCTTTGTTAATTCCTAAGTATCTTAATTTTTTGTTGCAATGGTAAATGGGATTATTTTTTAGTTTCTCTTTCTGAGAGTAAATTATTGTTGTATAAAAATGCCATTGATTTCTGGGTTAACTTTGTATCCTGCTATGTTGCTGAATTAATTTATTGCATCCACTATTGTTTTGATGGAGTCTTTAGAGTTTTCTATGTACAATATCATGTCATCTGTGAATAATGACAGTTTTACTTTGTTCTTTCCAAGTTGGATGCCTTTTATTTCTTCTTGTTGTCTAATAACTATGGCTAGGACTTCCAGGACTGTGTTGAACAAGAGTGGTGAAAGTGGGTATCCATGTCTTGGTCCTGTTCTTAGGGGAAATGGTTTTATTTTTGCCCTATGAGTATGATGTTGGCTGTAGGTTTGTCATTTATGGTTTTTTATTATGTTGAGGTATGTTCTCTCTATTCCCACTTTGCTGAGAGTTTTTATCAAAAAAATTGTTGGATTGTGTCCAATACTTTTTTTGCATCAATTGATATGATCATGTGATTTTTGTCTGGAAATCTGTTTATATGAGGTATCACATTTATTGATTTGCTAATGTACTAGCCTTGCATCCCCGGAATAAATCCCACTTGGTTATGGTGTATGATCTTTTTTTTTTTTTAAAATATATTTTATTGATTTTTTACAGAGAGGAAGGGAGAGAGATAGGGAGTTAGAAACATCAATGAGAGAGAAACATCGACCAGCTGCCTCCTGCACATCTCCTACTGGGGATATGCCCGCAACCCAGGTACATGCCCTTGACCGGAATCGAACCTGGGACCTTTCAGTCCGCAGGCCGACGCTCTATCCACTGAGCCAAACCGGTTTCGGCTGATCTTTTTAATGTATTGCTGGATCTGATTTGCTAATATTCAGTTGCTTTCTTTTTAGTGTCTTTATCTGATTTTGGGATTAAGATAATGCTGGCCTCATAGAAAGAGCTTGGAAGTGTTCCTTCTTTTTGAATTTTTTGGAATAGTTTGAGAAGGATGGGTGTTAGTTCTTCTTTGAATGTTTGGTAAAACTCACCTGTGAAGCCATCCAGACCAGGGCTTTTGTTTGCTGGAAGTATTTCTTTACTACTTCAATTTCGTCAGTTGTTATTGGCCTATGCAAGTTTTCTGATTCTTCCTGATTGAGTTTTGGAAGACAGTATTTTTTTTAGGCATATGTCCATTTCATCCAGGTTGTCCAGTTTGATAGAATATAGTCATTCATAGAATTTTTTATGATCTTTTGTATTTCTGTGGGGTCAGGTGTTACTTCACCTCTTTCATTCCTGAATTTGTTTATTTGGGTCCTCTCTCTGTTTCCTGGTGAGTCTGGCTAGAGCAAGCATGTCAAACTCATGGCCCATGGGCCGCATGTGGCCCACAGGAATATTTTTGCGGCCCAGCCAATATAACGGTATGTAAGAAATGTTATAATAAAAATTTCGTAACTTAATTTTTACAATATCCTGTTATACATAATTATTAATAACGAACTACAACGTTTGCTAATGACTGATTACTATAATCGTGTTGCATTCATTTTCCTTATGCACCTTACGTGCAGGCACACCATTCCTCTCCACTAATACCAGCAGAGAATATTTTAACAGCCGGTTGCCATATCATTAGTCTTGTACTGACTTATTTGGTGTGTGCAACAGGAAATATTTCGCTTTCAGAGAACAAGAAAAATAGATGTATTTGCATTATGCTTATTAATTTGTGCAGTTATTCAGTGTCTGGTAAGTTAATGTTCAAGAAAAAATATTAATTTTTATTAAAATGTTCTATTATTTTATGCTAATGATTACTCATTTATTTTTGCCCTTTGTATTTAACATGTCTCTATCAAAATAAACCTATGTTTCTATGAAAGTTGAAGCTTTTGTTGTTTTGTGGCCCACATAAACTTGAACCTTGTTTATTTGGCCATGTTAGCCTTTGAGTTTGACATGCTTGGGCTAGAAGTTCATCAATATTGTTTATCTTGAGAGAGAACCAAGATGGCGGCATAGGTAAACACCTGTACTTGCTGCCTCCCACAACCACATCAAAATTACAACTAAAAGCAGATCAACTATCATCCAGAACCACGGGAAAGCTGGCTGAGTGGAAGTACTATAACTAGAGAGGTAAAGAAGAAAGCGCATTGAGACTGGTAGGAGGTGCGGAACGGGCTGGCACCTGGGTGTGCTGCTTTTTTAATTGGGAGGGATGTACAAGCTCCCACTTCCTCTGAGCTCCAGTGCTGGGTGAGACTCTGGCGGACTCAGACAGATAAGAGAAGAAACTGGACTGTCTGGCATTGGGGCAGGAACGCGGGGGCGGCTTTCTTCCAGAAGGAGGTGCTCGCAGCAGTCATTGTTCCTGTGCTGGGACCTCCCTGGTGCAGGGCTGACTGGCAGTCATTGCTGTTTGCTCTGACCTGGAGATTCCCTGAGACCACACCCCCACCCAATTTACAACTCCACCCAAGCTGTGCACAGAGGCTTTTGCATATGAATGGCCTGTCCTTTCTCAGCCTAAAACCTATCAAACAAGCTGCAGCTGGGTCAGGGAGCCCCAAAGCTATCAAAAGAAGGCCCAAGGCGGCACCAGCAGCAACCTGCCTTGTTTCACAGCTGGGCCTGTCAGCTGATTTCTCAACAGAAACTATGCAGGCCAGAAGGGAGTGGCAAGAAATATTCAAAGTGATGAATAGCAAGAACCTACAACCAAGATTACTCTACTCAGCAAAGCTATCATTTAGAATTGAAGGTCAGATAAAGAGCTTCACAGACAAGAAAAAGTTAAAGGAGTTCATCACCAAACCAGTATTATATGAAATGCTGAAAGGTATCCTTTAAGAAGAGGAAGAAGAAGAAGAAGAAGAAGAAGAAGAAGAAGAAGAAGAAGAAGAAGAAGGAGGAGGAGGAGGAGGAGGAGGAGGAGGAGGAGGAGGAGGAGGAGGAGGAGGAGGAGGAGGAGGAGGAGGAGGAGGAGGAGGAAGAGGAGGAGGAGGAGGTAAAGATAAAAAATTATGAACAACAAAGTGACAATAAATACATATCTATCAACAAGTGAATCTAAAAATCAAATGAATAAAAAATCTGATGAAAACTGGTGAATGGAATAGAATCAGGGGCAAGGAAATGGACTGGACTGACAATTCTTGGGGGAAGGGGATGTGGGGAGGGTGCAGGAAGAGATTGGACAAAGATCTTATATGCAGGTATGCAGTGCCTATGGGTGGAGAGAGGGGGGTGGTGAGGGCATGGGGTAGGGTGGGAATCTGGTGGAGGGGAGCTATGGGGGGGAAAAGAGGAACATCTGTAATAATCTGAACAAAAAAAGATTAAAAAATAGATATTGTTTATCTTTTCAAAGCACCAACTTTTGACTTTATTGGTATTTTTTGTATTTTTTTGTCTCTATGTCATTTATTTCAGTTCTGATCTTTATTATTTCCTTCTTTCTACTTACTCTGGGCTTTTCTTCTTATTCTCTTTCTAATTCTTTAAGTTGTAGTGTTAGATAACTTATTACCAGTTTGTTTGTTTTTGGTTTTTTTGTTTTGTTTTGGTTTGGTTTTTGAGGTTGGTCTGTACTGCTATAAACTTCCCTCTCGGGACTGCTTTTACTGTTTCCCATTGATTATGGGTTATTGTGTGTTCATTTTCATTTGTTTCCAGATTTTTTTTATTTCTTCTTTAATCCCTTTGGTAACCCATTCATTGTTTCATGGCATGCTATTTAAAAATACTCAAAAACATTGAAACACATGGAGGCTAAATATTTTCTAATTTCAGTTGTGCTTTCTTTTTTACCAATTGCGTTTTGTTTTGTTTTTTGAGTGTTCTGTTTAATTTACATATATTATATTTTCCCCAAATATCCTTCTATTATGGAAACTTAATATCATGTCATTGCATGATTGAATCCTTATAAATTTATTGAGGCTCTTTTAATTACCTAACAGATGGTCTATCTTGGAGCATGTTCTATGTGCACCTAAAAAAATTGTAAAAACATGTATCAGGCTGTCATTTAGAGTGTTCTGTAGAGGTCTCTTAAGTCAAGTCAATGTACAATGTTTTAAAAGCTTCCTATATCCTTGTTAATCTTTTATCTCATTGTTCTATCCATTTTGAAAATAAGGTATTGGAGTCTTGGAATATTGTTGAATTGTGTACCTCTTTCTTCAATTCTATTGGTATTGGCTTTCTGGATTTTGGAACTTTGTAGTTATGTTCATTTATATTTTTATTGCCATATCTTTTTTTTGGATTTTTAGGTCACTTCATTGATTTTATTTTTAGTTGAATTTATTGGGGTGACATTGTTTAATAAAATTTATCATATAATATCCTTCTTTGCTTTTAGTAACAATTTCTATCTCAGTCTATTTTGTTCTATATTAGTGTAGTCACCCCAACTCTCTTTTGCTCACTATTTGTACTATATAGCTTTTTTGTAATTTTAATTTATTTGTGTTTTAAAATCTAAAGTATGCCTCTAGTGAGCAGAATACAGTTAGATCATGTTTTAACCTATTTTTGCCAATATCTGACTTTTATTTAAAGGGATTAATCTATATAAATGTAATGTAATTATTGATAAGGTGGGATTATATCTACCATTTTGCTATTTGTTTATGCTTATCTTCTTTTTCTGCTCAATATTGCTACATTAATGCCTTCCCATTTTCATTCCTCTGTTGTTAATTCATTTTACTATATTTAAAAAGTTATTTTCTTAGTGGTTACCTTGAGGATTAAATTTAACATTTTATAACCATGCAGTTTGAATTAATTCCAACTTGATTTCAAAAGTGCCCTGATGTTCCTTTCAATGTTCTCTGTGCTATTATTGTCATACAATTTACATATTTTAATTGAATTTATTGAGATGAAATTGGTTAATAAAATTATATAAGCTTTAGGTGTATAATTCTATAATACACCAACTGCATTTTATATTGTGTGTTCACCTCCCCAAGTCAAGTCTCCTTCCAAGCCCGTCAACATAGTTTTGTAATTATTACTTTATAGGGTTGTCTTTTAAATAAGATATGAAAACAGTGACAAATAAAAACACATTTACGCATATTTTATATTTACATGTATAGTTAAGTGTACCCATGCCTTTTATTTCTTTGTGTGGATTTAAAATACTGTTTGGTGTCCTTTCATTTCAGCCTGAAGGATGTCCTTTGGTATGTTTTGTAAAGCATGTCTATTAGTGACAATTGTCTCAGTTTCTATTTAGCTGGGAAAGTCTTAATTTCCTCTTCATTTGTGAAGAGTAATTTGCTAGATATAGAACCATTAGTTGATAACACTTTTCTTTTAGCACTTTGAATATATCATCATACAGTCTTTTATTTTCCATGGTTCCAAATGAGAAGTCATCTTTAATAATATTGAGAATGTTTTGCATATGATGAGTTGCTTCTCTTCCTCTTTTGTCTTTGTCTTTCAAAAGTTTGACTATGATGAATCCCACGGTAAATCTCTTTTTGTTGATCCTAATTAGAGTTTAATGAGCTTCTTGGGTATGTAGGTTCTTTTTGATAGATTGGGAAGTTTTAGGCTCTTATTTTCTGAAATATTCTTTTTTACCCTTTCCTTCTCTCTTCTCCTGAGATTTTCAATGTGCATATGCTGATATACTTGATAGTACACCACAGGTTTCTGAGACTGTTCATTTTTATCCATTCTTTTTTCTTTTTGTTTCTCAGAATAAAAATCTTTATTTTATTTTATTTTATTTTATTTTTTAATTAAATCTTTAGTGTTCATATTGTTCAGATTACATTTGTTCCTCTTTTTCCCCCCCATAACTCCCCTCCTCCCAGTTCCCGCCCCACACTCCGCCCTCACTCCCCACCCACTGTCCTCATCCATAGGTGCACGATTTTTGTCCAGTCTCTTCCCGCATCTCCCACTCCCCCTTCCCCCCCAAGAATAGTCAGTCCATTCCCTTTCTATGTCCCTGATTCATTATAATCACCAGTTCAATCTGTACATCAGATTATTTATTCACTTGATTCTTAGATTCACTTGTTGATAGATGCATGTTTGTTGTTCATAATTTGTATCTTTACCTTTTTCTTCTTCTTCCTCTTCTTAAAGGATACCTTTCAGCATTTCGTATAATACTGGTTTAGTGGTGATGAACTTCTTTAGCTTTTTCTTATCTGTGAAGCTCTTAATCTGACCTTCAATTCTGAATGATAGCTTTGCTGGATAAAGTAACCTTTCTTGCCATTCCCCTCTGGCCTACAAAGTTTCTGTTGAGAAATCAGCTGACAGTTGTATGGGTATTCCCTTGTAGGTAATTGAGTCTCTTTCTCTTGCTGCTTTTAAGATTCTCTCTTCGTCCTTTGCTCTTGGCATTATAATGATGATGTGTCTTGGTGAGTCCTCTTTGGATTCCTTTTTGATTGGGGTTCTCTGCACTTCTTGGACC
>NW_005871052.1:4962471-4984245 GCF_000147115.1 Myotis lucifugus | reverse complement strand
GATGGCCGCGTCTCCGCGCCCCTCGCCTCTCCGGGACACCAGGACTTTTTGTCGCTCAGTGCCGGCGAGCAGCCACGCGTCAGAGCTTCCCTCGCTCTCCAACCACTGCAAGGCCGTGGCCGCCTCTCCCTGTGGGATCTGGAGCCTCAGAGACCCGCCCCGAGCAAGCCCAGAGGATTCGAGGGTTCGTAACCGCTTCCGATTGAAAAAAAACCGCGAATCCATTTGCAGCCCGCCTGGCGTGTGACTGCGTACCTCTGGTTTTGGTGCCTCCGTAGCTCCCACTCAGTCTCACTGCGCTTCTTTCTTTTCTTCCAGTTGTAGATCTCCCACTGGGCCAACTTCCCCATGGTTCTAAGTGGTGGTTGTTTACCTCATAGTTGATAGTTTCAATGATGCTGTGAGAGAGCAGCACGCACAGGTCCACTCCCTACGCTGCCATCTTGGTTCTCTCTCTAGTTGGTTCTTTATCACAACATCGAGGGTCTCATTAGATTTCTTGAGGCTCTCATCAAGTTTATTGGCAGTTTCTAGCAAATTATTGAAAGCCCTCAGAAGTGCGATTTTTAGCTCTATAGCCTCCATTTCTGTCATGTTTTTTTGTCTCCGCATTTTTTATGCTTTCTTGGTGCACACCCTTGTGGTCTTTGTGAGCAGTTTTGTTGTAGTTAAGCCTTAATTGTTGTAGGTGTCACTGGGAGGAATTGACCTTCAGGCCAGTTGGCAGTGAGAATCAGCTGTGTCTGCAGTGGGAGAACTTCTGTGCTGAAGACACCCTTCTGGGGAAAGACTTGCTTCAGTGGGGCTTTGGTGCTCACTGAGTCTGCCCCCTGAGTGTGTTCCTTATGAATCTGAGGAGTTGTAATCTGGATGGTCCCACTCTGACCACTGGGTACACTGGCTCTTGGATCTAAGGAGGTGCTAATTAAGCCTCTTCCTGAGGTTACCCAGCAGGAGCTACGAAGAGATATGCAGATTCCCCTTCCTTTTTTGGGGGTTTGGGGGTGCCCAGATGAGGCCCAGATGTGAAGCAATGCAAGCTGCTGTGGGGCCTTGGGCCTTCTCTTGGAAGTTCTGGGTCTGTCTGGCCCAGCTGCAATTTGTTAGGTAATTTTCAGGTTGCAAAGGACCCGGGCATTCATATGCAAAAGCCTTTGCAGCAGCCTGGATGGGGCGGGGTCTCAGAATCAACAGGGCGGGGCAAGCAGCTATGGCTGATTCTCAGCCCTGACCTAAGGGGCCCCGCGTCTCAGTGTCCCGGTAATTGCTGCCAGCACCTCTGAGGGAAAGCTGTCCTCAAGTTCCGAGTTCTGCCCGCTGCCAGACCATCCAGTTTCTCCCCGTATGAGCCCTGGGACCCCAGAGACTTCCAGGAACCGGAGTTCAGAGCAGTCAGGAGCTTGTGACTCCCTCCCGATTCAAAAAGACAGCCGCGTCCTCAGGTGCCTGCCCCTTTCCCCGCGCACCGGAGCCTCCGTACCTCTGCACTTTACTTTCGTAGCTCCTCTGAGTCTATGTGCTCTTCTCTTTCCTTCTAGTTGTAGAATTTCCACTCAGCCAGCCTTCCTGTGGTTCTGGATGATGACCGTTCTGTCTTTTAGTTGTATTTTTGAAGTTGTTGTCAGAGGCAGCAATTTCCGGTGTTTACCTATGCCTCCATCTTGGTTTCTCCAGAATAAAAATCTTAATCAGCCTATTTTCAAGTTTGCTAATTCATTCTTTGGCAATTCAAATTTGATGCTGAGTTTATGCAATAATTTGTTAATTTTAGTTCTATTTTTGGACTTCATAAATTCTCCTTAGTCATTTTTTTATAATTACAGTAACTGACTTAAATTCTTTGTCTAGTAAATCCTATATGTGGGCTATCTCAGGGACAAATTCCATTGATTGCTTTCTTACTTGTATATGGACCATAATTTCCTGTTGTTTTTCATGTGTCATATTTTTAATAACTGGACATTTTAAATAATATAATGTGGCAACTCTGATTATCACATTTCCTCCTTCTCCCTAGGGTTTGTTGTTGGTCATGTTAATTTTCATTGATGCTCCTGTGTATTTGTCTAGTGAATTTTCTGGACTAATTTTGTAAAGTCTGTATTCTTTGTTGTGTACTATCAGTAATGTTTCTACCCCATTAGTTTAGTTGTCAGTTGATGATTGATGGTGATTTCCTTATATATTTTGAACTATTAAATCTCCCAGCCTTTGAGAGTGGATCTCTGTGTTTCTTGGGACATTTCTTCAGTGTTCAAGCAAGCAGTTTACATCTATGCCTTAAACTTCACTTTCTGCTTACAGAGCCTCAGCATCAGCCAAATATAGGATGTTAGAGCCTTCTCAGATATTTCCTGGACAAGAATACCATAAACACAGCACTGGGCATGTGTGTGGTGTTTTACATTCCCAGGAATATACTTTTTTCTGTTTTTTTTTTTAATTTATTTTATCTTTTTATTGTTTAAAGTATTATAATTAATAGTACATATGTCTCCTTTTCTTTCTAATTGACCTTCCCCCAACCTCCCCTACACACCGGCACATGCCCTCACCCCCCTCCCAGTGTCTTGCATCCATTGGTTATGCTTATATGCATGCATACAAGTCCTTCAGTTGATCTCTTACTCGCCCCCCCCCCATACTCCCCAGCCTTCCCGCTGTAGTTTGACAGTCTGTTCGATGTTTCTCTCTGTATCTATTTTTGTTCATCAGTTTATAATGTTTTTTATTATCCATAAATGAGTGACATCATGTGGTATTTTTCTTTCACTGACTGGTTTATTTCACTTAGCATAATGCTCTCCAGTTCCATCCATGCTGTTGCAAATGGTAAGAATTCCTTCTTTAAATAGCAGCGCAGTATTCCATTGTGTAGATGTACCACAGTTTTCTAATGCACTCATCTGCTGATGGGCATTTAGGCTGTTTCCAAATCTTAGCTTTTGTAAATTGTGCTACTATGAACATAGGGGTGCATATATTCTTCCTGATTGGTGTTTCTGTTTTCTTGGGATATATTCCTAGAAGTGGTATTACTGGGTCAAATGGCAGTTCCATTCTTAATTTTTTGAGGAAACTCCATACTGTCTTCCATAGTGGCTGCACCAGTCTGCAATCCCACCAGCAGTGAAGGAGGGTTCCTTTTTCTCCACATCCTCTCCAGCACTTGCCATTTGTTGATTTGTTGATGATAGCCATTCTGACAGGTGTGAGGTGGTACCTCATTGTTGTTTTGATTTGCATCTCTCAGATGATTAGTCACTTTGAGCATGTTTTCATATGTCTCTTGGTTTTCTGAATGTCCTCTTTCGAAAAGTGACTATTTAGGTCCTTTGTCCATTTTTTGATTCGGTTGTTTATCTTCCTTTTGTTAAGTTGTGTGAGTTCCCTGTAAATGTTGGAGATTAAATCCTTATCCGAGATAACATTGGAAAATATGTTCTCCCATGCAGTGGGCTTTCTTGTTGTTTTGTTGGTGGTTTCTTTTGCTGTGCAGAAGCTTTTAATTTTGATGTAGTCCCATTTGTTTATTTTCTGTTTAGTTTCCATTGCCTTAGGAGCTGTATCGTTAAATATATTGCTACGACAGATGTCTATTTGCTGCCTATAGCTTCTTCTAAGATTTTTATGGTTTCCCATCTTATGTTTAAATCCTTTATCCATTTTGAGTTTATTTTTGTGTATGGTGTAAGTTGGTGGTCTCGTTTCATTTTTTTTTTTGCAAGTACCTGTCCAGTTTTCCCAACACCATTTATTGAAGAGACTGTCTTAACTCCATTGTATAGTCTTGCCTCCTTTGTCAAATATTAATTGAGCATGATGGCTTGTGTCGATTTCTGGGTTCTCTGTTCTGTTCAACTCATCTATATGTCTGTTCTTGTGCCAGTATCAGGCAGTTTTGAGCACAATAGCTTTGTAGTATACCTTGATATCTGGAACTGTGATCCCTCCAACATTGTTCTTCTTTCTCAAGATTGCTGCAGTTACTCAGGGTCTTTTTTATTCCAGCTGAATTTTTGGAGAATTTGTTCTAGGTCTTGGAAGTATGCCATTGGTATTTTAATGGGGATTGCATTGAATTTATAGATTGCTTTGGGTAGTAAGGACATTTTAGCAATGTTGATTCTACCAATCCCTGAACATGGTATATTCTTCCATTTGTTCATGTCTTCCTCTATCTCTTTTTTCAGCATTCTGAAATTTTATGAGTACAGGTCCTTTATCTACTTGGTTAAGTTTATTCCTAGGTATCTTAATTTTTTGTTGCAATGGTAAATGGGATTGCTTTTTTAATTTCTCTTTCTGTGAGTTCCTTATTGGTGTATAGAAAAGCCATAGACTTCTGGGTGTTAATTTTGTATCCTGCTACATTGCCAAATTCATTTAATAAGTCTAGTAGTTTTTTTTATGGAGTTTTTGGGGTTTTCTATGCACAATATCATGTCATCTGCGAATAAGGACAGTTTTACTTCTTTACCAATTTGGGTGCCTATTATTTCTTCTTCTTGTTTGATCGCAATGGCTAGTACTTCCAGTACTCTGTTGAACAGGAGTGGTGAGAGTGTGCATTCCTGTCTTGTTCTTGTTCTTAGTTGAAATGGTTATAGTTTTTGCCTATTGATTATGATGTTGGCTGTAGGTTTGTCATATATGGCTTTTATTATGTTGAGGTATGATCCTTCTATTCCCACCTTGCTGAGAGTTTGATTGGAGCATTTAATCAATTTATACTTAAGGTTATCATTGATAAGGTTATTTATTGCCATTTTTTCTTTATACTTATACTAGGGGTCCAATGCACGAATTTGTGCACCTTGAAAGGCTGCGGTAGGCACAGGGGCGGGTCTCGGCCCATCCTCCGTGCCCCTGCCTAGTCCCTCCCGCCATGGCTCCCCAGTCCCCTGTTTGCCGGCAGCCCTGCTCCTGTTGCCACAGCTCCCATGCACTGATGGCCCCAGATAACACCCACTGACGGCGCAAAATGATTGGGTCCAGTGCCAGCAGAACGTGCAAGCAGGGCCAGCACTGTCAGCAGGTGCAAGCAGTGGCTGCTACCCCGATCACCTCTCAGGAGCAGGGGGAGGTAGAGAGGCCCTCAAAGGTGATCAGGGTCAGCAGCCACTGCTCGCACCCACTGATGGCACCGAGTGATAGGGACTGGTGCTGGGCACTGGCAGCAGGTGTAAGCGGTGGCTCTGGCACCACCTGCAGGTGCAAACAGGGCCGGCACCAGCAGCAGGTGTGAGCTCCAGGTGGGACCACGGCTAGTGGGAGCAAAGAATGTTCAATAACCACCAGAGGCTTGCCCCAATGACAGTGACCAGTGCCCTGCCTTGGTCTGGCGCCCTCACTCACCTGCTCTACCATCCCACCACTGTCAAAGCCCACCATGTTCCACACACGCCCCCTGGTGGTCGGCACACATCATAGTGATCAGTTATTTGGTTGTTGGGTTGTTCTGGTTGTTCCGACGTTTGATCTATTTGCATATTAGCCTTTTATTATATAGGACTAGAGGCCCAGTGCACAAAATTTGTGCACTGGGGGGGGGTCCCTTAGTCGGGACTGCACCCTCTCCAATCCAGGACCCCTTGGGTTATGTCTGACTGCCGATTTAGGCCCGATCCCACAGATTCCAAATTAGCATATTACTCTTTTATTAGTATAGATATGCCTGCAGGATCGGGCCTAAACCAGCAGTTGGACATCCCTCTCACAATCCAGGACCCCTGGCTCCTAACCACTCACCTGCCTGCCTGCCTGATCGCCCCTAACTCCTCTGCCTGCTGGCCTGATGCCCTAACTGCTCCCCTGCCGGCATGATCACTCCCTAACTTCTCCCCTGCCAGCCTGATCACCCCAACTGCTCTCCCCTGCCTGCCTAATCACCCCAACCCCCTCTGCCTCAGCCCCTGCCACCATGGCTTTGTGCAGAAGTATGTCCAGAAGATGTCTGGTCTAATTAGCATATTACCCTTTTATTAGTATAGATTCCTTTCTCTATTTCTTCTTCATAAAGCAGTCCCTTTAACATTTCTTTGCAATACTGGTTTGGTGGTAATGAATGTTTTTAGCCCATTTTGATCTGGGAAGCTCTTTATTTCATGTTCTATTTTAAGTAGTAGCCTTGCTGGATAGAGTAGTATTAGTTGCAGGTCCTTGTTTTTCATCACTTTGAATACTTCATCCAATCCCTTCTGGCCTGCAGTGTTTCTAGTGAGAAATCAGCAGGAATCCCTTATGGGAACTCCCTTGTAGATAACTAATTGTCTCTCTTGCTGCCATTAGATTCTCTCTTTGTCCTTAGCCTTTGACATTTTAATTATGATGTGTCTTGTTCTGGGTCTGTTAGGGTTTATCTTGATTGAGACTCTCTGTGCTTCCTGAAACTTGTGTGACTTTTTCCTCCACTGTGTTAGGGAAGTTTTAGCTATCATTTATTCAAACAGGTTCTCTATCCCTTGCTCACTTTCTTCTCCTTTTGGGACCTCTATGATGTGGATATTGTTACTCTTGATGTTGTCCCAGAGGTCCCTTTGAGTTTCCTTATTTCTTTTCATTATCTTTCCTTTTTTATGCATTGCATGAATGCTTACTGTTATCTTGTTCTTTACTACGCTGTTATGATCTTGTGCTTCATCTAACTGCTGTTGATACCTTCTAGTATATTTTTATTTCAGATATTGTATCCTTCATTTCTGACTCATCTTTTCTATGTTTTCTATGCCTTTTGTAATGCTTACTCCCTCTTTGTTTAAGTTCTCACTGAGATCAATCATTCTTTCCATAGGGTCCTTGAGAATCCTTATAACCATTATTTTAAACTCTATGTTTGATATTTTGGTAGCTTCCATTTCATTAAATTCTTTGGGGGGGCGGGCATTCTCTTGTTCTTTTGTTTGGGGCATATTTATTTGTCTCCCCATTTTGTCTCTGTGTACTAGGTTGATCTTCTGTGACACCTAAACTTTTATGATACCTTTATAATGAGGTGTCTTGTTGGGCTCAGTGGAACAATCTTCAAGATCACCTGAGTTCAGTGCTCCAGGAATGTTCTTGTTGGTTATGTGCACCTTCCTGTTGTAGTTGAGTCTTTAATTCTTTTGGCTCTGTAGTGGGTGGAGTTAACCCTTTAGCTTAGCTGACTATAAGGGTAAACCTCTATTACCTTGTATGAGATGTTGTACCAGAGTTGTCCCTGAGGAGAAGTTGTTGCCAGGAGTGTCTGGTGCCTGCTGGAATCTCATTTGGGTATGCTGCTTGTATGGCTATCTGAGTGGAGCTTTCATGTGGTCTGAAGCTCACCACTGGTTGTGCTGGTTCTGGATCAACTTGGGTTGATTTCAGGTAAGTTCACTCTCATACATGTGTGTAACCAGCCTTGGGCTAACTTTCTGTAGCTACCAGACAGTTCATTGAGTCTATGTTCACTGGACCTGGGGTGTGCATGGATAGGGCCAATCTGTGTATAAGGGTCCATTTCCTCCAGCTTAGAGCTGGGTGCAGATCTGTAAAAGAACTGAGGCTCCCTTAGGTTCATCTCCACCTTTCAGCTGCTCTCCCCCTCAGGTTGCCAGGTCTTCCTTCATAACCTTCTGAAGAAAGACTGTAGGATGAGCTCAAGCTTTCCATGACCCACAGAGCTTTCCACAGGTTGCAAGCTCATTAGGGAGGGGAAACCAGTGTCAAGAGGAGAGGGCTAGTGGGTCTCTTACTTGGGTATCACACAGTCAGGCACTAAATGAGAGGAAAGTGTTCACTGTTTGAAAGCCAAACTGCTCAATCTCTGCCAGAGTTTCCAACTCTCGTTCCCCTTGGAGGAACTCATGCAGACTCAGCTTGGGTGCAGCTCAACACCCTCCTTTTCAGGAACAAGCTCAGCTGACATGACCTCAGGGAGATAGATAAAAAGTGTCTCCTATTGGGGGTGATGCTGGCCCAGCCCACAGGAGGAGGCTAAGTAGTTTATCCTGGTCTCAGATAATAGCCTCCAAGAGTCTCACACATTGGATGTCCCAGCTCTGAGCCGGTCTCCACCCCATTCCCCCATGAAACTGAGCCCAGTTTGGCAGGATATCCAGGGCTTGGCAGGGCTGATCCAAGCAGTCTCCTGTTGTGGATGGTGCCTGCAAGCCTGTAGTAGCAGGGCAGTCACTTATTCCCTTTATTGGGGTAGCACAGGCTGAACTTTAAAGGGAGATTGGATTTGCACTCCGGGCATAATGTAACCCAACACCCAATCACTCCACCATCTGGTTCCCAGACAAAAGTTTTCTGGGAATATAGAATCCAAAAGTTTCAGATCTGTGCAGAACTCTGGTCCCCCTGCCACTAAACTCAGCAAGTGGGGCCAGCCAAGTGATTCAACAGAGGGTGGCAGGACACAAGCTGTGGGGCCAAGGTGGGGGACACTAGTCCTGTTTCCAAAGCCACAAGGTTTAGTCACTGTCTGGGATGCTGACAAAAGCTTTCCCAGAAAAAGAGGGCCCCTTAAAGACACTGCTGGGTGCTTCAAGAAGACCCCCACACAGGACCTGAGTACAGCAGTGTGGTATTACCAGTAGTCAACAGTCTTAATTCCCACTAATTTTCACCAATAAGTGCTATGTGAGCCCCTCTTCCTGTCTCTGTTGCCCTGTATTGGAGATTTCTGTGTGGGGTTTAGACCCTATGCATCTAGGAGGAGGGAAGTTTTTGGCCATGGTATCCCTCCAGCTTCTCAGCTGCCACCACACCTGAGTGTGGAGGCTATTCCTTTCTGCATCTCCACCCTTCTTACCAGTCTTACTGTGGTTTCCTCTGTAAATCCGTGGTTATTATATTTCGTTTCAGCTAGCCTTCAATTGTTTATTCAGGTTGATTGCTCTGTAATTCAGCTGTAAATTCTCTTTGGGGTCAGGAGGAAGTGAATGTAGCTTTCACTTATTCTGTAGCCATCTTGGAATCTCTTTAATGTGTAATTTTCAATCAAAGCCTGTTTTGTGGGTCCCCTGGGTACATTGTGTTTTGCATATACTTATAAAATATCTCAGAGAAAATTTCAGGAAATATTTATATTTGCAGTTTCACCTGTATTTTTTATTCAATAAAATGTATCAAACTGTCTTACAATTTTAATAAGCATTAAAACAAACCACGGAAATGCAATTAGAATATAAACTAGTGGCCTTCTCAGAGAAAAACAATAACAACATAGCATTTTCTGCTGCAACATTTCAAAGAAGGAGAAATATTCCATTTCTTTCTTGTGGTTAAAATGTTTGATTCTGAATCCTTTCAATGGGACATCAGAGGAATGGCAGCGTGAGAAATTCCCTTGGCCTCTCCCCCTAAAATTTCAACAAGTTAATCAACTATAATTCAACAAAGAATTCCCTGCTCAATACAGAGGTATTCCTGAGACACTCACACACTGAAACATCTAAAGGTGGGCAACAGGATAAACAAGAAGGGAGGAATGTGCAGATGGCACACAGATGCAGCTGTGCAGCTGGCAGCTTGCAGCTCTGCCTGGAGATGGGGAAGAAGCCAGTAGTAGCAGGCACTTCCTTCAGCCAAGAGGAACAGAGAGCTGGGGATTGGGGCAGTCCAGCAGGGCAAGCAAAGTGAACAGAGTCTGAGATAGCAGACACCTGACAGAGCATGGGGTTCTGCCATGCCATGCTTCTCTCCACTGTTGGGCTTGGAGTCAGGTCACGGAGCACATTATCTGTAGACCAACATCTATTGAAATAAAACTGCTGTTTTGCTCCATAACTAAACCCCAGGTGGGATGCCTGGGGGAGGACCCCACAAAGGTCAAGAGTGACCATTATGGTGAGGGCAAAAAAAGCTGCACCCCCAAGCAGTGCAGTTGTATTTTTTATAGACACCATGGAGGTCAAGTCTGGGAGATTACAGAGAAAAAAAATCTTACAATTCATTGACATCTACTGGAAAAGTGGAAAGAACTCTTCAGAGGAAACTTTTATCTGCCATATATATAGACAGATATAAGTGCATAGGCAAAGTATAACAGCAAATAACATGAATAATCATGGTAATGAGGATGATCAGAAAAAAATGAAAAATTCCCAGAAAGCAAGCTGAACACATAGAAATATGTGCTGTAAATGACAGAAATTTCGAGATTGCAGTTCTGAAAATACTGAATGAGATATGAAAAAATACAGACAGCCAATTCAATGCACCCAGAAAACAAATCAATGAACAAAACAAGTACTTTACCAAAAAGATAGAAAGTTTTAAAAGAACCAATCAGAAAACCTGGAAATGAAGGATTCAATTAAGGATATTAAGTGTGAGCTACTGAGCATAGAAAATAGAGCCAAACAAATAGAGGAAGGAATTAGTGATATTAAAGATAGGAATCTGGAAATGATAGAGGGAAGAAGAGAGATACCTGAGTATAAAGAACAGTGAAAGAACTCTACAAGAACTATCTGACTTCATCAGAAAAAGCAATATTAGAATTACATATATTGCAGAAGAGGAAGAGAGGGAGCACTAAACAAAGAGTCTATTAAAACAAATAGTGGATGAGAACTTCCCAAACCTATGGACATAACTTGATCCTCAAATCCAAGAAACAAATGGAACACCTAGTTACCTCAATCCAAAGAGGCCCTCTCCAAGGCACTTTATATTAAAACTGTCAAAAATTAATGGCAAACAAAAAATTCTCAATGGAGCAAGGGAAAAGAAGGAAGTGACCTACAAAGGAAAATTGATCAGAATTTCATCTGACTTCTCAGCAGAAACTACAAGTCAGAAGAGAGTGGAACCAAATATTCAAACGTCTGAAAGAGAAAAATTACCAGCCACAAATAATATACTTAGCAAAATGATCCTTTATATATCAGGAGACAAAATGGTGGTGGAATAGACGGATGTGTCCCAAGCCTTATCCCAGAGCAGATAGAATGGACAACTAAATCGAATAACATCCACCCCAAATTGGCGAAGTAGACACAGCTGGTGAGACAATTTGCAGCTGGGAAGGGCATAGGATGCCTAGAGAATGGTAAAATCAGGGATCTGTGCTGGAGAGAACTGCGAGACCTCTGAGCCCAGAGGGTCAGAGGTAAACCACATGGAACCGAGGCCACATCCCTTGGGACAGGCGAAGCATCTGACTGTGGAAAGGAGGTCTGTAAGACTGCTGGCAGCAAAGGATTCTAGATCTGGGTCAATAGCCACGAGAGACTGAGCCCAGAGGGGGCAGCCTGGATGGCTGTCCAGGCCACACCATGTCTGGGGGGGAGGGGCTCATAGTGACACAGCTCTTTCCCCTCTTTTTGGTCTTTGCTTTTGTTCGCTGAACCTAGTTCATAGGACCTTTCAAAGATAGACATTCATCCATAGCTGAGTTGCAGGTGGAGGTGAGGACTTGTGGAGTCTGGGGAGAGGAGCGGGTCAGGGAGAGGTGGCTGTGAATCTGACGCTGAGTCATACCTGATGTGCCAGAGCTAGGCAGCCATTTTCTCCTGAAGAGATAGCTCCTCCCTGCAGTCTCCATGCAACCAATACAGCCACACCCAGACTACACCCTGAGTGGTACAAAGGAAACAACAACAAAAAAAAATCTGAATATTCCCTGAGAGATCTCAGGGACTGGCCTAAAGAGAGGCCTTCAGTCCCAGCAACAGGAAACTGAGAAGTGGCATACAATACAGAAGACTGGGATCTTAAACCAGCCCTCATGGGGAATTTAAAAATCAGCGGAAAGGAACGACACTTCACTTTTTCATTTTTATTTTTATTTTATATTATTTTATTATTTTTATCTCTTTTTTCTTTTTTCTTTATTTTCCTTTTTCGTTTGTTTCTTTATTTTCTATTTCTTTTCACATTATTTTTTCATCATTCTATTTTTTAAGATCTTATCCTATTTTTTAAATTTTAAAAAATTTTTATAATTATTTTCTTCTCTTTCTCTTTCTTCTTATTCACTCATCCTCTTTCTACTTCTTCTATACTGAACTGAGGTCCTCCCCATATTCATCCAATTCCTCAACCTTACTTTCTGTATATAAGATTCTGCCCCCACCCTCTTAACTGGGTATTCGGTGTTTATGTGTTTTGGTTTATCTGTTTGTTCTCTGGTGTTTCCTCCATATATATTTTTTTTTCTTTTTATTCTGTTTCTTTTCTCTCATACCATATTTTTCTCTCTTCGATATCATTTGTGGTCTCTTTTCCCTCCCCTAATTCTCATTTCTCTGATGGTCACTTATATTGGGGTTATAGGTGTCATGAATACATTCATGTTTTGTTCCCTTTGGGTCATGTCAGGGTATATTAAGACCAATGTGTACTCTAAAGAGGGGGCTGGGTTTGATAATAAAAAAATTATGTTTTTGATACTTCTGCTCCTGCTTCTTTTGAAGTTAGGATTTTTCATCACATCTAGTTACAATTAATATCTATGGTCTAGGGTTGTCAATGATCTGCAAGCAACCAAGACTAAATCTTGTCAACCCTATCTGTCAGTTATTTTCTCTAAATATGTAATTTCTTGGGTTTATGAGTAGGCTATTTAGATATGTTGTGTTTGTCTTTCCCTATAGGATGTTAGTAACTTTGGCTTTACAATTCAGATGCTTAATTTTATACCATATACAGTATTAGGTCAGTTAACATTGGTTCTTTCAGGGTCGTGCCTTTACGATCAAGCCTTAGAGCTTTAATCTAACTTGTGATGGGGAGCTATTGGATGTGTTTCAGTAAGAGAATATTGCAATAATTGTGATATTTTATCTGGCAGCTTTATGCAGGATAGATTGTATAATAAGAAACCAGTTTCCAGAAATGAGCAACTATATAGTTTACTTTGATAGGTTTTCTGCTGTTAGGCAATAAAACTGTATGATCAAAAAAATTCTAAGATTTTAAAACTTTATTTACTTTTATAACATTTTTATCTTATTTATTTATTTACTAGAGGCCCGGGGCACAAAAATTTGTGCCCTCGGGGGGGGGGGGTCTCTCAGCCCGGCCTATGCCCTCTTGCAGTCTGGGACCCCTCGGAGGATGTCCACCTGCTGGCTTAGGCCTGCTCCCTGGGGGATCAGGCCCAAGCTGGCAGTCAGACATCCCTCTGGCAGCCTGGCAGCCCTCGGGGGATATACACTTACCAGCAGGGAGCAGACTTAAGCTGCAGTCTGACATTCTTAGGGTTGCTGAGAAGGCGGGAGAGGCTTCCGCCACCACCGCTGTGCTGACAGCCATCAGCCTGGCTTGTGGCTGAGCAGAGCTCCTCCTGTGGGAGCGCACTGACCACCAGGGGACAGCTCCTGCATTGAGAATCTGCCCCCTGGTGGTCAATGTGTGTCATAGTGACCAGTCATTCCCAGTGGTTCTGCTGTTAGGGTCAATTTGCATATGACCCTTTTATTATATAGGATTTTAGAGAGAGAGAGAGGAAGGGAGGGAGAGAAACATCAATTTATTGTTCCACTTTTTATGCATTCATTGGTTTATTGTTGCATGTTCCCTGACCAGGGATCAAACCTGCAACCTTGGTATATTAGGACAACACTCTAACCAACTGAACTACCTGTCCAGTGCTCCATCAACATGTTTTATAATTTTTTAAATGTAATCCTCATTTGAGGATATGCTGTTTTGATTTGAAAGAAAGAGAGAGATCAATCAGTTACCTCCCTCACACACCCCAACCAAGGACGGAGTCTGCAACTTGGGCATGTGCCCTGACCAGGAATTGAACCTGCAACTTCTTGGTGTATGGGTCGACACTCCAACCAACTGAGCCATACCAACCAGGGCTTATTTTTTATTTTTAAATTAATGTTTACTTTCCATTTATTTTATATTGGTTTCAAGTGTATAGATTATTGGTTAGAGAATCATATATTTTACATAGTGTTCCCCTCAATATTTTCAGTACTCAATGTTAGGTTGATGCCAAGAGGAACCCGGCTGAATGAAATTATAAATGAAATTTATAAATTTATTGTTACATCTGAAAACAGAAGGGCTGAGACCAAAATGGTGTCAGCCAACAAAGTAAGGAGGATGAGGTATTTATATGTTGTTGTGTGTTTTTTTGTTTTTTTATGTGGGTCGAGGCTAGCAGTTAAGCTGGTTGCAGGTACAGGCATTTACAGCGAGCAGGTCTAGAGCTGCTCTTCTTGGCCAATTAGCTGTCTCTTGTGACACCTGAAATGAGAATAACAGGAAAACCACAGAGAGGGCAGGAGCCGCAAGTGGGGCACAATGGAAAAGTACTGAGCGCAGGGGAGAAACTGAGCACAGGGGAAAGGTACAGAATATGCCTAACACCCAACGTGCACCACAGATAGTTATTGTAATACTAGAAGCTCGGTGCATGAAAATTCATGCACTGGAGGAGGGGTCCCTCAGCCAGGCCTGCCCCCTCTCACAGTCCGGGAGTCCTCAGGGGTGGGAGGCGACCCAGCGATCAGGGGAAGGCAATGCCCCATCACACCTCTACTGCTGGCAGTGCAAGCCTAGGCCGGCCCTGGTTACCTGAGCCTCGGGCTGGCCCTGGGCTGCTAGGGGGCTGAGGAGACTGGGGGATGCCAGAGGCAGGCATGCAGAGCAGCCGGGCCATGTCTGCCGCCCTGGTGGGGCTGAGGGGACTGGGCACCGCCATCTTGTGTCTGTGGGTGCCGCCATCTTTGAGGGCGGGGAAATCAATTAGCATATTCCCTCCTTATTGGCTGTGGGTGCCACCATCTTGCGATGGCATGAGGGTCAATTAGCATATTCCCTCGTTATTAGATAGGATTGTTGACTATATTCCCTGTGCTTTAATTTACATTCCCCTGACAATTTTGTAACTACCTGTGGGAACCATGCCAGATGCCAGATAGTCAAGGCCTTGTTGTTAGTATGCCAGAATGGCCAAGGTCACTCTGAACATGGAAATCATAATCAGAATGTTCAAAGCTAAGATATCATAAGCAAGTGCAAGGTCACAGCGATCTCATGGTATACTGCACATGTGTGCCTTTCTATAACCTAAATGATTGATGTCATTGTTGGCTAGAGGTCTCTTTTGTCTAAGTAGTATAATACATGTTAACCAGCCAGTGTGCTGGGCAGAAGAGTGTGATAGAAATGCTGAGGCAGGCTTAGAGGATGTAGTGCCGATGTGTGCAGGAAAGACTGGAGAAGCTGCTGAGGCAGAGAGCTCAGGTGCTGCTACTATGTGAGGCAGTGAGTCTAGAGGCAGCATTTGGCTGCTCAGATAATAACTGTGGGTACAGAGACTGATGCTGCTTTGTGAGAAAGATGTATTTGGTTTATCAGCCAGTGTGTGGCTGCCTGTTTTATGGACTGCTTAAAGAACTGTTTTGTCTGATGGCTATATGGCCACTGGCTTCCACAATAAAGACTCATTCTTATACACCCACAACTTCTCATGGCTTCTCCATCTAAGACCCGGCATCCAAGAAGGTCCAGACCCTGGCAGAGGGGCTCAGCCCTAACAGTGCAATGAACAGGCTTTGAGAGGGAACCTGCCCTGACGGTGGCGTAGTCATTAGTAGGATTCAGAAGAATATATGGACTCAGAGCAGCAGTGCTCTTGCTGTATCTGACACTACAAATTGTACTTCTTAAACCCTTCATTTCTTTCTCCCAGTCCCCCAACCCACCTCCCATCTGGCAAATACCAGTCTGCTCTCTGTCTATAAGTCTGTTTTAATTTTGTTTGTTCATTTAGTTTGTCCTTTAGTTTCCACATATAAGTGACATAACATGGTATTTGTCTTTCTTTGACTTATTTCACTGAGTATAATACCCTCCAGGTTCATTCATGCTGTTGCAAATGGTAATATTTTCTCCCTTTATATGGCCGAGTAATATTCCATTGTATATATGTACCACAGCTTTTTTATCCACTCATCTATTGATGGGCACTTGGGTTTCTTCCATATATTGGCTATTATAAAAAATGCTGCAGTGAACATAGGGGTGCATATATTCTTTCAAATTGGTGTTTCAGGTTTCTTAAGATAAATCCCCAGAAGTGAGATTGCAGGGTCATAAGATAAATCCATTTTTCATCTTTTTAGGAGACTCCACATAGTTTTTCATAGTTTCTGCACCAATCTGCATTCCCACCAACAGTGCATGAGGGTTCCCTTTTCTCTGAATCCTCCCCAGCACTTGTTGTTTGTTGACTTATTGATGGTAGACATTCAGAGAGGAGTGAGGTAATATCTCATTGTGGTTTTAATTTGCATTTCTCTGATGATTAGTGGCATTGAGCATCTTTTCATATGTCTATCGGCCATTTGAATGTACTCATTGGAAAAGTATATATTCAGGTCCTCTGCTCATTTTTAAATTTGATTGGTGGTGTGTTTGAGGAGGAGGGTTGGGGGGTTATTGAGTAGTATGAGTTCTTCATAAATTTTGGATATTAACCCGTTATCAGCTGTATTATTGACTAATGTTCTCCCATTTAGAAGGTTGTTTTTTCACTTTTTTTTAAATTAAATATTTATTGTTCTGATTACATTTGTTCCTCTTTTTTTCCCATAACTCCCCTTCTCCCAGTTCCCGCCCCACCCTCCACCCTCACTCCCCACCCACTGTCCTCATCCATAGGTGCACGATTTTTGTCCATTCTCTTCCCGCATCTCCCATTCCCCTTCCCCCCCCTAAGAATAGTCAGTCCATTCCCCTTCTATGTCCCTGATTCATTGTAATCACCAGTTCATTCTGTACATCAGATTATTTATTCACTTGATTCTTAGATTCACTTGTTGATAGATGCATGTTTGTTGTTCACAATTTGTATCTTTACCTTTTTCTTCTTCCTCTTCTTAAAGGATACCTTTCAGCATTTTGTATAATACTGGTTTAGTGGTGATGAAGTCCTTTAGCTTTTCCTTATCTGTGAAGCTCTTTATCTGACCTTCAATTCTGAATGATAGCTTTGCTGGATAAAGTAATCTTGGTTGTAGGTTCTTGGTATTCAGTACTTTGAATATTTCTTGCCATTCCCTTCTGGCCTGCAAAGTTTCTGTTGAGAAATCAGCTGACAGTCGTATGGGTATTCCCTTGTAGGTAATTGAGTCTCTTTCTCTTGCTGCTTTTAAGATTCTCTCTTTGTCTTTTGCTCTTGGCATTTTAATGATGATGTGTCTTGGTGTGGTCCTCTTTGGATTCCTTTTGTTTGGGGTTCTCTGCGCTTCTTGGACCTGTGAATCCATTTCTTTCACCAGGTGGGGGAAGTTTTCTGCCATTATTTCTTCAAATAGGTTTTCAATATCTTGCTGTCTCTCATCTTCTGGCACCCCTATTATTCTGATATTAGTGCGCTTGAAGCTGTCCCAGAGGCTCCTTACACTATCTTCACACTTTCGGATTCTTTTTTCATTTTGCTTTTCCAGTTGGGTGTTTTTTGTCGAATCTTTGGTTTGATTCTTGTGCTCCTCTGGTCTGCTATTGGGTATAATATTCTTTATTTCAGTCCGTGTATGCTTACTTTCTAATTTCTTTATCGTAGCATCGAGGGTCTCATTAGTTTTCGTGAGGCTCTCCACAAGTTTTTTGCAAGCCCTCAAAATTGCGATTCTTAGCTCCATATCCTCCATTTCTGTCATGTTTTTTTGTCTCCGCATCTTTTATGCTTTCTTGGTGCACCCCCTTGTGGTCTTTGTGCGCAGTCTTGTTCTAGCCAAGCCTTAATTGTTGTAGTTAACACTAGAGGGATTTGACCACCAGGCCGACTGGCTGTAGGAATCAGCTGTGTGGAAAATGTCTGTCTTCTGGGGAGGCGCTAATCCAGCCTTTGCCTGAGGCGATCGGCAAATGGCTGTGCGCAGGGTTTGGGCGGGGCGGGATCAACAGGGAGGGCGGAGGGAGCAGCTATGGCCGCTCTCAGTCCCGTTCCCAGAGGCTCTGCTTCTCAGAACCCCGGCAGCCGCTGCAAACCTCGGAGAGAAAGCTACCCTCAGGTTCCAACTGATGCCGGATAATCCCGCTTCTCCCGTCTGAGTCTGAATCCCTAGAGACTCGCCCGGATCTGGAGCCCAGAGTCTGAGACTCACTCCCGACCGAAAACGACAACCGCGCCCTCAGCCACCAGCCCGCTTTCGCGCGCACCTCGGTACCTTTGTATTTTCCACACTGCGCCTCCTCTGAGCCTCGGTTTGCTGTTCTCTTTCCTTCTAGTTGTGGAGTCTCTCTTCAGCCAGCCTTCCTGTGGTTCTGGGTGATGTCCGTTCCGTCTTTTAGTTGTATTTTTAAAATGGTTGTATGCGGCAGCGGTTTCCGGTGTTTACCTACGCCGCCATCTTGCTGTCCTGTTTTTTCACTTTTAGATGATTTTTTTTTGCTGTGCAAAAACTTTTTAGTTTGACGTAGTCTCATTTGTTTACTTTTTCTATTGTTTCCCTTGCCCAAGGAGTATATAAGGAAAAAATATTGCTCTGAGAAATGTCAGAAATTGTACTGCCATGTTTTCTTCTAGAAAATTTATGGTTTTGAGTTTTACATTTAAGTCTTTAAGCCATTTTTAGTTTATTCTTCTGTATCATGTAAGATGGTATCCATCAATGTGGTTTATGGACCTAACATTAAACTGAGGATATTTGCCACATATAGAATTATGTTTGTCTTTAACTTTTTTAGGAGGCCTCAATGCATCTACATACTAGTAGAATATGCAAGATTTCAACTTTCAGTAAGATATTTTCTATTTCAGGCTGTCACCAAAATTTGACAGGAAAAAATGTTAAAGTTCCAGTTTCACTTACATGTCATTAAGTCTACATTAATATGTTTGAATTACTTCTCACTATAAATTCACTTTTAAGACAAAAAGCTATTCAAAAACTCCTGCTGTATTTGTCAATTTAAGAAGTTTTAACTTAAGGAAGTTTGCATTTTTGCTTTTTATTTTTCTTTTATTTTGCTTTTCAAGTCTAAGACACATCATTCACATATCAATTCTATTTTTATTATGCTTGCTCCAAATTTTCTCTCATAAGGGGAGGCCCTGATCGTCTACAATTTCCTCAAAGTCTAACCTAACAGCTGTAAACACTTAACAACTAATCAGCTGAATTCAGCTCACCTGTGTGAGTGATCCTTGACAACTCCATCTGCTTTGAATCAATGTTTTTTATAGTTGTTTTTTCTGTAAAAACTTAAAGGGAAAAGAAATGAATGAAATTGCAAGATTACCTTCAGCTATTTTGAGTGTCATTCAAGGTACAAAATGTTTTAAAAGATACACTTACTTTAATGCATATGTCTAATCAACAGATGGCTACCATATTGTTGGCAGTAAATACTATTGACAACATACAGCACAAATGACCAGAAAGTCAGATATGGATTCCAGTGTAAATAGTGAAAAGGTCCTATTGGGAAAACTGAGGAAATGTTAGTTAAAAATTAAAAGCCTGCCTATAAATCTTTAAAATATACAAAACATTTATAAAAACCATTTTTACATGGCAGAAATTACTATATTGGCTAATGTAAATGCCAAAATCACTTAAAAGAAAGGGGAGGTCTATAATACTCACAATGAGGCTAACATTGTATTCGGCTTGGTCATGGGATTTGGAAGATCACTGAAGAACAAAACACTGTCTTTAACATTACTATGTAGAAAAGGAATGCAGCTTTTCAAGGCATCAGAGAGCTAGTGGGGACTTGGAATATGTATGACCTCCTCTTACTCTCACTTGCATTCTTTTATATTAATCCACCTGCTTCTTTGTGGGAGCTGACATCTAACAAAATTATCATAAACCTCACCCAGCCAATAAAAGCCTTATTTCACCAGAAGAATAATGTAGAGCTATTGACTATAAAATAGATTTTATGTACACCCACACCTAGCTGTATATAATATCCTACTATTAAAAAAAAACTTTACAATTAAGAAGCTTTAGCCTCTTCCCAGACATTCGTTCATTCTCCTTTATAATACCCTAAATTAATTAGCCTATTTCCTCCCTCCCTCCCTTCCTGTGTATCTCCTTTTCTCACCTCCTTTATTTGGAGGAGACTACTTGGCTTGATGTAAGGTCCAGGTGCTCCCCATTAAATTGCAAGGGCAGAACTAACACAAAATTAGTTAGTTAGCCTAAAGCAGAGAGCACTGCTCTTTCCCCTGTTCTGAATTTTCAGATTGAATTAGGGTGGGCATAAATGCCAGACATTTTTTATAATGAAAGAAAGAACTCTTCAGTAAGAAAGTTGCATGCCTTTTGAAGAAGCATAAGACATCAGACCTGGGATGGCCCTTTATATATTACTTAGTTAAGTTCACCCTTTATTGTACAGATGAGAAAACTGAGGTAAAGGGTGGTGGACTTACTGGCCCAAGGTTTCCTAGAAATAGATTTCTGCTAAATGCCAATGGAGATGTTCCAGGAAAGTAATCCCCATAAGCCTAAAACAGAGTCATGCCCTGTAGGTTACCTGGAAAAATATGAAATTTTTCTTACTATTTAGGTTCTGAAGTAACCTGATAAATCTGTAAAAAGTATTTTCTCTTATAGAAAAAAAAAGACTCATCAAACAAATGCTATGATACACTAGGCTCTGGCAACAACTCTGCACAGAACTTCAATGTTGGTTCAAAGCATTTGATTTTCAGAAGAATAAACAGTGAAAGGCTCCTATTGCCTTAGCAACCATATTAACTAGATAAACTTCTGTTTCTCCCTTGGCCCTGTCAATTAAATCGTTCCAATATCCAGTTAAATAGTAAAATAAGTATAGCTGCTGTTGTTTTTTAATTTAAATTCTTTATTGTTTAAAGTATTATATATGTCTCCTTTTCCCCCTATTGACCTTTCTTTGGCAAGCACCACTCCCCAGCACATGCCCTCACCCCCTACTGTCTGTGTCCATTGGTTATGCTAATATGAATGCATACAAGTCCTTTGCTTGATCTTTTAATCCTCCCATTCCACCCTATACTGCCTTCCCTCTGAGGTTTGATGGTGTGTTCAATGCTTTCGTCTATGGATTTATTTTTATTTATCAGTTTATGCTGTTCATTATATTCCACAAATGAGTGACATCATGTGATATTTATCTTTCTCAGACTGGCTTATTTTACTCAGCATAATGCTCTCCAGGTCCATCCATACTGTTGCAAATGGAAAGAGTTCTTTCTCTTTTATAGCAGCATTAGAGGCCCGGTGCAGGAATTCCTGCACGGGGCAGAACAGGGCCAGGCCTGTCAGGAGGAGGAGACGGCGAGAGATTGGAGGGCCAGTCTGCCCTGATTGAGACCCAATTAGGCCCGGGCTGGCTGAGGGGAGGGGCCATGGACGATTGGCTAGTGGGCCTCACCTGTCCCCAATTGAGGTTGGGGGGGGCATTTGGGAGTGGGGCCAGCTGTGGGGAGGGGCTGTGGGTGGTGGGCTGACCAACCCCGCCTCCAAATGGGGTGGGGGGACAAATAGGGAGTCAGCGGATAGGGAAGGGGCTGTGGGAGGTTGGCCGGCCAGCCCCACCCCTGATTGGTGTGGGGGGGGGCAGATTGGGGTGAGGCTGGCCAGGGGAAAGGGCCAAAGGCAGTTGGCCTGTCAGCCCTACCCCTGATCAGGGTAGGGGGCTAATCAGGGGTGGGGCGGTCAGGGAGAGGGGCTGCAGGAGGTTGGCCTGCTGGCCCTGCTCTCTATTGGGGGAGGAGGGGGCGATGGTGGCAGAGCTGGTCAGGGGGAGGGGCTATGGGCCAATCGGGGTAAGGCAGGCCAATCAGGGGTGGGGCCAGATGGGGAGAGAAGCTGAGGGAGGTTG
>NW_005871052.1:4959827-4961758 GCF_000147115.1 Myotis lucifugus | reverse complement strand
TGCTATGAGAAATGTCAGAAATTGTACTGCCATGTTTTCTTCTAGAAAATTTATGGTTTTGAGTTTTACATTTAAGTCTTTAAGCCATTTTTAGTTTATTCTTCTGTATCATGTAAGATGGTATCCATCAATGTGGTTTATGGACCTAACATTAAACTGAGGATATTTGCCACATATAGAATTATGTTTGCCTTTAACTTTTTTAGGAGGCCTCAATGCATCTACATACTAGTAGAATATGCAAGATTTCAACTTTCAGTAAGATATTTTCTATTTCAGGCTGTCACCAAAATTTGACAGGAAAAAATGTTAAAGTTCCAGTTTCATTTACATGTCATTAAGTCTACATTAAGATGTTTGAATTACTTCTCACTATAAATTCACTTTTAAGACAAAAAGGTATTCAAAAACTCCTGCTGTATTTGTCAATTTAAGAAGTTTTAACTTAAGGAAGTTTGCATTTTTGCTTTTTATTTTTCTTTTATTTTGCTTTTCAAGTCTAAGACACATCATTCACATATCAATTCTATTTTTATTATGCTTGCTCCAAATTTTCTCTCATAAGGGGAGGCCCTGATCGTCTACAATTTCCTCAAAGTCTAACCTAACAGCTGTAAACACTTAACAACTAATCAGCTGAATTCAGCTCACCTGTGTGAGTGATCCTTGACAACTCCATCTGCTTTGAATCAGTGTTTTTTATAGTTGTTTTTTCTGTAAAAACTTAAAGGGAAAAGAATGAATGAAATTGCAAGATTACCTTCAGCTATTTTGAGTGTCATTCAAGGTACAAAATGTTTTAAAAGATACACTTACTTTAATGCATATGTCTAATCAACAGATGGCTACCATATTGTTGGCAATAAATACTATTGACAGCAAATACAGCACAAATGACCAGAAAGTCAGATATGGATTCCAGTATAAATAGTGAAAAGGTCCTATTGGGAAAACTGAGGAAATGTTAGTTAAAAATTAAAAGTCTGCCTATAAATCTTTAAAATATACAAAACATTTATAAAAACCATTTTACATGGCAGAAATTACTATATTGGCTAATGTAAATGCCAAATCACTTAAAAGAAAGGGGAGGTCTATAATACTCACAATGAGGCTAACATTGTATTCGGCTTGGTCATGGGATTTGGAAGATCACTGAAGAACAAAACACTGTCTTTAACATTACTATGTAGAAAAGGAATGCAGCTTTCAAGGCATCAGAGAGCTAGTGGGGACTTGGAATATGTATGACCTCCTCTTACTCTCACTTGCATTCTTTTATATTGATCCACCTGCTTCTTTGTGGGAGCTGACATCTAACAAAATTATCATAAACCTCACCCAGCCAATAAAAGCCTTATTTCGCCAGAAGAATAATGTAGAGCTATTGACTATAAAATAGATTTTATGTACACCCACACCTAGCTGTATATAATGTCCTACTATTAAAAAAAACTTTACAATTAAGAAGCTTTAGCCTCTTCCCAGACATTCGTTCATTCTCCTTTATAATACCCCTAAATTAATTAGCCTAATTTGTGCTTACATCAAACAACAAAGCCTAGGCTGCCTTGCTTAGAGTTAGTGAGAGTCAGGAGGAGACTACTTGGCTTGATGTAAGGTCCAGGTGCTCCCCATTAAATTGCAAGGGCAGAACTAACACAAAATTAGTTAGTTAGCCTAAAGCAGAGAGCACTGCTCTTTCCCCTGTTCTGAATTTTCAGATTGAATTAGGGTGGGCATAAATGCCAGACATTTTTTATAATGAAAGAAAGAACTCTTCAGTAAGAAAGTTGCATGCCTTTTGAAGAAGCATAAGACATCAGACCTGGGATGGCCCTTTATATATTACTTAGTTAAGTTCACCCTTTATTGTACAGATGAGAAAACTGAGGTAAAGGGTGGTGGACTTACTGGCCCAAGGTTTCCTA
>NW_005871052.1:4887807-4959727 GCF_000147115.1 Myotis lucifugus | reverse complement strand
ATTTTTTCACCTGTTTCTTCTAGCTTCTTGCATACGTAGTTGAGTTTTTCATCTGTTTCTTCTTGCTTCTTGAACATCCGGTGCATGTACTCTAGGAACCTTATTCTGAATTCTTTTTCCGTCATGTTGCATATCTCTGTCTCACTTAGCTGCTTTTCTGGCGAGTCCTCCTTTTCTTTCCTTTGGGGGTTTCTTTGTCTACCCAAGTTTGATCTCACTGACATTACTAGTTGTTGAATCGTTCAGTGGCTGGACCCTGGGTGGCAGTGGCTGCTCCCTGGGTGGCAGTGGCTCCTCGGTCTGTGGTTGCTCCTTGGGCGGTTGTGGTAGCAGCGGCTCCTCTGTTGATAGCAGGGCCTCTGATGGGTGCTGTTCACAGTTGTGGTGGCTCTTCTGGCTGGTGGAGGGAGGCTTCAGACGCAGCAACTGTTCCCCAGGCAGAGCGTGTGGTGATCAGGAGGCCGCTGTTGCTTGAATCTTCGAGGCAAGTCCAACCTTTCCGTGGAGGGGTGCAGGTCTCCCCTTGGCTCTTGCAGACGCGCTGTTTGCGAATCGCTGCCTCCAGGTCAGTAGCCGCCGGGCTAGTAGCCGATCTCTGGATGCCGGTGAACGCTGCCTGAGATGGCGCGGTCCCGCCGCTGCGCTGGCGCCCAGAGGGAGGTTTCAGCCTCAATCTCCAACCATCCGCATTTTTTAGGAGTTTTCTGTCTTTCCTGGCTGCAGACTATCTCTCAGCTGAACCTCCCCAGCTTGATCGGGGTGATTGTTACCCGTTTCAGCTGCTCGCCCCCATCTGGTCCGGGACAAAGCACCAACACGTCCGTCTAAGCCTCCGCCATTTTCTCCAAGCTGCTTGATCTTTTAATCCTCCCATTCCACTCTATACTGCCTTCCCTCTGAGGTTTGGTGGTGTGTTCAATGCTTTCGTCTATGGATTTATTTTTATTTATCAGTTTATGCTGTTCATTATATTCCACAAATGAGTGACATCATGTGATATTTATCTTTCTCAGACTGGCTTATTTCACTTAGCATAATGCTCTCCAGGTCCATCCATACTGTTGCAAATGGAAAGAGTTCTTTCTCTTTTATAGCAGCATTAGAGGCCTGGTGCATGAATTCCTGCACAGGTAGGGTCTGGCTGGCCCGGCCCCATTCGGGGCGGATCAGGGCCAGGCCTGTCGGGAGGAGGAGACGGCGGGAGGTTGGAGGGCCAGTCTGCCCTGATTGAGACCCAATTAGGCCCAGGCTGGCTGAGGGGAGGGGCCATGGACGATTGGCTGGTGGGCCTCACCTGCCCCCAATTAGGGTAGGGGGCATTTGGGAGTGGGGCCAGCTGTGGGGAGGGGCTGTGGGTGGTGGGCTGACCAACCCTGCCCCCAAATGGGGTGGGGGGACAAATAGGGAGTCAGTGAATAGGGAAGGGGCTGTGGGAGGTTGGCCGGCCAGCCCCACCCCTGATTGGTGTGGGGGGGGCAGATTGGGGGTGAGGCTGGCCAGGGGAAAGGGCCAAAGGCAGTTGGCCTGTCAGCCCTGCCCCTGATCAGGGTAGGGGGCTAATCAGGGGTGGGGCGGTCAGGGGGAGGGGCTGCAGGAGGTTAGCCTGCTGGCCCTGCCCTCTATTGGGGTAGGAGGGGGCGATGGTGGCAGAGCTGGTCAGGGGGAGGGGCTATGGGCCAATCGGGGTAAGGCAGGCCAATCAGGGGTGGGGCCAGATGGGGAGAGAAGCCGAGGGAGGTTGGCCAGCCAGCCCCACCCCTGATCGGGCCAGTTCGCTAGCCCTAGTGGGCGTCATAGCGACCAGTCTTTCCAGTTGTTACAGCATTTGAGTTGCTGGCTTTTTACATATATAGATAGTATTCCATTGTGTAGATGTACCACAGTTTTTTAATCCACTCATCTGCTGATGGACACTTAGGCTGTTTCCAAATCTTAGCTATTGTAAATTGTGCTGCTATAAACATAGGGGTGCATATATCCTTTCCTATGGGTATTTCTCATTTCTTGGGAAATATTCCTAGAAGTGGGATTATTGGGTCAAATGGGAGTTCCATTTTTAATTTTTTGAGGAAACATCATACTGTTTTCCACAGTGGCTGCACCAGTCTGCATTACCACCAGCACTGCATGAGGGTTCCTTTTTCTCCACATCCTCGCCAGCACTTGTCATTTGTTGATTTGTTGATGATAACCATTCTGACAGGTTGAGATGGTACCTCAATGTCATTTTTGATTTGCATCTCTCAGATGATTAGTGACTTTGAGCATATTTTCATATGTCTCTTGGCCTTCTGTATGTCCTCTTTCAAAATGTCTATTTAGCTCCTTTGCCCATGCTTTGATTGGATTGTTTATCTTCCTTTTGTTAAGTTGTATGAATTCTCTATAAATTTTAGAGATTAAACCCTTATCAGAGATAACATTGGCAAATATGCTCTCCCATGCAGTGGGCTTTCCTGTTGTTTTGTTGATGGTTTCTTTTGCAGTGCAGAAAATTTTTATTTTGATGTAGTCCCATTTGTTTATTTTCTCTTTAGTTTCCATTGTCCTAGAGCTGTATTGGTAAAGATATTGCTAAGACATATATCTGATATTTTCCTGCCTATAAATTCTTCTAAGATTTTTATGGTTTCCAGTGTTATGCTTAAGTCCTTTATCCATTTTGAGTTTATTTTTCTGTATGGGGTAAGTTGGTGGTCTAGTTTCATTTTTTGCATGTATCTGTCCAATTTTCCCAACACCATTTATTGAAGAGACTGTCTTGACTCCATTGTATGCTCTTGCCTCCTTTGTCAAATATTAATTGAGCATAATGGCTTGGGTTGATTTCTCTGTTCTCTGTTCTGTTCCATTGGTCTATATGTCTGTTCTTGTGTCAGTACCAGGCAGTTTTGAGAACAGTGGCTTTGTAATATAGGTTGATACCTGGTATTGTCATTCCCTCCTACTTTGTTCATCTTTCTCAGGATTGCTGCAGCTATTCAGGGTCGTTTTTTGTTCCATATGAATTTTTGGAGATTTTGCTCTAGGTCTGTGAAATATGCTGTTGGTATTTTAGTGGTTATTGCATTGAATCTATAGATTGTTTTGGGTAGTATGGACATTTTAATGATGTTGATTCTAGCAATCCATGAACATGGTATATTCTTACATTTGTTTATGTCTTCCTCTATCTCTTTTTTCAATATTCTATAGTTTGCCGAGTACAGGTCTTTTACCTCCTTAGTTAGGTTTATTCCTAGGTATCTTAATTTTTTTTTGTTACAATGGTAAAAGGGATTTTTTGTTTGTTTGTTTGTTTCTCTTTTTGTGAGTTCATTATTGATGTATAACAAAGCCATAGATTTCTCGGTGTTAACTTTGTATCCTGCTACATTGCCAATTCATTTATTAAGTCTAGTAGCTTTTTGATGGAGTCTTCAGGGTTTTCTATGTACAATATTATGTTATCTAGTAATAATGACAGTTTCACTTCTTTTCCAGTTTGGATGCCTCTTATTTCTTCTTCTTGCCTGATAACTAGCGCTAGCACTTTCAGAACTATGTCAAACAGGAGAAGTGAAAGTGGGCATCCTTATCTTATACCTGTTCTTAGGGGAAATTGTTTTAATTTTTGAACACTGAGTATGATGTTGGGTGTAGTTTTGCCATTGAAGGCTTTTATTATGTTGAGGTATGATCCCACTATTGCCACTTTGCTGAAAGTTTTTATCAAGAAAGGCTGTTGGATTTTGTCAAATACTTTTTATGCATCAATTGATATATTTATGTGATTTTTTCTCTCAATTTGTTTATGTGATGTATCACGTTTATTGATTTCTGGATATTGTACCAGCCTTGCATGCCTGAAATAAATCCCACTTGGTCATGGTGCATGATCTTTCTAATGTAATGCTGGATCTGATTTGCTGGGATTTTGTTGAGGATTTTAGCATCTATGTTCATCAAAGATATTGGCCTGTAGTTCTCTTTTTTGTAGTGTCTTTATCTAGTTTTCAGGTTAGAGTAATGCTGGCTTCATAGAGAGACTTGGAAGTGCTCCTTCCTCTTGAAATTTTTGGAATAGTCTGAGGAGGATATGTTTTAGTTCTTCCTTTATTGTTTGATAAAACTCCCCTGTGAAGCTGTCCAGACTTGGGCTTTTGTTTGCTGGAAATGTTTTCATTACTGCTTAAATTTCAACAGTAGTCATCAGTCTATTCAGGTTTTATGATTCTTCCTGATTGAGTTTCAGAAGATTGTATCTTTTTAGGAATATGTCCATTTTATCCAGATTGTCCAGTTTGTTGGAGTACAGTAGTTCGTAGTATTTTTTCCATTTCTTTGTATGTCTGTGGGATCTGTTGTTACCTTACCTCTTACATTTCTGATTTTTTTTATTTTGGTCCTCTCTCTTTGTTTCTTGGTGAGCCTGGCTGAGGTTCATCAATCTTGTTTATCCTTTCAAAGCACCTGCTCTTGGTTCTATATATATATATATATATATATATATATATATATATATATATATATATAGATAGATATATAGATATATAGATATATAGATATGTGTGTGTGTGTGTGTATATATCCTATTTAATAAAATGGTAATATGCAAATTGACCCTAACAGCAGAACCACTGGGAATGACTAGTCACTATGACACACACACTGACCACTAGGGGGCAGATGCTCAATGCAGGAGCTGCCCCCTGGTGGTCAGTGCGCTCCCACAGGGGGAGCTCTGCTCAGCCACAAGCCAGGCTGATGGCTGCCAGTACAGTGGTGGTGGTGGGAGCCTCTCCCGCCTCCCCAGCAGTACTAAGGATGTCCGACTGCAGCTTAGGCCTGCTCCCCACTGGCAAGTGGACATTCCCCTAGGGCTACCAGGCTTCCAGAGGGATGCCTGACTGCCAGCTTAGGCCTGATCCCCTGGGGAGCGGGCTTAAGCCAACAGGTGGACATCCCCTAAGGGGTCCCAGACTGCAAGAGGGCACAGGCTGGGCTGAGGGACCTCCCCCCACAGAATGCACAAATTTTTGTGCACCAGTCCTCTATATATAGTTTACTTCTTCTCTCATATTTATTATTTTCTCTATGTCGTTTATTTCTTCTCTCATCTTTATTATTTTCTTCCTTCTGCCTGCTCTGGGCTTTTCTTGTTGCTCTCTTTCTGATTCTTTAAGTTGTAGTGTTAGATAATTTATTACCATTTGTTCTTTTTTTTTAAATAGTTCTGTAGAGCTATGAACTTCCTTCTCAGGACTGCTTTCTCTGTGTCCTATAGATTTTGGATTGTTGTGTTTTCATTGTCATTTGTTTCTAGAATGCTTTTTATTTCTTTCTTGATCTCTTTGGTAGCCCAGTCATTGTTTAATAGCATGCTATTTAGCTTCCAAGTGTCTGATTTTTTAAAATTTTTATTGTAGTTGATTACCAATTTTATGCTATTGTGATCTGAGAAGATGCTTAATATGCTTTCTATCTTCTTAAATTTGAATAAACTTTCCCTGTGTCCTAATATGTGGTCTATCTTTGTAAATGTAATATGTGCACACAAGAAGAATGTATATTGTGTTGCTTTTGGGTGAAATTTTCTGACGATGTCAATTAATTCCATCTGATCTAGTGAGTCATTTAGGATTGCTGTTTCTTTGTTGATTTTTGTCTAGAAGATTTATCCACTGATGTCAATGGGTTAATTTTATTGCTATTGATCTCTCCCTTGATATCTTCCAGAAGTGTTTTTATGCACTTGGGTGCTCCTGTATTGGGTACATATATGCTTACTAGAGTTATTTCCTCTTATTGAATTGCTCCCTTTAGTATTATGAAGTGGCCCTCCTTATCTCTGCTTATGGCCTTCACTTTGAGGTCTATTTTGTCAGATATAAATATTGCTACCTCAGCCTTTTTTCATTTGTTTCCTGAAAAAAAAAATGTCTATTTCTTCACTTTCAGTCCACATGAGTTCTTTGTTCTGAGGTGCATCTCTTGTAGTCAGAATATATATGGGTCACGTTTTCCTATCTATTAATCTACCTTACATACTTTGATTGGAAACTTTGATGCATTTATGTTTAAGGTTATTATTGATAGGTACTTGTTTGTTGTCATTTTTATTCATTATGCCTGTGCTCCTGCCAGCGCTGACCATCAGCCCCTGAATGATGGATGAACAGATTACTCTGACACAGTTTCTCTGTGGGGGAGAGGGCTAAGGGGCTTGCCTGCTTCAATGGTCCAAGCAGCCAGGATTGCCTACTTCGTCAGGCTTTTATTGGAATTTTTATCTTTACATACAATCAGTAGGGTGAGTAATCTTGGAAGGACACATGTGTTTACATTGTCCTCTAGGCAAGGGCATCCAGGAATTAAGCATAAGGATTCCTGTAAACACCCAGGGTTCTGCATATGCACAGATTTGTTTGGAAGGTCAAGGAATAATTAGGGGTGCTGCCTTTGACACTCCCCTGAGTCTCCCCTAAGTTAGAATTCTGATAAACAGGGCAGGCGGCCTTCTACACACTTCACTTTTATCAGAATGTCCTCCTTACAAACTTTCCAACCAAGTCTCTTATGCTCCCCAACATCTCCTCCTTTTTTGTTTTGCTGGATGTAGAAGACAGAGGGAGGTGGTGAACTTTCTGCTTTGGAATGTCAGGGTCCTCAAGGTGTGTTTACTGCTCCAGTTTTGATTTTACAGACTATAATAAAATCAAAAAGAGCAATGGTTAGTTATCTGTAATGCATGGAGTGTGAATACGCTCCAATAATTGCTCAGCCTCTGCTGTCAGATTCTTCTTCATTCCCCATGTTATTCCAGGGGCCTTCTGGGTCCGGGGAAGGCACAACGTTGGGTGCTGTGGAGTCCCCAAATTCTTCATTTCTAAAGGAGGCTTGATCCTGTGCCATGCCATTGCAAGGTTTAATCTGGTGATCTGGAATCCACAGCAGTCCTGTAGGGGTAGAAACACGTGCATATCTCTCCCTCATGTTAATAATTCATTGGGTCCCATCCAATTATTAGTGTCCACATCTCATCACAAGACTTGTAGATTCTGAGGTGGGGTTATTGAGGTAAAATATCATTCTACCGAGGGTTGAAAATGATAATTCAAATTTTAAAAAATTAAAGAGTGTTTTAGATAGTAGTATAGCAGGGTTCTTAAGTCCCATATTACCCCTTTTTTGTTTTACTAGCATACCCTTCAGGGTAGCATGAGCACTGTAGGGAATTCCCGTGGAATGCTGGATGGACCAAGTTCTTCAAAAGACAGTGAAACCAAGGTTGCTATAAGCAGGACCATTATCAGTTTATGTTGGTTAATATAGCTACAATTGGAAACAGGTTTTATTGAATTCATACAAAGAAATGTATTGCCACTTATTAAGAATTGCCAAATACTGGAGGGACAGGTGGGAAGGCCAGTGGGAAGAATATATAATTTACCAGATTGCTTTAAAAATGCTTCCTTATATCTGAAAAACAAAAAGTTTAAGAATCAGCAATAGTTGCAAATGACATGGAATCTTGTCCTTTCTGCAAAACACAATATTCCAGAATAACAATCAGAGCTATAAATGAAAGCATAATATGGTTATTATTATTTGACAAAACTTCCCATGTATCTTAAGCAGAAAAGTTTCCTTCATGAGAGAGAAAACACTTAAGGCATTTCAGAAGGCCTATTCGAATGATCTGAAACCAATTCTAGGTCAAGAAAACGTTTCTTAAAATTCAAATCCTGAAAGTATTGTTAATCTTATTTTGCCAAAAGATCCTATATCAAAGTGTAGGCTAGCAAACTTCAGTTTCTATGATTAAAAATACCTGATTACTTCATTTGTCCTTGGGTGTGATAAGCAAATGACACTAATTGAATTTCTGCTATCATTCTACCTGAGTACATTGATATAAGCTATTTACCATCTGGTTATACCCTCTGGTTAGGGAGGCAAAATGCAAATCATTGACTCTTAAGTGTCCTTGGTTTAGGGAAGATAGGATTTACTAAATGGCTCCAAATTTCTCTTTAACCTTCTCAATTTCCCTATTCTACTTGTCCTGGCTTACTGGCCTGTGTCATCTATACAATTTCCTTTCAATATTTCTCTTCACAAAATTCTACAACTTTCATAAACTTTCTACAGAACCCTTATAGCTTTCAGAAATAACCAGCTCTAGAAACCATTATTTTTCCTTCAAAATACATCTCCATGCCTCATGCTTTATTACACCAAAACCATAATTTCTTTCCAATTAGTTAGAATTCTTAACCCTTAGAAACCGTAATTTTTAGGTGTTATGTAAGTAATTAACATTCCTCAGATTAGCAATACATTCACATTTTAAGAAGTATCCTATATAATAAAAGAGTAGTATGTAATTTGTCCCCTCGACCAGGAGTTGTCCAAGAGTTTGACCAGGGGGCGGGGCTGGCAAGGGGAAGGGAGAGAGGCCCTGGCAGTGGTAGGTGGCCAGAGTGAGGGAGGGAGTACCTGGCTGACAGCTGGCAGCCACTAGGGACTCTACCAGTACATGAATTTTGTGCATTGGGCCTATAGTTTCAAATAAAATAGAAGACATTCATTAACAGATTCAAATCCATCCTCTATATTCTCCATATGAGGCAAACTCAGATTAATATTTCAGTAGCCTGTTATTTCAAAATACCTAGATATTTGGTAATTTTTACTATTTAATCCAGCAAACTCCAAAGTTTTAAGTTACCAAAGACTTTGGAAAACTATATTTAGGCATATATAATTACCACTGAAAAAGCTTTATCATATACCCTTCATTTTAGTTATATTTATTTTGCCTTAACAACTTTGAGATTTTTAAAGCCAATTATTATTAACAAAGGCATTTTCCTTGGCAAATTTTTTAACAGGGATAACTCACTAGCCTTCAGTGGCTTTAATGTTAAAGTACTATTTATTTATTTATTTTACAAAAATGGGAGTGGCTCCCACACTGCTATTTATGCAGCCTGCTGGAGTTCACTTCTACAGGTCTAATCATCCTAGGAAAAAGAATTGGGGGTTTAAATGATTATTTCTCATATTTCTTCTTTCTGAGCAGACTAACAACATGAAATCTTACATATAAGAAGAGATCTTAAAAACAGAAACAGAAAAACCTAAGTAAATAAATGAGTATTCATAAAAGGGTGGACTGGGACATTACCCTTAGAATTTTATCTCACACTAACCCAGCACAGCAAATGGGTTCTGAGTGGCACAAAACCCAAAAATCAGAGACAGAGGATTCCCTATCAGAGAGCAAGCTAAGTCCCCCATAGATAAGAAAGCAAGCAAAGTGAAATATGGCCCATCTTTAAACAAATTAAACCAAGCAACAAAGACACATAAAACAACAATCAGCCCTAACCGGTTTGGCTCAGTGGATAGAGCATCAGCCTGCGGACTCAAGGGTCCCAGGTTCGATTCCAGTCAAGGGCCTGTACCTTGGTTGCGGGCACATCCCCAGTGGGGAGTGTGCAGGAGGCAGCTGATCGACGTTTCTCTCATCAATGTTTCTAACACTCTATCCCTCTCCCTTCCTCTCTGTAAAAAATCAATAAAATATATTTTAAAAAACAACAACAATCAACAGACACTCTCATATATGATATTTACAGGTGCACATAACATACAGACACATCTTAATCTTTTCATGGATCTTTTAGAAGATGTTTTAAAGTGTCCAGGACTTATAACCAGAATGAGTTCAGAGGGCTCTCAAGTGGGGTGGCCAGTGAACACCCACAAACATCCTGTTGTCCACAGATCTCATCATATTCTGCTCTCCATAGGAAATACTGACTGGCGTCCAAAGTTGTTTTAGCCAAAATCTGCCAGTCCCAAGGCATCATTTGGTAATTTTCAGACAAAGCATTAAGGACTCCTTTTGTAAACAGACTGTTAACCCCATTTTCTCTAGTTGATGAGCCTTCCAACATTGGAAGCTGAGGATCAGGGGCCTTAGGTATTACAGGCTTTACAGGCTCTACTTCAGGAGGAGAGGGTGATGGTAAATCCTCCTGGCATTCTGTAAGCTTTTGATCCTCAATATGAAGTGGGAATAGTGCAATTCGAACAAGAGCCCACATAGTTAAAGATGACAAAGGCACTTGTTTTCCCTGGGCCTGATTTCTCTTTAAATTCCTACTACCTGTTCCCAGAGATCAACATTTAATGTTCCATCACCAGGGAACCAAGAATTATAAATTATAAGCACCATTTGCTTTTAATAACTTTTTAATTAACAAAGAGATCTGTTACTCAGTGGACAGTTGCTGTCCCATTGTGAAACCTTAGCTGAAAAACAATTCCCTGGAACCTGGAAATCCCAAGCTGGCTCCAATGACTTACTGCGCACTTTCATTTCCTTCCTCTTCATTCTTGAAGGTTCTGCCATGTCTCCTTGTGTTCCTTAGTCCTCACACAGGGAACCACCTTGCCAGGGCTGACCAGCAGCCCCTGAATGATGGATGAACAGATTACTCTGACACAGTTCCACTGTGGGGGAGAGGGCTAAGGGGCTTGCCTGCTTCAATGGTCCAAGCAGCCTGGATTGCCTACCTCGTTAGGCTTTTATTGGAATTTTTACCTTTATATACAATCAGTAGGGTGAGTGGGTGAGTAATCTTGGGAAGACACATGTATTTACATTGTCTTCTAGGCAAGGGCATCCAGGAATTCAGCATAAGGATTCCAGTAAAAACCCGGGGGTCTGCATATGCACAGACTTGTTTGGAAAGGTCAAGGAATAATTAGGGGCACCACTTCTGACACTCCCCTAAGACTCCCCTAAGTTGGAATTCTGATAAACAGGGCGGGCAGCCTTCCACACACTTCACTTTTATTAGAATGTCCTCCTTACAAACTTTCCAACCAAGTCTCTTGTGCTCCCCAACATGCTCCTTCTTTCCTTTCTATTTCTTCTTTTTACAACAGTCCCTTTAGCATCTCTTGCATTGCTGGCTTGATGGTAATAAAATCCCTTAGCCTTTTTTTTGTCTGCAAAGCTCCTGATTTCACCTTCAATTTTAATTGATAGCCTCGTTGGATAGACTATTCTTAGATTCAGTCCCTATTTGCATCACTTTTTATACTTCATTCCATTCCCTTCTGGTCTGATGTGTTTCTGTTGAGAATTCATTTTATAGTCTTGTAGGTAGCTTTCTGTCTCTCTCATAGCCCTTAAGATTCTTATTTTTCATTAACTTTTGCATCATAAATATGACATGTCTTGATATGGGGCTTTTTGGGTTCATCTTATTAGGGACTCTCTGTGCTTGTGTGACTTTTTTCTTCCTCGAGTCAGGAACATATTCTGTCATTATTTCTTCAAATCAGTTTTCTATTCCTTGCTCTTCTTCTTGTCCTTCTGGCACCCATATTATATGGATGTTGCTTCATTTCATGTTGTCCAAAAGATCCCTGAAGCTCTCTCTTGCTTTCTAATTTTTTTCTCCAATTGCTATTCAGATTGGGTGTTTTTCAATCCTGTCATAACTCACTGATTCAGTCCTCTCCTTCTTCTAGTCTACTGTTGAAACCCTCCATTGTGTTTTTATTGCTGCTATATTATTCTTCATGTCCTCTTGATTCTTACATATGTTGTTGATTGTCTCATCCAACCAGTTTAGGAACTTTATAACCCTTACTCTGAATTCTTTCTCTGATATACTGCTTGCCTCCATTTCATTTAGTTCCTTTTCTGGTGATGCCTCCTTTTCTTTCCTTGGTGGGTTGTTTCTTTGTCTCCGATTTTTTTTCTGTCTCTTTCTGGCCCTGGGCACCCTGCTTGGGGTTTGAGAGGTTGACAATTCTATCAGGCCAATGGTCTGGAAAATGTTAGACCAGAGGCTGGGTCTGCTTTGAGTCTCATGCCTTTATTGTCTCTGCCCTGATTTGTATCCCTTTCTACCACAGATCTGGTCCCTTGGTAGTCCACTTCAGATGCTTCAGGTGGCATGGGTGCGTGTACAGTTCCTCTGGTGTGCGACTCCCTGTGAGGACCCAGAGCCCTCTGGCATAAAATTTTCTGTGCAGTCCCAGCAACCATGGCAGGGTGGCGCCCTAATTCCCTCTGGCAGCTCACTTGCAGAGTGGTCTTGTGGCTCCTGGCTGACCACACCAGATTGCTCCAGTTCACCCCAGCAGCACTCTCCTGTGGCCTAAAGTGGGCCATACTCTGAGTTACTTCATAAAACCCAGCAGCAAGTCTCTGGGCTAGGGTGGAGCTGGCGTTGGTTGCTCTGGATCTCACAGTCCTAGCTTTCTTGTGGCCTGGGGTGAGGCATGCACTGGGTTGCTCTAGTTGTCCCCTCCCCAGTGTGGAGTGAGGGTGGGTTGCTCTGGATCACACAGCCCATGCTTTCCTGTGGCCCAGAGTGGGGAGCATACTGGCTTACTCTGGGTTGCCCCAGCAGCAAGTCTCAGGGCTCAGAGTGGAGCAGGTGTGGGTTGCTCTGGGTCACACAGTCCTTGCTTTCCTGTGGCCCAGAGTGAGGCACACTCTGGGTTACTCCACTTCACCCCTCCACAATGTGTAGTGGGGGCGGGTTGCTCTGTGTCTCTCAGTTCATGCTTTCCTATGGCCTGGAGTCAGACATGTGCTGGGTTGTTCCAGGTCACCCTGGCAGGACTGTCCCAGGGGACAGGGTGGAGTGGGCTCTGGTTGTTCTGGGTTGCATCATCTATGATCTCCTTTGGCCCAGATTGGGGTGCACACTGGCTTGCTCTGGGGCGCCCTGGCAGCAGGTCCCAGGGCTTGGGATGGCTCTGGTTCTGGGGCCCAGGGCAGGGTGGGGCACAGGGGTCCCCCTGGCTTGCACTCACTATGGGGTCTTGGAGCCAGATGCTGGGATGCTGAGTCCCGGTGGACTGGTGAGGAGGCATGGTGCAGGAGGTCACTCTGGTGAGTGCTCACTACAGATGTCTGGGAGCCTGCCTGGAGGTACTGTGCTACTCACTGTCAGGACACAGTGGTGGTTCCACGTGGGTTATGGCTGGCAAGCAGCATTCTCCAGGCTTCCTCTGCCCTTCCTTATTGAAAATTGTCTCCTCAGCTATGTCTAATTTGTTAATTCCAGGTGGATGTTCTCTGATTTAGTTGCTTTTCCAGCCTGTCCCCAGGAGGAGGTGTGTGACACTTCTGCCTATTCGGCCACCATTTTATCTTCTGAGTATAGCTGTATTATGATAAAGTGCTGAAGGCAGTGTTTCTTCAATTTATTACTTAGGAAAATATTACAAGGCAGAATGTTTTCATGGATATTTGCTAAAGAATGTGAAATATAATTATTACAAATGAACAGAAGCAAATGGTTTTTATAACAAGAGTAAAGTGTAATGGCAAAAGCTTTGAGAGTATTATCAGAAACCTGAGTTCAAGTGTGGTCCTGAAACATACTAGCTATATGAAATCGAGCTAGTCATTTAGTCACTTATTTTCAGTGTCCTTAACTTTAAAAATGGGACAGTAACTACTTCCGAGTGATGTAATGAGATAATGAACATAAATGTTCTTAATAAACAATGAAGTACTTTAAAAATGTAAGATAATTTTACTCAGAATCTTTATTAAGAGGAGAATTTTCAATAGCTTAAAAGAATGGAGAGAACATAAATGTACATTATCAGATCATTTGGTTTTCAGGGATAACATAAACCCAGATGATTGAACTCTTCTTCAACAAATAGATTTGACCACTTATGTTGTTCATAAATGAGGTGTGTCCATTGACTTGCCCAGACTCTAAATGGGCTTGTTAAGCAGAAGTCTAGATTTAAATGAACGTTTATGTTTCCACAAATAAAATAATGTTCTTTATTTTAGAGAAAGAAACCATACTTTTTATGGCTCAATTGAAAAAGTAGTAATTACATATGTTTCATGTTCATTAATGCCTTATAATCACACTCATTTCTGCAACAGAATAAATAAAGATAAATATAGCCATTATCCCAGAAGTATCCTAATGCATGTGTGTGCTACTCTGTAAAGATAGTGGTATTCCCAAGATTCAGCAGAAGACTCCATACTATAACTCACTCAGACCTGGTATACTTTCTTATCTTGGGGCATTTTCCTTCTATATAAAGTTATTGGACATATGATCCTCATAAGCATCCCAAAATAATACATGTAAAAGTGAGTTGTATATGGTCCAAGGCATTGTAGGTAGAAGGTGGGGCTAAAATAAGGATGAGCCCGGCTGGCATGGCTCAGTGGTTGAGCATTGACTTATGAACCAGGAGGTCACAGTTTGATTCCTGGTCAAAGCACATGCCTGGGTTGTGGGCTCAATCCCTGGTGTGTGTGTGGTGGGGGGGCATGAAGGAGGCAGCCGATCAATAATTCTCTCTCATCATGTATGTTTCTATCTCTCTATCCCTCCCCCTTCCTCTCTGAAATCAATAAAAATGTATTTTAAAAATAAATTAAATAAGGATGATACAAGAGGCTGAGAGGGTTTTGAGCAAAATGTGTTGGAGTATTTGAGCTGGGTGGGTTATTTGAGGCTAGTTGGCCAACCTGCTCACTAGAATGTCATAGTTTAGCCTAGTCTAAGTATATTCAATGCTAACACTCTCCCTTACCCCATCAACATGTTCTTAGACAATGCCTCCTACCTTCAAGTAGTTTCTTTTTCAGTTGTAGCATATCAAGATCTGGTTGACTATATATATATTTTTTAATTTAATCACTATTCTAAATCAAAGAAGTGGGAATTTCAAGCGCTGTGTCAGGCCAGTCCTGGAGATTAAAATGGGGGTAAAACAGTGATTATATTGTTGAGCAGATACACCTGCTATACCATATGAGTAAGGAAATAGTTAATCCATCATTGACCACAATGTTTAGTGAAGGGTGGTAACCTAAACTTCATGTGGGTCGCAGAAATATATTATGAGTAGGATGTATTTGTGTCATCTCTTATTTCATGTTTTTTATCACTCTACAAGGCACAAGCTCCTTCAAAGGGAAAATTGGCTATTTGTATCACAACTTATGGTGAAAGTTGCTTTCCTGGCACTTCTTCAGAAGCCTGTCTTTAGAATCTTTACTTTTGCATATGACATCAAGACATATCCTTTAATGATACATGTAAAGGGTTTTTCGGTTGGCTGGGATGCTTGTTCCCCTCAGACCTTTCCCTTGTCTAGTATTAGACATCTTCGGTTCCTAATCGGTATTATTGGTTTATTATTATTACTTTTGTTCCTGATATGTAAATGTTATATTAGATGCAGAAAAAACAAAAATTAAGACAAACAGCAAAAGATCATGGTGGCTCAAAAATTAGAATACAGAATACTTTTTAACAAGGACATATAGAATCTGACTGCTTTCCATTTACCTGCATAAATATATATATATATATATATATATATATATATATATATATATATATATATATATAAATTCAACCTTGAATGCCATCTAAGGTTATGGTCTTGCCCCATCCCCTGTGGTCCACCCTGTTCAGCAAGACAAATGCTGACACTGAGACTTCTTAGGAATGAGCCTTCCTAGCACTGTGGGACTCTGTTACCCAACCAAAAGTTTGGTCATCAATGCATCCTATGAATTGAATTATGACCAAAAGGGAGATATATAGACGGGGGGGAAAAAAAGGCCACATGCTAACCTGACTGGTTCAGGAAAGGCCTGCATGGAGGTTTTGCAAACTCAAAGACCTAAAGTAACCACAAAGGATGGTCTGAAATTAAATACTTAACTAAAAGCAGTTTATAGTGGATAGTCACATCCTAGGCCAGTATTTTCCCTGACAAAGATGAACTTCGATCTTTACTGAGCCTATTGTCTTTTTGCATCTAAAATAACATACCTGTGAAATGTCTGGGTAACTTGTAACTTCCCTTTTTCCGGGCCCCTCAGAGCACAACAAATGGCACCAGGGCATTCCCTCATTGCTATTGTTATCATGTTAAATGTCAACTGTTAACTATCCTGTATCCATCTATGTAAAAGAAGCATATGTCCATCATTTCACTTTTTAGCCAATCCCAGAGTTTTCTCTGCTTTGCTTTCTCCCACCTTCCTAATCTATTACCAATGAATTTCATGTAATCCACTTATGTCTTTCCTTTTGATGGTAATTTATAAAAACACTAGAGGCCTGGTGCACGAATTCATGCACAGGTGGGGTCCCTGTGCCTGGCTGGCGATCAAGGCTGATTGGGGCCATCCTGCCCAGTCCTGATCAGGGCCTATGGGGGCCACCTGGCCGGAGAGGGACTGTGGGAGGGCTCCAGGGTGTGCCTGGCTCGTCTTGCCCAGTCCCAATCGGCTGGATCCCAGTAGCAAGCTAACCTACTGACTGTTGTGTCTTCCCCCTGGTGGTCAGTGCACGTCATAGCAACTGGTCGAGCAGTCAACCAAATGGTCAACTGATTGGTTGGACACTTAACATATTAGGCTTTTATATATAAAGAAGGTATGAAACCACCCTTCTCTGGAGCATTATCCCAATCCCTTGAGATACTGCTTCCTGGCAATTGTCGACAGCTTGGCTCAAATAAACTCACAAAAATTCTTAAAAAAAAAAAAAAGACATATCCTTTGCAAAACCAGGAGGGTAATGACCCTTGACATGGATGCCCCAATTTGTATATTTAATCATTTGTTTTTAGAGCCTACTCTGTGGCAATCACTGACTTAGGAGCTAGAATACAGAGCTGTACAAAACAGAAATTCATTTTATCAATATACTCCTGCTTGCCTCCAACAAACCAAATCTGTTTGTGAAAGATACTAAGTGGTGACTTCTTAGAGAGCTGAGTCTGTATCTTATTTTTATTTTTGCACTCCCAATACCTATATAATGCCTTGTGTCAAATAAATGCTCAATAATGTTTGGTGAATCAAGGAAGGAATAAAGAAAGTATTTGAAACTCACAAACTGATATGTCAGCAACTGAGAAGGCTGTCATATGCCTTGCAGGACATGTGCAAATTCAAGGGGAATGGGCACCCACCACACTTCATTAGCTTGGAGAGAATACATAGTTGGCAATATAGCATAATGGCTAAAAGTATGGGGTTTACAATTACACAGATCTGGCTTCAAATTACCAGTTCCTCCAGCACTTAATTGTGTGACCTTGAGCAAGTTACATAAACTCTCTGTACCTTATTTTCCTCGATTGTAAAATTGGGCAAGTAATAGAAATCTCATAGACTTGTTGGGAGGTTACATAAAGTGGGGGGTATATAAAGAACATAGCACAGTGCCTGCCTCATAGCAAATGCTTAGTGCTTGATAGTATTAAATGCACTTCTTAAAGTCATACCTCCAGCAGGTGCACTATGAACTCTGAGAAGGAACCTATTGGGCTCCCAGGATGGAACTGGACCTCAGCTGCCAGAGGATGTTGACCCATTCTGGCATGCAGGTTCTGTAAGCTGCCTGTTTTATTAATTAATTTGTTTGTTTGTTTGTTTGTTTATAGGAGGCAGTGGGTAGTATGGACACTTTAATGATGTTGATTCTATCAATCCAGAAATATGGAATATTTTCCACTTGTTTAGATCTTCCTGTATTTTTTTTTCAACAGGTCTTTTACCTCATTGTTTAAGTTTATTCCTAAATATCTTTTTTTTCATGCTGCAATAATAAATGGGATTTTTTAGTTTCTCTTTCTGAGAGTTCATTATTGGAGTATTAAAATGCCATAGATTTCTGGGTGTTAATTTTATATCCTCCTACATTGTTGAATTCATTTATTACATTTACTAGTGTTTTCATGGGGTCTTTGGGGTTTTCTATTTACAATATCATATCATCTGTGAATAATGACAGTTTTACTTCGTCCTTTCCAGTTTGTATGCCTTTTATTGCTTCTTCTTGTCTGATCTCTATGGTTAGGACTTCCAGTACTATGTTGACCAAGAGTGGTGAAAGTGAGCATCCATGTCTTATTCCTGCGGTTTGGGGAAATGGTTTAGCTTTTACCCATTGAATATGATCTTGGCTGTAGGCTTGACATATGTATATGGCTTTTATTAGGTTGAAATATGATCCCTCTATTCCCACATTGCTGAGAGTTTTCATCAACAAAGGATGTTGGATTTTGTTGAATGCTTTTTCTGTATCAATTAATTATGATGATGTGATATTTGTCTTGGAAACTGTTTATGTGATATATTACATCTATTGATTTGTGAATATTGTGCCATACTTCCATCCCTGGCATAAATCCCACTAAGTCATGGTGTATGATCTTTTTAATGTATTGTTGGATATGATTTGCTAAAATTTTTTGAGGATTTTAGCATCTGTTTTCATCGTGGATGCTGGCCTGTAATTCTCCTTCTTTGTAGTGTTTTATCTGGTTTTGGAATTAAGGTAATGCTGGCCTCATAGTAATAGCTTGGAAGTGTTCTTTCCTCTTGAATTTTTTTTTGGAATATTTTGAGGAGAATAGGTGTTAGTTATTCTTTGAATATTTGGTAGAACTCCCTTGTGAAGCTGGCCAGACCAGGGATGTTGTTGTTGTTGTTGTTTCTGGAAATATTATTGCTGCTTCAATTTCATTAGTAGTTATCTGCCTATTCAGGTTTTCTGAATCTTCCTGATCGAATTTAGGAAGATTATTTTTTTGTAAGAATGTTTCCATTTTATCAAGGTTTTCCACTTTGTTGTAATACCGTTGTGCAGGAAGCCACCCATTGTCTTCACTATCAGATAAGTGTAAACAAGGATCCCGGAACACTGGTGAACCTTGAACCCATGGCAAAGGCCAGAGTTATGCACTGATTGTTTAGTCCAGACAATGGGGGCTCAAGTTATTTCCTGATCAAATAGTCTCAGAGTAAATCTTTCTAATATTTACTGACCTTTAAGGTAGTCTGTCTATTACTGCAATTACCTGCCTGCGTAAGAGCTAGATGTGTATCCAACATTGAATAAAAGGTTGGCGAGGCCTGGGCACCAGTGGAAGTCCTTTCTCTTGCATTGGGCTTGCCCGCCTGCCCCCCAATATTTCCAAATTATTATTTCTTGTCTCATCCCTTTCATTTGTGTTCGGCCCCTCTTCCAGATCCTGAACCCTGAACCACGCAGGATGTGGGATCATTCACATCTGGCGCCTCAATGTGACATCTGGAAGAGAAGACTTCGCCAAGAGCGAAAAAAACAAAGAATTCACCAGATAGGTGGGGACACCAGATAGGTGGGGGATATTTACTGCATGCAAAGCCCATGGCCAGCTGCAGAAATCACGATCTGTAAGTACAGTGGGAACATGTCTTTCTAGCCAGGCTAATGGGGTAGAATTCGTCAAAAGGGGAGAAACTTTGTCAGCTTTTGGTTTGTATGCTTAAGGATAAAGGTATTAAAGTTTCAGAAGGTATTCTCTTACAGTTTTTGCATGTTATTATAGAACATAACCCTTGGTTTCCTGAAAAATGTACATTCGATCTTGAATGTTGGGAAAAAGTTGATCAGAACTTGAAAAAAGCTCAGCAGCAAGGGAAAAACTTGCCTCCAAACTGTTTCTCTTTGTGGAACACGGTATTTCATTTGCTAGAGCCTTTAAGAGAGGCCAAGGAGGATAAATCTCCTCCCCTTGCACTCTCCACTCCTAAAGAGGAGCAGAAAGAAAAGAAAAAAATTGGAGGAATGGCCTTCATGGCCCCCTCCACCTCTATGTCCTAATCCTGAAATGTTTAATTCGTCGTTAATAGAATTACTTCTATGCAAAGAGCCATCAGAAAAGGATTGGAGGACATGATGGTGGAAGAAAGACTTGCTTTTCCTATCATACAGGTAGCTGACCCACAGATCTCGAATCAGATAATAAGACACCATGAAAAATTTGACTATAAAATGATAAAGGCCTTACGTGAAAGCATAGTTCAAAATGGTCCAACGGCTCCTTTTACAGGAGAAATTATGAATAGTATTTCTGAAACATTCTTAGCTCCTTATGATTGGTATTCTATGGCTCGTGCAACTCTGGATGGAGGAGATTATTTACTACAGAAGAGAGAATTTTTGGAGAAATGCCAGGAGCAAGCCCACGTAAACTGTGGACTGAATGCTCAAATAACTTATGAAATGCTGGCAGGACTGGGACAGTATATTGATGTGCAAAATCAGCTAAACTATGTGCAACAGGCATATGAGCAAATTAGACTTTGTGGAAGGAAAGCTTGGTGGGCTTTACCAGCAAAAGGGGACCCTGAGGGAGCTTTTAGTAAATGTATGCAGGGGCCTTTAGAATCATTTTCCGATTTTGTGGCTCATCTCACTCGAGCAGTGAGACGACAGATTCAACATGAGACAGCAGGAGACATTTTAATTCAGCAATTAGCTTATGAAAATGCCAATGCTGATTGCAAGAAATGCCTGACGCCTCTGAGAAAAAGTAGTACCATTACAGAAATGATTTGAGCATGTCAGAATGTGGGGTCAGGCACTTTTCAAGCAAATTTACTAGCTGCCGCTGTAACAGTGGGGAATAAAAGGTGTTATAACTGTGGAAAAACAGGACATTTTAAAAAAGAATGTAGGCAACCAAGAAGGACACAAGGTGGCGCTCTAGGGAAAGGCATGAGCATCCTGCCTCCTGAGTCAATCAACACAGATTCAACTTTTCTGTGTCCTAGGTGCCAGAAGGGCCACCATTGGGCAGGTCAATGTAGATCGAAATTCCATAAAAATGGGCAGCCGTTAGATCAAGCCATAGAGTATGGCCAACCGCAGGGAAAGGGCCAGAGGGGTGACCCCAGTCCCATCATCAATAGGGGAAATCTGTCCTGCAAGGCCCACAGTGGATTCCCTCATCCAAGCCACTCCAGGGAGCGCAAGCCTAAATCTTAACAGTACTGTAGCGGTCACATTGACCCCCGATATGGCTCGGCAAGCTGTTCCTACAGGAATCTGGGGACCTGTGCCACCAGGAACTTTAGTATTAATCTTAGGGAGGAGTGGAAACACTCTAAAAGGACTAACTGTTTTGCCTGGGGTCATAGATTCAGACTCTGAGGGAGAGATTAAAGTTATATTAGAATGCAATTAGGCAAATTACTCCAGGACAAAGAATTGCTCAGATACTACTTTTACCTTATGCTCAGCAAGGTGAGGCTATAAATAGGAAAAGAAGAACGCAAGGATTTGGAAGCTCAGACATCTATTGGATACAGGAAATTAGCAAAACCTGTCCTATCATTAATTTAAGAATAGAAGGAAAACTGTTTAAAGGTTTAGTAGACACTGGAGCAGATGTTAGTGTTATCAGCAAAGAATTCTGGCCTCCAAGTTGGTCCATGGTAGAAGTTATGGGCTCAATTAGGGGGTTGGGAGTTCCTGATAACACACAACGTAGTGCTGCAGTCTTAAAATGGCAAGATGAGGAAGGAAAGACAGGATGGTTTCAGCCTTACATTGTCTCTGGAATTACAGTCAATTTATGGGCCGGGATGTTTTAGGTTTACAAGCTTGTATTATTACGGGCAAAGGACAGCAGTTAATAACTCAGATGGGACATCAGACTGGTCAAGGCTTAGGAAAAAATAATCAGGGAATTAAAGAACCCATCCAAGCCAAAGGAAACCCAGGAAGATGAGGATTAGGATATCAATCTTTTTAGGAATGGTCACTGCTCAGTCTCCTCACCCTCATGCTGACCCTATACAATGGAAAAATGATAAACCTATATGGGTGGACCAGTGGCCATTAACCAAGGAGAAATTAGGTCATATCATGAATTAATACAGGAACAAATAGAAGCTGGTCATATAGAGCCTTCCAATAGCCCTTGGAATACGCCTATATTTACTATACCTAAGAAGGTGGCAGGAAAATGGAGATTGTTACATGATCTTAGAGCGGTTAATGCTACTATGCATACCATGGAAGCTTTACAGCCTGGACTCCCAGCGCCTTTGCAAATCCCTCTAGATAGGTCTCTTATAGTAGTAGAGCTTAAGGATTGTTTTTTCACCATTCCCTTGGCACCTCAAGATAAACAAAGATTTACATTTTCAGTGCCATCTACACTAATAAAAGACAAACATGCAAATTGACCATACCTTCGCTACACCTTAAGCCACCCCCACCAGCCAATCAGAGCGACTATATGCAAATTAACCCAACCAAGATGGCGGCCGGCAGCCACGGAGCTGGAGCAAGCAGGAGACTTGGTTGACCCAATGATGGAGGAAGCCAAGCTTCCTTGCCTGCCGTGGCAGGCTCTGAGCTTCACTAAAGGCAACAAAGTTTCAATTATAGAAGGTAAATAAACCCCAGATACCTGCTTTCAGCTGGCCATGGCCATGGAGCTGGAGCGAGCAGGAGGCTTTCCTTCCAGCCCACCCTGGCCGGCTCTGAGCTCCTCCCAAAGCTACAAAGTTTCAATTATAGAAGGCAAATAAATCCCAGAATAAAAAAAAGAAAAAAAGGAGAGGCTGGGAGCTTCCGTCACTGGGGTGGCTTGGCAAGCCTGAAAACGGCCCTCAGCCCCTCACCCAGACTGGCCAGGCACCCCAGTGGGGACCCCCCACCCTAAAGGGGGTGTTGCCAGCCTGAAAACAGCCATCAGCCCCTCACCCAGGCTGGCCAGGCACCCCAGTGGGGTCCCCCACCCTGAAGGGGGTGTGACCAGCTGCAAACAGCCATCAGCCCCTCACCCAGGCTGGTCAGGCACCCCAGCGGGACCCCCACCCTGATCCGGGACACCCTTCAGGGCAAACCAGCCGGCCCCCACCCGTGCACCAGGCCTCTATCCTATATAATAAAAAAGTAATATGCAAACTGACCCTAACAGCAGAACGACTGAGAATGACTGGTCACTATGACACACACTGACCACCAGGGGGCAGACGCTCAATGTAAGAGCTGCCCCCTGGTGGTCAGTGCACTCCCACAGGGGGAGTTCTGCTCAGCCACAAGCCAGGCTGATGACTGCCAGTACAGTGGTGGTGGCGGGAGCCTCTCCTACCTCCTCAGCAGCGCTAAGGATGTCCGACTACAGCTTAGGCCTGCTCCCCGCTGGCAAGTGGACATCCCCCGAGGACTGCTGGGCTGCCAGAGGGATGTCTGACTGCCAACTTGGGCCGGATCCCCCCAGGGAGCGGACCTAAGCCAGCAGGTGGACATCCTCCGAGGGGTCCCAGACTGCAAGAGGGCATAGGCTCGGCTGACGGACCCCCCTGAGTACAAAAATTTTTTCACAGGGCCTCTAGTCTATTAATAATATAGAACCCATGAAAAGATATCAATGGAAGGTTTTGCCTCAAGGAATGCCAATAGCCCCACCTTGTGTCAAAAATATGTGGCTCAAGCTGTTCAGCCTTTAAGGCACAAATATTCCCTATGTTACAATATTCATTACATGGATGACTTGCTCTTAGCAAGTCCACGAGAAGAGCAGACTTTAAAAATGTTTTCCCAATTAGAAAAGGAGCTCCCTTAATGGGGATTAAAAATTGCTCCAGAAAAGGTACAGAAAGAAACTTTTCAAATATCTGGGAACCATAATTGAAAACCAATGCATTTAAAAAAAAACAGATCCAGAGACAGAGAAACATCGATCAGACCATCAAACCTCAGAGGGAAGGTAGGGGAGGGTGGGGGTAAGGGGAAGAGATCAACCAAAGGACTTGTATGCATGCATATAACCTTAACCAATGGACACAGACAACAGAAGGGGTGAGGGCTTGAGAAGGGGGGATGGGAGGTAATGTGGGGATAAGGACACATATGTAATAACTTAATTAATAAAGAAATTTAAGAAAAGAAAGAAAGAAAACCAATGCATTAGGCTGCAAAAGGTGGAAATAAGGAAAGATTGCCTTAAAACTTTAAATGACTTTCAGAAATTATTAGGGGACATTAACTGGTTAAGACCTTATCTGAAAATCTCTAGGAGAGAAATGAGAAATTTATTTAATATAGTTAAGGGTGATTCTAACCTTTCTTCACCCCGAACATTAACAGATGAAGCTAGGAAGGAGTTGCTAAGAATTGAACAGGCAATCTCCTCAGCCCAAGTAGCACGGGTACAGCCTGAATTGCCTTTATTGGGACAGATTAACCATACTGCAAATAGTCCCACTGAAGTCATCTTCCAGAATAAAAACTCTCCCGCTATTATTGAATAGGTCCGCCTAGGGCAGTGGTTCTCAACCTTCCTAATGCCGCGACCCTTTAGTACAGTTCCTCACGTTGTGGTGACCCCCAACCATAAAATTATTTTCATTGCTACTTCATAACTGTAATGTTGCTACTGTTATGAATCATAATGTAAATATCAGATATGCAGGACATATTTTCATTGTTACAAATTGAACATAATTAAAGCATAGTGATTAATCACAAAAACAATATGTAATTATATATGTGTTTTCTGATGGTCTTAGGCGACCCCTGTGAAAGGGTCGTTCGACCCCCAAAGGGTCGCGACCCACAGGTTGAGAACTGCTGACCTAGGGCATCAGTCCTCTAAAACTGCTGTTACATATGTGGAACTTATGGCTCAGTTGATATCTCAGCTTAGAAAGCACTGCAGGCAACTTAGAGGAGAAGAACCAAAATGCATCTATCTTCCCCTCACTGGGAAGCAATTAGAAATGTTATTTCAAACTGACTTAAATTGGCAAATTGGACTAAGTGGATATTCAGGGGAACTTAGTTGTCACTTATTAAAAGACAAATTACTACAATTTTTATATTATACCCCCATTATTATACCAAAAAATACTAGGGAGGAACCTATCCCTGGAGCATTAACTGTTTTTACTGATGGAACATCTAATGGGAAAGCCGCCTATCATACAATGAATTCAGACCGAGTCATACTGACCAGTCATACTTCTGTGCAAAGAATTGAATTAGAAGCTATTAATGCTGCATTGCAGGATTTCCAAGAGCCTCTTAACATAATTTCTGATTCTTCTTATGCTTCGGGCCTAGTAAGTAGAATTGAAACTGCTCGCGTGAAATGGCTCAGTGACCAAAGTTTATTTTTACTATTTAAACAAGTTCAGCAGATTGTGCAACAGAGACAATATCCTTTTTATATCACTCACATCAGGGCTCACAGTATATTACCTGGCCCCCTCACAAAAAGAAATGCACATGCTGATCAATTGGTTGCTTTATTAAAAGTGGCCTCAGAGTCTCATCAGCTTTTACATCAGCCTCCCAAAATGTTGTCCAAACAATTCTCAATCTCTGCACAGCAGGCAAAACAGATTATCAAGGAATGTCCCACCTGCATGTTACATCCATCTCAAGGGCCTAACACAGGAGTCAACCCTAGAGGTTTGCTAAGGGACCATATCTTGCAAATGGATGTGACACATTATACGTCCTTTGGACGCCTTGGGGCATTGCATGTCTCTGTAGACACCTTTTCAAAAGTCCTATGGGCTACTGCATCTACAGGGGAAATGGCAAAACAGGTTACTTATCATTGCCTAACTGCTTTTGCCATCATGGGAATTCCAAAAATTATTAAAACTGATAATGGGCCTGCTTACACAAGCTGTCATTTTCAGCAATTGTGTAAAAAGTGGAAAATTCAGCACATTACTGGAATACCATATAATTCCCAAGGACAGGCCATTATTGAGTGCCAGCACCAAAGGTTAAAATTCCAACTTGAAAACCAAAAGGCGGGGTTATGGAGAAATCGCCTGTAAGTAGACTACAAATTTTTTCACTTGTGATGCCAATGGCAAGACACCCATGGAAATACACTGGTGTCAGAATAAGCCAAAGGAAAATGGTCTGGTTAAATGGAAAGATCCTGAGTCTGGGTTATGGAAGGGCCCTGATCCCCTCTTAACATTTGGTTGAGGGTATGCTTGTATATTTCCAGAAAAATTTCTCCAAGCCCGTGTGGATTCCCGCAAGAAATATTAGACTTCAACATGGGTCCAAGGGAGGAACTGGCCAGGTTAATGAGGACCCTGCACCTGGAGCCTCGCCTTACAACTGCAGACAATCGACTAACCCAGCCACAGATAGCAGCAGCTTCAAACAACCCACTGAAAATAAGGAGTGGGTCCGGGAGGAGGACAAGGAGAATGACGAACAGCCTGGAGGTCACCTGGGGCATGGTGAAGAAGACAGTCCAGAAAGCTGAGAGAATTTGTGAAGAGACCAGAACGCCACGAACGCCTGAGAATGTCTTTCTTGCCATGCTTGTAGTAATCAGCTGTGTGGTAATATTACCAGGGGCAAATGGGGAAGTATTTTGGACTTATGTTCCTGACACACCATGGGTAAGACCCCCTTACATGGGCGGGTCCTCCGCCTAATATAGTCACCAATAATACCAAAGACCTTAATCACCCAGGAGGAACATGAGTGGGGCAAGGAAGTATATGGGCAAAGTATAATTATACGGGTGTTGCCACCCAGCTTCCCTTTTGTATGACACAGAATCAAACCACTGCTCCTTTGTGTGTAAAATTAAAGAGCGGCTTCTGGCTAGCATGGACACCAAAGGAGGGGGAAGCAAAACACCAAATATATGTACTATCACTCCTTGCTCTGGGGAGAGGTGCAGAAAATGTAACTGTACTAAGACACCCCCCCCACTAAGCCATTATGTGAAAAATATTATGAATGGCACCCCACTGAGGAAGAAATTAATTGGCAAAACTGTTATAGTGATTACCCTACCACCAGTAAACTTAATAACAGTTTTTCCTTTGTGGATTGGAGCCCCTACGGGTCTGCATATAGTAACAATCACACCCTAAAATGGAAAGGGAATGCATCCTATCTATATGTTGAAGTTAATCACTCCATTTTATGGCATGGAGGAGGATTTGTTGCATCTCAGTTACAACATGACAATTGGCCCCTACAAAATAAGCAATGGAAATTAGCTGCTGCACTTGCACCTATTAAATGGTAGAGTTTTCATTATAGCTCAGATAATTCCATTCATACCTTATGGGGAACTCCCAATAAGACAGTATTTGCCACTGCTTGTGTGTTTGATCCATTTGTACTCCTCTCAGGCCCCATCCAGATGCTCCTTAATGTTACAAGCCATCTGTATGAGGTGTCATGCACAGGCTGCACAGTATCCCATTGTATTAATTCTATATTCCAAAAGGATTCCCTCATGATTTTAAAACAACCGGCTTTCGCTTGGGTTCCTACTAACCTAACCGAGCCTTGGGAATCTCATCAAACCTACCAACTGTTACATGATCTGGTAAAAATCTTAAAAAGACAAAAAAGATTTCTTGGAATGTTAATTGCAGAAATCTTTGCCCTAGTAATGTTACTTACTTCTGTGGGCATCGCTGCTTCATCCACGGTACAAACTGTTCAAACTTCTCAGTTTGTACAAGTTAAAGAAAATGTAACTAAGACCTTGTCTATACAATAAAGAATTGACAGCCAGTTAGAGATTGAATTGTCAGCACTAAAGTCTACAGTCTTGTGGATGGGTGATAAAATCCACAGCCTACAGCAAAGAATATCCTTGCAGTGTCATTATAATTTTTACCAGATTTGTGTTACCCCTGTTCCCTATAATAGTACCTTGCACCCTTGGGAATCAATAAAAAAATCACTCCTAGGAGAAACCAAGATGGCGGCATAGGTGAACACCGGAAATTGCTGCCTCGCACAACTAGTTCAAAAATACAACTAAAAGACAAAACGAACATCATCCAGAACCACAGAAAGGCTGGCTGAGTGGTAATTCTACAACTAGAAGGAAAGAGAAAAGCACACTGAGACTCAGAGGAGGTGCCGAAGTAAAGTACAGAGGTACGGAGGTGCACGGGGAAAGGGCTGGCAACTGAGGACACGATTGTCTTTTTCAATTGGGAGGAAGTCTCAAGCTCCCAACTGCTCTCAACTCCAGTTCCAGGCGAGGCTCTGGGGACCCAAACTCATACGGGGAGAAACTGGACTGTCTGGCAGCAGGCAGAACTCGGAACTTGAGGGCGGCTTTCCCTCAGAGGTGCTTGCAGCAATTACCAGGACACTGAGACGCGGGGCCTCTTAGGGTAGGACTGAGGATCAGCCATAGCTGTTTGCTCCACCCTGTTGATTCCCTGAGACCCCGCCCCACCCAAGCTGTGCTCAGAGGCTTTTGCATATGAAATGCCTGGCCCTTTGCAATCTGAAAATTACCTAACAAACTGCAGCTGGGTCAGAGTGACCCAGAACTTCCAAAAGAAGGCCCAAGGCCCCACAGCTGCTTGCATTCCTTCACAGCTGGGTCCCATCTAGGCACCTCCAAACCCTAAATAAAGAAGAGGAATCTGCAGATTTCTCCATAGCTCCTGCTGGGTAGCCTCAGGCAGAGGCTAAATTAGCACCTCCTTAGAGATCCAAGAGCCAGTGTACCCAGTGGTTAGAGTAGGACCATCAGATTACAACTCTTCAGATCCATAAGGGACACACTCAGAGGGCAAACTCAGTGAGCACCAAAGCCCCACTAAAGCAAGTCTTGCCCCAGAAGGGTGTCTCCAGCACAGAAGTTCTCCCACTGTAGAAACAGATGATTCTCACAGCCAATTGGCCTGGAGGTCAATTCCTCCCAGTGATACCTACAACAATCAAGGCTTAACTACAACAAGACTGTGCACAAAGCCCACAAAGGGGTGCACCAAGAGTGTCCACCTCAGGTAATTGTGGAGGCTGAGCCACTGGGCCCTATAGTACACCTAGCACAGAAAGCCATTCTATCAACACAGGGAAGCAGCCAAAATGAAGAGACAAAGAAACAGGTCACAAATGACAGAAATGGAGGAAAGCAAACTACAGGATATAGAGTTCAAAACCACACATAAGGTTTTACAAGAATTTTCTAGAAACCACTGATAAACTTAGTGAGACCCTCAAGAAATCTAGTGAGACCCTCGAGGATATGAAAAAGAACCAACTAGAAATTAAGCATACACTGACTGAAATAAAGAATATTATACAGAGTTCCAACAGCACACTAGAGGATCGCAAGAACCAAGTCAAAGATTTGAAATACGAACAATCAAAAAACACCCAACTGGAAAAACAAAAAGAAAAAAGAATCCAAAAATATGAAGACAGTGTAAGGAGCCTCTGGGACAAGTTCAAGCTTACCAACATCCAAATTATGGGGGTGCCAGAAGAAGAGAGAGAGCAAGATATTGAAAACCTATTTGAAGAAATAATGACAGAAAACTTCCCCTACCTGGTGAAAGAAATAGACTTACAAGTCCAGGAAGCGCAGAGAACCCCAAACAAAAGGAATCCAAAGAGGTCACACCAAGACACATCATAATTAAAATGCCAAGAGCAAAAGACAAAGAGAAAATCTTAAAAGCAGCAAGAGAAAAAAAGTCAGTTACCTACAAGGGAGTACCCATATGACTCTCAGCTGATTTCTCAACAGAAACTTTGCAGGCCAGAAGGGAATGGCAAGAAATATTCAAAGTGATGAATACCAAGAACCTACAACCAAGATTACTTTACCCAGCAAAGCTATCATTCAGAATTGAAGGTCAGATAAAGAGCTTCACAGATAAGAAAAAGCTAAAGGAGTTCATCACCACCAAACCAGTATTATATGAAATGCTAAAAGATATCCTTTAAGAAGAGGAAGAAGAAGAAAGAGGTAAAGATAGTAATTATGAACAACAAATACACATCCATCAACAAGTGAATCTAAAAATCAAGTGAATAAATTATCTGATGAACAGAATAAACTGGTGAATATAATAGAATCAGGTGCATAGAAAGGGAATGGACTGACTATTCTCGGGGGGGAAAGGGGTGTGGGGGGTGCAGGAAGAGACTGGACAAAAATCGTACACCTGTGGATGAGGACGGGGGGGGGTAAGGGCAGAGGGTGGGGTTGGAACTGGGTGGAGGGGAGCTATGGGGGAAAAAAGAGGAACAACTGTAATAATCTGAACAATAAAGATTTAATAAATAATAATAATAATAATAAATCACCTTCTTGGTGCTTGGGATAAAGTTAACACAACCCTTGATATTTTAGAATTACAACAGCATATTGTGCAATTATCCCAGGCAAACTTACACACTAGTTCCTTAGATGCCTGGCAACAATTTAAAAAGGACATGAAAGAATTCAACCCCTTCCACTGGATCTCATTACATTTGCCTCTCAGCATAACCACTATTGCTTGTCTCATTTTTGTTCTCATATGTTTATTTCTAGTCTGCAGATGCAGAATGAAGAGTCTTAAAAGGACTCAAACCCTTCAGGCGGCATTCACTTTTCAAGAATTACTAAGGAAAAGAAACGGGGGAGATGCAGGAAGCCACCCATTGTCTTCACTATCAGAGAAGTGTAAACAAGGATCCTGAATGCTGGTGATCCTTGAACCCATGGCAAAGGCCAGAGTTATGCACTGATTGTTTAGTCCAGACAATGGGAGCTCAAGCTGTTTCCTGATCAAATAGTCTCAGAGTAAATCTTTCTAATATTTACTGACCTTTAAGGTAGTCTGTCTATTACTGCAATTACCTGCCTGGCTAAGAGCTAGATGTGTATCCAACATTGAATAAAAGGTTGGCGAGGCCTGGGCACCAGTGGAAGTCCTTTCTTTTGCATTGGGCTTTCCCGCCTGGCCCCAATATTTCCAAATTATTATTTCTTGTCTCGTCTCTTTCATTTGCATGTGGCCCCTCTTCCAGATCCTGACCCCTGAACCACATGGAACATGGGATCATTCACACAGTTGTTCATAGTAATTTTTAATATATTTTTATTTTTGATAGTATTATAGATATTTCCCATTTCCCCCCTCTTTTCTGTCCTTCCTCCCAGCCCCTACCACTCTCAGGTCTTCACTACCCTATTGCCCATGTCCATAGGCTATGCATGTAAGTACATAAGTTATTTGGTTTATCTTTTCTCGTCCCATCAACCCCATATCAAGGTATGTCTATCTGTTCTATGCCTCCATGCTTTGGGTCTTATTTTCTTGGCCAATTCATTTTGTTCACTACAGTCCACAAATAAGTGAGATCATGTGATATTTGTCTTTCTCAGTTTGGCTTATTTTACTTAGCATAATATTTTCCAGGTCCACCCATGCTGTCACAAAGGGTGAAAGATTTCTCTTTTTTACAGCTGCATAGTATTCCATAGTGTAAATGTCCCACCGCATCTTTATCCATTCATCTACTGAAGGGCACCTGGGCTGTTTCCAAATCTCAGCTATTGCAAATAATGCTGCTAGGAATATAGAGGTGCATATATTCTTTTTGATTGGTGTTTTGTGTTTTTTAGGAGATATTCCCAGAAGTGGGATTGCTGGGTCAATTGGAAGTTCCATTTTTAATTTTTTGAGGAAACTCTATACTTCTTTCCATAGCGGCTACACCAATCTGCATTCCCACCAGAAGTGAACTAGTGTTCCCTTTTCTCCTCATTCTCACCAGCATTTGCTGTTTGTTGATTTTTTGATGATAGTTATTCTGACAGGTATGAGGTGATATCTCATTTTGGTTTTAATTTGCATTTATCTCATGATTAGTGATTTTGAGCAATTTTTCATATGTCTCTTGGCCATTTTTATGTCCTCTTTGGATAAATGTCTATTCAAGTCTTCTGCTCATTTTTTAATTGGATTATTTGTCTTCCTTTCGTTGAGTTGTATGAGTATTTAGTATATTTTGGACATTAACCCCTTATCAGATGTATCATTGGCAAGTATGTTCTCCCATACGGTGGGTTCTGTTTTAATTTTGATGGTTTCTTTTGCTGCTCATAAGCTTTTTATTTTGATGTAGTTCCATTTGTTTATTTTCTCCTTAGTTTCCTTTATCCTAGGAGATGTATCAGTAAACATATTGCTATGCGAGATGTGTAAGATTTCACTGCCTATGTTTTCCTCTAAGATTTTTATGGTTTCATGACTTACATATGTCTTTTATCCACCTTCAGTTTATTCTTGTGTATAGTGTAAGTTGGTGGTCTACTTTCATCATTTTGTGTGTGTCTGTCCAGTTTTCCCAACACCAATTTTTTAAGAGACTGTCTTTACTCTATTGTATGTTCTTGCCTCTTTTGTCAAATGTTAATTGGCCATAATGGTGTGGGTCAATTTCTGGGGTCTCTGTTCTGATCCATTGGTGCCTGTTCTTGGTGCTAGTAACAGGCTGTTTGGGTTATAATGGCTTTGTAGTATAGTTTGATATTCGGTATTGTTATCCCTCCTACTTCATTCTTCTTTCTCAAGATTGCTGCAGCTACTCGGGGTCTTTTAAGGTTTCATATAAATTTGTGGAGTATTTGTTCTAGTTCTGTGAAATATGCCATTGGTATTTTAATAGGGATTGAATTGAATCTGTAGATTGCTTTGGGCGTTATAGACATTTTAAAGATTTATTTCTTCCAATCCATGAATATGGTATACGCTTCCATTTATGTGTGTTTCCTGTACTTCTTTTTTCAATGTCCTATAGTTTTCCAAAGTACAGGTTTTTTACCTCTTTGGTTAAGTTTATTCTCAGACATCTTATTTTTTATTGCAATGATAAATGGGATTACTTTTTTAGTTTATTTTCCTAAGAGTTCGTTATTGTTGTATAAAAATGCCATCAATTTTTGGAGGTAGATTTTGTATCCTGCTATATTGCTGAATTGATTTATTAAGTCTAATATTTTCCTAATGGAGTCTTTAGGGTTTATATGTACAGTATCATGTCATCTGCAAATAATGACAGTTTTACATCCTCCTTTCCAATTTAGATGCCTTTTATCTCTTTTCTTCTCTGATTGCTGTGGCTGGGACTTCCACCACTATGTTGAATAAAAGTGGTAAAAGTGAACATCCTTGGCTTACTCCTATTCTTAAGGGAAATACTTTTAGTTTTTGCCCATTGAGTATTATATTGGCTGTAGGTTTGCCATGTATGGCCTTTGTTATGTTGAGTTATGATCCCTCTATTTCCACTATACTGAGAATTGTTATGAAAAAAAAATGGTGCTGGATTTTGTCCAATTCTTTTTCTGCATCTATTTGTATGACCATGTGGTTTTTATTTTTCAATTTGTTTATGAGATGTATCACATTTATTGATTTGTGAATACTGTACCAGCCTTGCATCCTTTAAATAAATCCCACTTGATCATGGTGTATGATTTTTTAATATATTGCTGGATCTGATTTGTAATATTTTGTTGAGCATTTTAGCATGTGTTCATCAGGCATATTGGCCTGTAATTTTCTTTTTTGTAATGTCTTTATTTGGTTTTGTAATGAAGATAATGCTGGCTTCATAAAAAGTGCTTGGAAGTGTTCTTTCCTCTTGACTTTTTTAGAATAATTTGATTATGATAGGTGTTAGCTCTTCTTTGAATATTTTGTAAAATACTCGTGTAAACCCATTCGGTCGAGGAATTGTTGTTTTCTGGCAGTTTTTTAATTATTGATACAATTTCTTCAATTGCTATTGGCCTACTCCAGTTTTCTGATTTTCCATGATTAGATTTGGAAGATTGTATGCATCTAGGAATTTGTCCATTTATCCCTGGTCATCCAGTTTGTTGGCATACATTTTTTCATAGCATTTGCTTACAATCCTTTGCATTTCTGTGGTGTCCATTGTCATATTGCCTATTCATTTCTAATTTTATTTATTTGGGTACTCTCTGCTTCTGGATAAGTTTGGCTACGGGTTCATCAATTTTGTTTATCTTTTCAAAAAACCAGCTCTGAGATTTATTGATCTTTTGTATTGTGTGTTTTTGTGTGTGTTTTTTGTTTTTGTTTTTGTCTCTATGTCATTTATTTCTGCTCTGATCTTATTATTTATTTCCTTCTACTTCCTCTGAACCTTTTTTAGTCTCTTACTGTTATCTTTCCAATTCATTTAGTTGTATGATTAGATAGTTTATTAGTCTTTTTTCTTGTTTCTTAAGGTAGGCCTGTGATGCTATGAACTTCCTTGTTAGGACTGCTTTCACCATGTCCCATACATTTTGGGTGGTTGTGTGTTCATTTTCATTTGTTTCCAGAAAGTTGTTTTTTTTTAAATATATTTTATTGATTTTTTACAGAGAGGAAGGGAGAGAGATAGAGAGTCAGAAACATCGATGAGAGAGAAACATCGATCAGCCGTCTCCTGCACATCCCCCACCGGGGATGTGCCCGCAACCCAGGTACATGCCCTTGACCGGAATCAAACCTGGGACCTTTCAGTCCGCAGGCTGATGCTCTATCCACTGAGCCAATCCGGTTTCGGCTCCAGAAAGTTTTTAATTTCTTGCTCAATCTCATTGGTAATCCATTCCTTATTTAATAACACGCTATTTAGTCTCCATGTATTTGAGTGTTTTTGAGGTTTTTTTTTATTGTAGTTGATTTCTAACTTCATGCCCTTGTGATCTGAGAAGACACTTCATATTATATCAATCTTACTAGAGGCCCAGTGCACAAAAATTTGTGCCCTTGGGGGGGGATCCCTCAGCCTGGCCTGTGCCCTCTTGCAGTCTGAGACATCCTCGGGGGATGTCCACCTGCTGGCTTAGGCCTGCTCCCCAGGGGATCGGGTCTAAGCTGGCAGTCAGACATCCCTCTGGCAGCCCGGGAGCCCATGGGGGATGTCCACTTGCCAGCGGGGAGCAGGCCTAAGCCTGCAGTCGGACATCCTTAGCTCTGCTGAGGAGGTGGGAGAGGATTCCGCCACCACTGCTGTGCTGGCAGCCATCAGCCTGGCTTGTGGCTGAGCAGAGCTCCCCATATGGGAGTGCACTGACCACCAGGGGACAGCTCCTGCATTGAGCGTCTGCCCCCTGTGGTCAGTGTGTGTCATAGTGACCAGTCATTCCCAGTCGTTCTGCTGTCAGGGTCAATTTGCAAAATAACCTTTTATTATATAGGATTAAATTTGTATAAACTTCTTTTGTGCCCTAACATGTGGTCTATCTTTGAGAATGTTCCATGTGCCCTTGAGAAGAATGTATATTCTCTTTCTTTGGGGTGAAATGTTCTGTAAATATTGGTTAGATCCATCTGATCTAGTGTGTCACTTAAAACCTCTGTTTCCTTGTTAAGACTTTGTCTGGATGATCTATCCAGTAATGTCAGTGGGGTGTTAAAGTCCCCAATTATAATGGTATTGCTATTAATCTCTCCCTTAAAGTCCATCAAAAGGTGTTTTGTTTTGTTTTGTTTTGTTTTGTTTTATGGACTTGGGTGCTCCTACATTGGGTGCATATATGTTTACAAGGGTTATATTTTATTGTTGAATCATTCCCTGTAGTATTATAAAGTGGCCTTCTTTGTTTCTTGTTATGGCCTTTTTTGAAGTTTATTTTGTCTGTTATGAGTATTGCTCCCTCAGCTTATTTTTCCTTTTTATTTGCATGGAATATATTTTACCAACCCTTCATACTCAGGTGGGTTTCTTATAGACACCATATACTGTATATGGGTTATGTTTTCTTATCCATTCATTCACCCTATGTCTTTTGACTGAAGCATTTAATACATTTACATTTAAGGTTATTATTGATAGGTATTTATTTATTGCCATTGTTATGTTATTTATGCATATGATCCCCTCTGTCTCCTTTTCTTCTTCTTAAAGCATTCCCTTTAACATTTCTTGCATTGCTGGTTTGGTGGTAATGAAATCCTTAAATCTTTTTTGTATGGAAAGGTCTTTATTTCACCTTCAATGTTAAATTATAGCTTCGTTGGATACAATAGTCTTGGATTTAGGCCCTTGTTTTTCATTATATTGAGTACTTCATGCCACTCCCTTCTGGCCTGAAGTGTTTCCATTAAGAAATCAGTTGACATTCTAATAGGAACTCCTTTGTAGATAATTTTCTGTCTCTCTCTTCATGCCTTTAAGATTATTTCATTGTCTTTAACATTTGCCATTTTAATTATGATGTGTCTAGGTGTGAGTCTCTTTGGGTTCATCTTGATTGGGACTCTCTGTGCCTCCTGAACTTGTGTGACATTTTCCTTCACCAGATTGGGGAAGTTTTCTGTCATTATTTCATTAAACAGGTTCTCTTTACCTTGCTCACCCTCTTCCCTTCTTAGTATTCCTATAATGCGAATGTTATTACATTTCATGTCATCCCAGAGTTCCTTCAAGCTATCTTTCTGCTTGTTATTCTTTTTTCTATTTGCTGCTCTAATTTGGTATTTATTTCTACCTTGTCTTCCAAATAGGTGATTCAATCCTCTGCTTCATCCAATCTACTTTTAATGCCTTCCAGTGTGTTCTTGATGTCAAATATATCATTCTTTATTTCTGTCTGGTTCTTGTTATGGCCTCTATTTCCCTTTTCATGGTGTTGTAATTTGCACTAAATTCCTTAAGCATCTTTATAACCATTGCTTTAACTCTATGTCTGGTAGGTTGCTTGCCTCCATCTCATTTAGTTCTTTTTCTGGAGATTCCTTTTTTCTCTCATTTGTGGGGTTGGGTCTTTGTCTCCCCATTTTAGATGTCTCTTTGTATTTGCTTCTGTGTATTAGATAGAACTACTTTGCCTCCTAGTCTTTGTGGAATGGCCTTATGTTGAAAGTGTCTTGAGGGGCCCAGTGGTGTAGCCTGTTTGTTCACCTGATCTGAATGCTCTGTGAATGCCCTTGTGTGGGTTTTTTGGGCTCCCCTGTTGTAATTGGGACTTGATGGTTGATGTCCCATTCATGGGAGAGGTCTCCCCTCCGACTTGCTGCCAGTGAAGTTCAGCCCCATTTTTGTCATTCTAGCTGTTATATAGGTGCTTTGAGTCCTCTATTTGTGGGGCTTGCTGCATTTTGCCCTGATATTGTTGAATCTGATCCCTTTTTGTGACTATCCTAGGCCTCTTGGGAGCTTTTCTAGTGCAGGTGATGTAAGTAACTATCCCTTTCTGGTTCTAGGAAACCTGATTTAAGTCCTAGAGGTTGGAGTCCCTAGTAGTCCACTGGTTGGTGACTCCTTAGCCCAGAGGCTGGATCTGCCTTGAGTCTCACACCTTGATTATCCCTGTTCTAAATTGTATTCCCTTACCCCATGTAGCTGGTCCTGCTGGTATCAGGTGAAGGTACTTGGGGTCCAACTGCCTCATGCCTCGCTGAGCAGACCAGGATTGTGTTTGAGGCAAGGACTGCTCTTTCTGACTAATTAGATTAGGCAAAGACTCAAAACCTCCAAAGACCCATCTCTGCCTGTAGACTGATTGGATTCAGTCTTGAGAAACCTCAGGCAATTGTCCACAGGTGGGGTGAGAGGTTTTCCAGCAGGGTGGGGCAATTGCTTCTGCCTGGAGGCTAATTGTTACTCTCAGTCCCTTAATGAGCCTCAGAAATTCCACAGGGTGGGGCAAGGGATATTCAATTTGGGTGAGTATATTGTCTCCCCCCCCAGGCAAAAACTGCCTAGCAAATGTGTGCCTAATAAAGATGACCTCAGGAGCATGAGGGAATGACTCAACACAAGAAACCTGGATGTTTGCTTTCTAAGCTCTAACTCCAGATTCCCCAACCCTGGATTATGTTATACAGCTTCAGTCCATTCTTCCTTCCCTCTGTCGAAGCCCAAGGTTAGTGGCTGCACTTGAAATTTTGTGGATTGGCCCTTTAAGAGGGTACTTATATTTCCAGCTGTCTGTCCCTGGCAGACAGCAACTCTGCTGCTTTTCACAGCCAGATGTTATATGGGCACCTTTCTCAGTTCTGGTGCTCACTGCTGGGGGACCCAGCTTGGGAATTAGACCTCAGAGTTCTCAGTGGCAAAGCCCCTACAGCTGAGATATCTCTCCAGAACTTCAGCTGCTGTCTGTGGGAGCCCAGTCAGCTCTCTTGTGTATCCGTCCTTTCTACCAGGTTCTATGCCAGTGGTTCCCAAACTTATTTGGCCTACCGCCCCCTTTCCAGAAAAAATATTACTCAGCCCCTGGAAATTAATTTTTTTTTAATTTTAATAGCAGTTACTCATCGCCCCCAAATGCACCTGTGGCCATCACCACCCCCCTGGATCGCTGCAGCGCCCACCGGGGGGCGGTAGTGCCCACTTTGGGAATCACTGCTCTATGCGGTCTCCACTTTCCATCTGTGGTTATCAGGGTTCTCTCCAGCTAGTCTTCAGTTGATTATTTAGGGAGTTCTTTGTTTGTTTGTTTGTTTTTTGTATTTTAGTTGTAATTTCAGTTTGGTCCTGGGAGCATGTCTGTTAGCATCCATGTACTCCACCACAATCTTTAATCTCTCTCATAGTATTTATTTTTTACTAACCTTTTTCTGTGGCATAGTTGCTACTTCATTTTTTTTTGTTTCTGATTTTGTTTATTTGAAACTTATCTCTGTTTATTGATGATTCTACCTAGAGGTTAATTGACTTTTTTTATCCTTTCAAAGACCCAGCTCTTGGTTGTATTGATCATTGGTATTGTGGGTTATTTTGTTTGTTTGTTGTTTTTTTGTCTCTATGTCATTTATTTCTGCTCTGATTTTTATTATTTCCATCCTTCTACTTACACTGAGCTTTGCTTATTGTTCTCTATCTAATTCTTTAAGTTGTAGTATTAGATAAATTATTTAAAGTTTTTCTTGTTTTAATAATTTAGGCCTGTAGTGCTTTAAACTTCCCTGTCAGGACTGCTTTTGCTATGTCTCATAGATTTAGAGTTGTTGTGTTCATTATCATTTGTTTCTAGGATATTTATATTTCTTCTTTGAACTCTTTAGTAACCCACTCATTGTTTAAAAGCATGCTATTTACCCTCCATGTGTTTGACTATTTTTGCATGTTTTTATTGTAGTTGATTGCTAATTTCATGCCATTGTGATCTGAGAAGATGCTTGATATGATTTCAATCATTGTGAACTTGTAGAGACTTAGTTTGTGTCCTAACATGTAGTCTATCTTTGAAAATGTCCCATGTGCACTTGAAAAGACTGTATATGCTGTAGCTTTAGAGTGAAATGTTCTGTAAAGGTAAATTAATTACATTGGATCTAGTATGGCATTTTGAATCACTGTTTCCTTGTTGGTTTGTCATCTAGAAGATATATTCAGTGACGTCAGAGGGGTATTAAAGTCCCCTACTATGATTGTATTGTATCAATCTCTCCCTTGATATCTTCCAAAAGTTTTTATATATTTGGATGCTCATGTATTGTGTGCATATATGTTTACCAGAGTTATGTCCTCTTGTTGTATCAATATCTTTAGTATTATGAAGTGGCTTTCACTATTTCTTGTTTGGGCCTTCTCTTTGAAGTCTATTTTGTCAAATATGAGTATTGCTACACCAGATTTTTTCATTTCCATTTGCCTGGAAATTGTTTTTCCTTTCTTTCCCTTTCATTGTATGTGAGTCCTTTACTCTGAGGTGGGTCTCTTGTAGACAGCATATATATGGGTCATGTTTTCTTATCAATTCTGCTACCATATGTCTTTTGCTTGGAGCATTTAAATGATTTACATTTAAAGTTATTATTGATAGGTACTTATTTATTGCCATTCATATTCTTTAGCCTGTGTTCTTCTCTTTCTCTATCATTTCTTCTTACAACAGCCCTTTTATCATAACTTGCAGTGCTGGTTGGTGGTAATAAACTTTTTGCCTTATTTTTTGTTTGTTTGTTTGTTTGTTTGTTTGCAAAGCTTTTTATTTCACCTTTGATCATTCCCTTCTGTCCTGCAGTGTTTCTGGTGAGAAGTTTTCTGACAGCCTAATGGCAGCTCCATTGTAGATAACTTTTTGTCTCTCTGTTTCAGCCTTTAAGATTTTTCTTTGTCTATAATATTTGCCATTTTAGTTAATATGTGCCTAGGTGTGGGGCTTTTGGGTTCTTCCTGATTGGGACTCTCTGTGTTTCCTGATCTTGAGTAACTTTTCCTTCAACAGGTTAGGGAAATTTTTAGCTGTTATTTCTTCAAACAGGTTCTCTATTCTTTTCTCAGCTTCGGCTCCTTCTGGTACCAATACAATGCAAATGTTATGTTTCATGTTGTCCCAAAGCTCCCTTAGACTCTCCTCCTGCTTTTTAATGTTTGTGTTTTGTTTTGTTTTTCATTTGCTGGTCTAAATGGGTGTTTTTTACTACCTTGTCTTCTAAGTTGCTGATTTGGTCCTCAGCTTCTTCTAGTCTACAGTTGAATCCTTCCAGGGTCTTCTTTATTTCAGCTATGTCATTCCTCATTTCCAATTGATTATTGTTTCAAGTTCTCTTTTCATGTTTGTGTACCTCTCTTTAAGACTCTTGTAATTCTTATTAAGTTGCTTGTAGTTCTCACTGAATTATCTGAGAACCCTTTTAGCATTACTCTGAATTCTTTATATAACAAATTGCTTACATCCATTTCATTTAGCTCATTTCCTTGAAATTCCTCATTTTCTTTCATTTGGGGGTTCTTTGCCTCCCCATTTTTGCTCCCCCTTTGCTTATGTTTCTATGTATTAGGTCAAATTTCTATGCCTCCAAGATTTTGTGGTATGGTCTTAGGTATTAGGTGTTTTTTGGGACTCAATTGTACAGTCTCTTAGATTTCCTGAGCTGGGTGCTCTAGGAAAGCCCCTTACTTGAGTAATTCGGTTACTCCTGTTATGGATGGGTCATTAAATGTTATTGTCCTGTTCGTGGATGGAATCTCCTCTCAGGTTGGCTGACTATGTGGCTCATCCCCAACCACATCTTGTGAGCTGTTGTGGAGGTGCTAACCAAACAGAATAAAATACTACACCACAACACACAAAAGAGAAGAAACAAAACAAGAATGTACATAAGACCCCTACAGCATCAACAAAGGAACCAGCAGAAAAGAGAGAATTAGGAAGGAGAAAAGAGAGCAAGAATGATAGAAGGAAAGAAAGAAAAAAATATGAGGAAAAAACAAAACAACACAAACAAACAAAAGTAAAAACAAAAAAAACAGCAAGAAAAGGGGGTTGTATATGTAGATACAAAGCTGAAATAAAGAAAATAGAATAAAAAAATTAGAGGAATAGGGAAAGGAAAACGGTTTAGAATAAATGAAGGAGAAAATAAATGAAAAGACAAGAAAAATAAATTTTAAAAGGAAAATAGAGGAGAAAGCAGATAGACCTAAAATAAGAAAGAGCAAAAAGATGAGAAAACAGGAGAAAAAGAATATAGGAAGAAAAGAGAAAATTGATTAGTGGAAAAAAAGAAAAAAATTAAGAAAAAATGAGTAGGAAAAGGGCAGAGGAAAATTAGAGGGGTGTTTTTACTGTAGTTGATTTCTAATTTCATTCCACTGTGATCTGAAAGATGCTTGATATGATTTCAATCTTCTTGAACTTGTAGAGACTTGTTTTGTGTCCTAACATGTAGTCTATCTTTGTGAATGATCCATATGCACTTGAGAAGAATGTATATTCTGCTGGGTTGGGGTGATATGTTCTATAAATGTCAATTAAATCCATTCAATCCCATGTGTCCTTTAGAGTCTCTGTTTCCTTGTCAAGTTTTTGTCCGGCAGATCAATCCAGTGCAGTCAGAGGGGTGTTAAAATCCCCTACTATCACTGTATTGTTGTCGATCTCTCCATTAAAGTCCTCTAGAAGTTTTTTTTTTTTTGTTTGTTTGTTTTGTTTTTATATTTAAGTGCTCCTTTATTGGGTGCATATATGCTTACCTCTTGTTGGATCTATCCCTTTAGTATATTATGTAGTGACCTTTGTTATCTCTTGTGATAGCCTTCATTTTAAAGTCTATTTTGTCGGATATGAGTATTGGAACTCCAGCTTTTTTTTCTTTTCCATTAGCATGGAAAAAATTTTTCCACCCCTTCACTCTCATCCTGTGTGTGTCTTTTGTTTTGAGGTGGGTTTTTTGTAGACAGCATATAGTTGGGTCATGTTTTTGTATCCATTCAGCTACCCTATGCCTTTTGATTGGAGCATTTAATCCATTTACATTTAGGGTTATTAATGATAGATACTTATTTATTGCCATATTGCCATTTTAATGCTGTATTGCTAGGTTTCTCTCTCTGTTTCTTCTTTTCATTACAGCAGTCCCTGTAGCATTTCTTACAATGCTGGCTTGGTGGTGATGTACTCCTTTATCCTTTTTTTTTTTTTTGTCTGGGAAGCTCTTTATTTGACTGTCTATTTTGAATGATAGCCTTGCTGGATATAGTTATCTTGGTCTCAGATCCTTGCTTTCCATTACCTTGAGTACTTCATGCCATTCCCTTCTGGTCTATAGAGTTTCTGTTCTGAAATCAGGTGTCAGCCTTATGGGAACTCCTTTGTAGGTAAAAGTTTTCTTTTCTGTTGCTACCTTTAAAATTCTCTCTTTGTCTTTAATTTTTGGCATTTTAATTATGTTGTGTCTGGGCATGGGCCTGTTTGGGTTCTTCTTGTTTGGGGTTCTCTGTGTTTCCTGAACTTGCATGACTTTTTCCTTTACCAGGTTAAGGAAGTTTTCTGCCATTATTTCTTCAAACACATTCGCTTTCCCTTTCTCCCTTTCTGGCTCTTCTGGCACACCTGCTATTCTAATATTGGTATGATTCACATTGTCCTGCTGCTCCCTTAAGCTGTCCTCCTGTTTTTTAATTGTGTGTTTTGTTTTGTTTTGGTTCTCTGATTGAGTGATATTTTCAACTCTGTTTTCTAATTCACTGATTTGATCCTTAGCTTCCCCTAATATGCTGTGTATTCCTTCCAATGTGTTCTTTATTTGTGTTATGTCATTCTTTATCTCAGACTGTTCTTTTCTCATAGTTACTATATCTTTTTTTCATTCTGTTGATCATCTTTACCATCATTACTCTGAACTCTATTTCAGATATATTTCTTATCTCTGGTTCATTTATCTCTTCGTTTGGAGGATTCTCTAGTTCTTTCATTTGGTGGTTGTTTCTTTGTCTCCTCATTTTGGCTGTTTGTTTGGGTTTGTGACTATGTATTAGGTAGATCCTCTACACCAGTGGTCGGCAAACTCATTAGTCAACAGAGCCAAATATCAACAGTACAACGATTGAAATTTCTTTTGAGAGCCAAATTTTTTAAACTTAAACTATATAGGTAGGTACATTGCTATTAACTTAATTAGGGTACTCCTAAGCTGGCCTTTGCTAAAAACGTCCTCAATCTGAGGGGTCGACCTCAGCGAATGTACCCCCACTTCTTCTAACACCACTTCTTCAAAATAGACTCGCCCAGGCTGAAAACCGACTTCTGCGCATGGGCCACGAAGTTTCAATCGCACTGTATGTTCATGCCCGCATGTGAATTTTGTGGAAGAGCCAAACTCAAGGGGCCAAAGAGCCGCATGTGGCTCACGAGCCACGGTTTGCCGACCACTGCTCTACACCTCTCAGTCTCTAGTGCAGGACCATGTTAAAGTCTATTTCTGTCTAATTAGATCAGACAAAGACTCAAAGGCTCCAGAGACCATCTCTGCCTACAGACTGATAGAATTCTGACTTGTATTGCTCTTCAGGCAATTGTCCTCAGGTGTGATGAGATTTTTTTCAACAGGGTGGGGCAGTTGCTTCTGCCTGGAGGCTAATTGTTATTTTTAATCTCTTAAGTGGCCTCAAGGCAAGGTGTTTTCCAATAGGATGTGTCAACTGTTTTCCCCCAGGCAAGGCAAATGTCTATGTGGAAAGATGTCCTCTGCTGTGTGAGGGAATGACTCAGCCCAGGAAACTTGAGGTGTCTGCCTTCTGAGCTCTATCCCCCGAGTCCCCAGTCTTGGCTTCTGCTCTCACAGCTCCAGTCCACCTCTCCCTCCCTCTTCCAGAGCACAAGGTGGGTGGCTCCCCAGGGAATTTTGTGCACTGGCCCTTTAAGAGGGTGCCTGAACTTTCAGCTGTCACTCCCTGACACACAGCATCCCACTGCTTTTCACAGCCAGATGTTATGTGGGTACCCTTCTCAGTTTTGGTGCTCTCTGCTCAGGGGCCCAGCTTGGGGATTAGATCCCATAGTTCTCAGTGGCAAACCCCCACAGCTGAGATATCTCTCCAGGATTTCAGTTGTTGTCTGTGGGCTCCCAGACAGCCCTTTCACCCCTCTGTCCCTCCTACCAGTCTCTATATGGTCTCCACTTTCGGTCCTCAGGTATCAGGGTTCTCTCCTGCAAGTTTTCCATTGATTATTCAGGAAGTTTTTCTGTATTTTAGTAGTAATTCCAGTTTGTTTCTGAGAGCATGTCCATGCAGCATCCACTTACTCTGCCACCATTTTTAATCTCTATTCAGTTTTTCTGATTCTGATTCTTTTTTATTCCCTTTTGGAAGATTGTATGTTTTTTGGAATTTCTCCTATGTCATTCAATTTATTAGCATATAGTTGTTCACAGTATTTTTTTTTTACAATCCTATGTATTTCTGTGAAGTCAGTTGTTATTTTGCCTCTTTCATTTCTGATTTTATATATTTGGTTCCTTGCTCTTTGTTTCTTGATGCGTCTGGCTAACAGTTCAGATCTTGGTTTCATTAATCATTTGTAATTTTTTAAGTCTCTATGTCATTTATTTCTGTTTTTTTTATTATTTCTTTTTTTGTACTTACTCTGGGATTTTCTTTTTCTAATTCATTTATATGTAGTGTTATATTACTTCTTTGATATTTTTCTTGTTTCTTGTTGTAAGCCTGTAATCCTATGAACTTCCCTCTCAAGGCTGCTTTTGCTGTGTCCCATTGATTCAGGGTTGTTGTGTTCTTTTTCATATTTCTTGGATTTTTTTTATTTCTTCCATATCTCATTGTTAAACCATTCATTGTTTAATAACATGCTATTTAGCCTCTATGTGTTTGAACATTTTTTAGTGTTTTTATTGTGGTTGATTTCTAGTTTCATGCCATTGTCATCTGAGAAGATGCTTGATATGATTTCAATCCTCTTGAGATTGTAGAATCATACATCATGTCATAACGTGTGGTCTATCTTTGAGACTGTCCCATGTGCACTTGAGAAGAATGTGTATTCTGCAGCTTTGGGGTGGAATGTTCTGTAAATGTCAATTAAATCCATCTGATTTAGTGTGTCATTTAAGGTATCTTTTTTATTGTTCATTTTTTTAAATATATTTTATTGATTTTTTTTACAGAGAGGAAGGGAGAGAGATAGAGAGTTAGAAACATCGATGAGAGAGAAACACCAATCAGCTGCCTCCTGCACACCACCCACTGGGGATATGCCCGCAACCAAGATACATGCCCTTGACCGGAATCGAACCTGGGACCCTTCAGTCAGCAGGCTGACGCTCTATCCACTGAGCAAAACCGGTTACGGCTGTTCATTTTTTTTTTTGGTCTGGAAGATGTATTCAGTGATTTTAGTGTGGTGATAAGGTCACCCACGGAGAGGAGAATCAGGATGGCAGTGTTGGTAAACACTGGTACTCAAATCCTCCCACAACCACATCAAAATTACAACTAAAATACAGAATAACCCTCATTCAGAACCGCCTGAAATCTGGCTGAATGGAAGTCCAACAACTAGAGAAGTAAAGAATAAAGTACATTAATGCTGGTAGGAGATGTGGAGGTGTAGAAAGGGCTGGTCTGACACCCACATGTGACATGTTTTTAATCGGGAGGGATATCTCCACTGTAGGGGTCTCCTTTGAGAAGCAAGAGGTCCCAGCCTCATACCAGACCCCTAACCCAGGGTTCCAGAGTTAGGAAGAAAAGTCCCCATAGTATTGGATTGTGAAAACCAGCTGGGATTGTGGCCGAGTAACAGTGGAGGCTGCTGGGGATCCAAACAGGCCCTCCTAAAAGGACAGCACATGGACTTACTTGGACAAGATCCCTCTGATATCCAGCACTGGGCAGCAGCACTGGGGTAACCAAAGACATGCAGGGAGGAATTGGATTGTCTGGCATTGGGCCAGGTACTCGGGGGTGGATTTCTCCCATACAAGGTGCTTGCAGGAGTCATTATGCTTGTGCTGGGACCTCCCCCATCCCAGATCTGACTGGAAGCCATTATCTGAGTTTCCATCAGTGTGGCCTATGCTGTTTGATCTACCCTGGGGATTCTCTGAGACCCCGCCCCATCCAACTCGCAGCCCCACCCAAGCTATTTGCAGCAGCTTTTCCATATGAATGGCCTGCCCTGGTTCAGGCTTCACACTTTCCTAAAATCTCTTCAACATGCAGAGCTGACTTCAGTGTACCCTGTATCTATCAATAAGAGGCCCAAGACCTGGCACTAGCTTCATCCTGCCTTGTTTCACAGCTTGGTCTCTCTGAGCACTTCTAAGCTCAATACAAATACCAGCCATCTGTAGCTCTCTCAGTAGCTCCTGCTAGGTGGCCCCAGGCAACAGCTGACTTTGAACTTCCTTGGAGGCCCCAGAGCCAGTGTACCCGGTGGACAGTTTCAGACCATACCAGATTACAACTCTACACATCCACAAGCAACACACTCAAAGGGCAGATTCAGTGAGCACCAAATCCCCACTGAAGCAAGTCCTGCTCTATAGGAGTATCTCCTGTACAACAGCTCTTCCACTGTGGAAGCAGATGGTCCTTACAATCAATTGGCCTAGAGGTCAATTCCTCCCAGAGATGTCAACAGCAATCAAGGAGGCTCAACTACAGCAAGACAGTGTCCACAGCCCACACAGAAGCACACCTAGAGAGCCCATCACAGGTGACTGGGAAAGCTGAGTCACTGCATCCTACAGGACACATACTACACAAGGTCACTCTACCAATTCCAAGAGACATAGCAGCTCTACTTAATACACACAAACAGAGAGAAGCAGCCAAAATGCAGAGACAAAGAAACATGTCTCAAATGAAAGAAATGGAAGCAAGCAAACTCCTGAATAGAGAGTTCAAAAGAATGGTAAAGGTTACTCAAGGTTATTAGTGAGATCTTCAATGGACTTAATGAGAGCATCGAGGGACTTAGTGAGATTTCCAAGGATCTTAGTGAGATGAGAATGTTAAAGACATGAAAAAGGACCAGTCAGAAATTAAGCATACACTAACTGAAATAAAAAATAATTTACAGGGATTCAACAGTAGAGGATTCCAAGAATCCATTCAACAATTTGGAATATGAGGAAGCAAATAATACCCAATCAGAAGAGCAAAAAGAAGAAAGAATCCAAAAATATGAAGATCATGTAAGGAGCCTCTGGGACAACTTCAAGCATACCAACATTCACATTATGGGGGTGCCAGAATGAGAAGAAAGAGAGTAAGATATGGAAAACCTATTTGAAGAAATAATGATAGAAAACTTTCCCTACCTGGTGAAAGAAATAGACTTATAAGTCCAGGAAGTACAGAGAGTCTTATTTTCTGTTCCTTGCTTTTCATTACTTTAAATGCTTCATGCCATTCCCATCTGGCCTATAGTGTTTCTGTTGAGAAGTCAGCTGAAAGCCTTATGGAAACACCCTTGTAGGTAACCGAGTGCCTCTCTTTTGCTGACCTTCAGATTCTTTGTCTTTTTAAAAATATATTTTTATTGATTTCAGAGAAGGATGAGGGAGAGAGAGATAGAAACATCAATTATGAGAGAGAATCATTGATCAGCTGCTTCCTGCATGCCCCCCCCGCCCCCCACTGGGAACCCAAAGAAGCCCACACCAAGATACATCATAATTAAAATGCCAAGGGTTAAAGACAAAGAGATAATCTTAAAAGCAGCAAAAGAAAAGCAGTTAGTTACCTACAAGGAAGTGCTCATACAGCTGTCAGCTGATTTCTCAACAGAAACTTTGCAGTCCAGAAGGGAATGGCAAGACATATTCAAAGTAATGAAAAGCAAGAACCAGCAACCAAGTTTACTCTACCCAACAAAGCTATCATTTAGAATTCAAGGTCAGATAAAGAGCTTGACAGACAAGAAAAAGCTAAAGGAATTCATCACCAACAAATCAGTATCACATTAAAACTTGAAGTGTATTCTTTAAGAAGGGGGGGGGAGGAGAAAGAGGAGGAGGAGTAGGAAGAAGAAGAAGAGATAAAAAATATGAACAATAAAATTGCAATAAATACATATCTATCAACAATTGTATATAAAAATCCAAATAAACAAATAAGGAATTTAATGATCAAAATAAACTGATGAATAAAATAGAACCAGAGGCCTGGAAACATGGAACAGACTGACGAATCTCAGAGGGGAGGGGGGAAGGGAGAGAGTAACTAAAGATCTTATATGCATATATGCATTATCTATGGACACAGACAATAGGGTGGTGAAGGCCTGGGGTGGGGTGGGAACCGGATGGAGGGGGGCAATGGGGTAAAAGGGGGGACATCTGTAATATTCTCAACAATAAATATTTTTTTAAGAAAAAATAATAAAGTTGCCTACTATGACTGCATTGCTGTCGATCTCTCCCTTAAAGTCCTCCAAGAGCTTTTTAATACATTTAGGTGCTCCTATATCGGGTGCATATATGTTTACCAGGGTTGTATCTTCTTGTTATATGGATCTATTTAGTATTATGTAGGAGCCTTCTTTGTCTCTTTTTATGGTTTTTGCTTTGAAATCTATTTTGTCATATATAAGTATTGCTATTCCTGCTTTTTTGTTTCAATTTGCATGGAAAACTTTTTTCCATAGCTTCACTTCATCCTGTGTGAGTCTTTTGTTTTGAGGTGGGTCTCTTTTAGACAGCAGACATATGTGTCATGTTGTCTTACCCATTCAGCTATTTAATTCATTTGCATTTAAGGTTATTAATTATAGACATTTATTTTCATTTTTATTTTTTATGCTTATGTTTCTCTCTCTCTTTAGTTCTTCTTACAGCACTCCCTTTGATATGTCTTGCAATGCTGAGTTGGTTGTAATTAACTCCTTTAGCCATATTTTTTATCTGGGTATTTCTTTGTTTCACCTTCAATTTTGAATGATAACCTTACTGGATAGAATAGTCTTATTTTCAGTTTCTTCCTTTTCATTACTTTGAATTCTTCATGCCATTTCCTTCTGACCTATAGTGTTTCTGTTGAGAAGTCAGCTGAGAGCTTTATGGGAACACCCTTGTAGGTAACTGAGTGCCTCTCCCTTGCTGCCCTTAAGATTATTTGTCTTTTCAAAATATATTTTATTGATTTCAGAGAGGAAGGAAGAGGGAGAGAAAGATAGAAACATCAATGATGAGAGAGAATCATTGATCAGCTGCTTCCTGCACACACATACACACACTGGGGATCAAGCCTGCATCCTGGGCATGTACCTTGACTGGGAATCAAACCCTGACTTTCTGGTTCATAGGTAGATGCTCAACCACTGTACCACACTGAACATTCTCTGTGTCTTTAATGTTTGCCATTTTAATTATGTTTCTTGGTGTGTGCCCCTTGGGTTCACCTTCATTGCAACTCTCAGTGCTTTCTGAACCTTTGTGAATGTTTCCTAAATCAGTAATGGGAAGTTTCCTTTCGTTATTTCTTCAAACAGATTCTCTATCCTTTGTACATTTTTTCCTTCCTCTTGGACCCCTATGATACAGATATTGTTTCACGCTGTCCCAAAGTTTCCTTAAACTATCCCCTTGCCTTCTAATTATTTTGTATTTTTGTCACTCTGATTAGGTGATTTTTTTCTACCTTATCTTCTAATTCACTGATTTGATCTTCTGCTTCCTCTAACTTACTGTTTATTCTTTCCGGCGAATTCTTTATTTCAGCTATGTTATTCTGTGTATTGTATGACTGCTATTACTCCCAGTCTTGGTAGGGGGGCCTTTTGTAGCGGGTGTTTTGTGGGACCCAGTGGTATAGACTCCTTAATCTTCTGCTCTGGGTGCTCTGGGAATGTTTCTTGTGTGGCTTGTGTGGTCCTTCCTGTTGTATTTGGGGCTGGATTGCTGTTGACCACTTCATGGATTGGCTCAGCCTTCAAGCTGGCTGACTGTGAGGCTCAACCCCAACCACATCATGCCAACTGTTTTACAAGTGCTCACAGAGCAAAACAAGAGAACACAAAGCCAAACCAAAAACTATACAAAAACAACAACAAAATGATAACCATAAAGAAGAATTTAAAAAGAATACTAAAAGACAAGAGACCAAAATAATTAGAGATGCTAAAAATAAATGAAAAAAGAATATAAATGAAAAGAAGAAAGAGAAAAGAAAACAGATAAGAAAAAATAAAACAAAATAATAAATTACAAATAATAATATTGAATAAAACAAAATATAGAATAACAAAAATACAGGAAGAAAATTTATAAAATAAAATGAAAAGAGAAAGAAATTGAATAGGAAAAAAGAGAGAAATAAGAGATATGAAAGAAAAAAGAGAAGAAAAGAAAAAAAACCTTAAAAATGAAATTCAAAAGAAAAAAATAAAAATAGGTGGATTTCATCCCCACAGTTTTTGGTGCCTGCTGTAATTCTCCTTTGGATCTGCTATTTATGGAGCTCACTGAAGTTTACTCTAATCCTATCCAACCCTTGCCTATTGGTGTGCCAGTTCTGGGCCTCTCAGGAGTTTCTCTGGTGCAAGCCAATGCCATTTACTGTCCCTCAGCAATCTAATTATTGCAGGAAGGACAGATCCCAAAGTAGTCCAATGGGCAGTGCCTCTGTGGCCAAGAGGCTGGGTCTGCCTTGGTTCTCGCACATGGAATGTCCCTGCTCACAGCTGCTCTCCCTTATTCCATGGAACTGGGCTTTGTGGGGGTATCCGGGACCTAGCCTGGGTGCTTTAAACAGACTCTTGTTGGAGGTAGTGCCTGTAGCTTGTAGGAGGGTAGGGGGTGGACACTGTCCCTCCTTCCCAGGGCTGTGCTGATTGAACTCACAGGGAAGCTGGGCACTGGTTCCCTATAATACAGCTGAAGGGCCCAGGACATGCCTATATGTCTCCTAGTCCAAACGCCACCCTGAAGGCACCATTGCAATGCCTCAGCTCTGCCTGGCTCCCTGATACCCCCTCTTAACCACACCAAATAAGAGAGGATAAAAATATAAAATCAAACCAGCCCAGCTTGGTACTCCTATCTTTCAGCGCATCTGGCCCCCACTGGGCAGGGCCTCAGCCCAGGTTCCGACTGGGCCAAATGTCCAAGTCCTCTTGTTACAGAAAAACCGGACAAGAACCAAACAGCGCTCTGAGAGTTTGGAGTTACACTTTATTCACCACGGTGGGCTCAGGGAAATTAATCCAAATTCTAAGCAAAGCTACAAGCAGAACTTCCCTTTTTATGGAAGAGCCAGCCCTTTGTGCGCTTGCTGGAGGCGGCCTTGAAAACTACACAGTTCTATCCAATTAAAAAATGCACCTGGCATGGCATTGGGTGTATCTAGTCTCTGGCCTACAAGGTCAGACAGCTAAGTTTATCTCCCCCATTATTCAAGCAGGCTAGAAAGCAAAGTTACTTTTTCAGAATTAGATAGAGGCCGTCCAAAGAATAGCAGAGAATTCCACAGTAGTTTTACAGAATAGGGGTTTTCCTTCACACTCTGTGCCATCATTCTTAGCTGCATGGGTGAATATTTCCAGTCCCAAGCAATTCCCCTTTGCCTCATGTCGCAGCAGGTTAGGGAAGACTCAACTGTTCTTCAGGTGGTGGGAGGGTCACAGCCCATGTGTTTGAGTTGGGCAATACCAATCTTTTTTCACAAGTCACTGTCCAGCCCTCTTCCAGCTCCCTGCCCAAAGTTCTTTCAGAGAATAAAGAGCTCCTCAGATTTACTCCTGGGTGTACCAATCAGACCTGATCTTTTCTGAATGGCCCCCTCCACAGACACAGATCACTGTAAATTTCCCAGGCTGGTGTTGTAACAAAGAAGTCACTATTTGTCTGTGCCGATGCAGTCTGAGACTCTCAGGTGGACAGAATCCTCACTGATTCCCACCACCTAATCCTATGCTGCTCCCCTCCCCTTTTCCGTTGCACTGGATTGGTGATCCCTACATAGGGATGAGACTCCTTGATCCCAGGGGGTGAGGGCTCCACTGCCACACTTTTCCTCACCTGCCACCACATGCAAAAACTGGCTCACCATCTCCTCACCTCCTGTCCTTTCTCCACATTCCCTGCCTACAACAACAATTCAGATCAGCTACACTTTGGCTAGTTTTTCAAAGTGAACACTTTGCAGCATAGCCCCTAGTCTAGTATGGTATTGGGAGCAAGCAGACAGAGCCTCCAGTACTCTGCAGCCATCTTGGAATCTCCCCTGTGTAATTACGTTTCTTTGATTGCAGTCTGTGACTTGCTTCTGGTTGCAGCAGACCCCAATGGACCCCACTGGTGCGCTACAGTGACTCTGGGAACTCTCAGGATCTGTTGAGTGGTTGCCCAGAGAACAAATCATAAATTCTTTTAAAAGCCCTAATTTTAAGTCAACAGCAGAAAAAAAATCACGTTTAGAACAATATATTAAACTCAATCCAGTCCCGCCCACTCCAGTCACTTTAGGTTTAAGCAGTTTCTCTTTGGTACATAATTCTATAGAATTTGGGTTTTATTACTAGTCAATTTCTACTGCAGCTGTCAGTCTCAGGACTTGACAAAATTGTCTCCCTCAGGCAATATGTATATGAGGTTGCTATATTCTGCCTGTAGTAGAGAGTGACATGTCCTTTTCATTATCTCTCCCCCACTCCCTTTTCTGTCTCCTCTGCCCCTTCTCCACCTGCTGAAGTGGTTGATATTTGAGAAGGGGAAGCAACTGGTAAATTTATGGTCTACATGGTAATTGTAGTAAACTGGCTTCTTCCTTTCTATTAATTCTTGTTTCCTCTCTATCAACTATTCAACAGACAGACTGATAGCCTGTATGTTTTCTTTGCCCCATGTTAATTCTAAATGATGATGACATCTGCTTTAAGAATGTTCTGGGAATAGGCAATAGGTGTACCTGAGATTGTGTCTTTTGTTTTAGTTCTAAGGCACAACAGATCCTGAGAGATGGCAATGTATTTTATCTCAGTGCCACAATCAGTGGTATTGAAAACCCTCCTTTAGTTCTGCCTGCCCCCTTATTCAATGGGTCAGCTCTCTGATCCACATATTACTTTTAACTCCTCATATCTCTTTTGTATTCTCCTAGAGACATGTGCTTCTAGGTTTAGTGATTATGTGTGGGTGTGACAGGGAGTTTTGATCAGGGGCAGGGCTGGCTGGGGCGAGGGGCTGTGGGAGTTTTGGGGGGGGGGGCGATTGACCCTGATCAGGCTGGTTGGCCCCTGCAGTGCATGTCATAGCAACCAGTCACTCTGGTCATTCTGGTTGTTCCACTGGGCTTTTATATATATAGATAACTAAGATTCCCTCTTATGGTAGATAGTGCTTTTATAGCTTATAATTAAAACTTTTATCATTCAAAAATTTTGTTCACTGTTATTCTCTGGTTTTCTCTCTTTAATTACATTTTTAAAATAAAGATAAGGAAGGAAAATTATACCAATCATCCATTATGTTTTAGGCACTTTATATAAGTTATCTCATTTAATATTTAAACTATCATCACAGAATTACTATGTCAAATGAGATGGGTTAAAATAGTATTGCCATGTTTTGTAAATATGAGTTTATTATCATTCACACAATAATAAGTTTCTCATGCAATGATATGAAAGGCACCAAACCTTAGTAAAATGGAGAGGTCATTAGTTAGCTTTAATAGAGAAACCAAGTTAAAAGTTCGGTGAAAATTGTTTTCAATCTCTATAGGAGGTATCCTTTGAGAAGGAGATAAAAATATATCTTTAAGGTAATATATCTTTAAATTAATAATGGTAACATTGTAGGCAGAGTTTTGAAGACATGAAGTGCCACAAATTAGAAAATGATCACCCTACTTCTTTGATATATGTGTGTTTACTCAAGAAAATGAAAAATATCAGGTCTGAGTGAAAAATATAATGTTAAAATATATTGCATTCTAAAATACATTTCAATCATGTTTATGTTTTTGGGGTACATTTTTTTTAACTATTTACTTCATTGTAACCAGAAATTAGTTGATGGGATTACAAAAGTTACACTTTGTTTAATTAAGCACCTCTATATGCATAAAATAAACATTAGGTTATTAAGATTCTTGGACTCTTCCTTTAGTTATTTCACCTAAGTTAACAGGACTTTTCCTTAGTGGTTTGTATTTATCTTATCTTCCTGGCCCTTTTTCTAATGACAATAGTGAAATAGGAATTTCAGGGGATATAGGCAGGTTTAGGGAATTTTTAGAATTGGGGGTCCATGAAAAAAACACAGGGCTACTGACTGGGAGAAGTTACATTTCCATAACACAAGGAAGCAGCAACAGTTACATTTACATAAGACAAGGGAGCAGCAACAGTTACATTTACATAAGACAAGGGAACTGGGAGTAGTCAAAAGATCTATATTTACAAAATAAAGAAGGAGGAAGAAAACCCAGAAGGAAAAAGAAAACAATGAGGGAGGAGGGCATCACATGTCCCATGTGATATTTGACCTTTGAGTTCATGAGTTTCTATAGTGACCAAATCAAAAAGGGGAATAGTGGCCAATCAGTGGGGATATCAGGACACAGGGACTTGCAATCTTTATAAACTGTACAAGAAGGGACTGGGTGGGACTCTTTCCCCCTCCCTACCTGGGAGTCTGTGCTGTGAGATTCTTTCCCCTTCCCCATGTGGAAGTCTGTACTTGTTCTTCAATAAATCTCCACCTTTGCTATACCATCTTCAGTCCGTGGATTCATTCTTCTACTTCGACAAAGAATCCAGGGAACACCGCGTGTTCCAGTCCAAAAATCATGTATCACTAGCATCAGAAACAACATATTGTTGTAACGTACCCCGCGAATCACAGAAGGATGCCTCAAGAAGTCGAATTAAAGAGTCACGTTTATTGCAATCCGGGACTATGAGGGGCCATCCCCAAATCTCATAGTAACTAGGTGGTCGCAGCTCCAAAGTTATATAGGCAAAAATCATAAGGTATTGATTACATCCCAGGGTTTGGAATGAGGAACCTGGCTTGCAAAAAGCAGTTTACAGAAGCAGAATTAAGCATGTTAATTATAGTTTTGGGCCTCGGGGTCACTGAATTGACAGAAATACATTATCTAGAGCCCTCAGGTCTTGAGACCACTGGGTTGCCAGGAACTCATTATCTAGAGACATCGAGGTAATTTAGAGTAATTGCGCTGTCCTGGTCTTGGGACCACTGAGTCAACTGGAACGCACCATCTGTGGCCACTAAAACAATTTAGGATAATTGTGCTGTCCTGTTTCCCAGGTACAGAAGAATGTGCTTCGATAACCAGTAAGATCACAATCAATGGGATAGTCATTCAATCAATAAAGCATTCAATCGAATGGGATGATTTATACAATTCAGAAAATCAAAATAACCTTTCTATTGTTAAGCCAAACAACAGGGTTAGAGTTAAACTACAGTTTCAATCTGAAATGATTGCTACCATACTTCAATATAACAGAATCACTGAGCCAAGCCTAGAATTTAGTACCTTCTTCTGATAAAAATTGGTGAAGTGATAGGTGATTGAGAGCCAGTTTTTCCAGAATTAGGGTCTGGAAAACAAGTTACTCTTCCATCCCCATCATGGCCAACTAGTCTCTAGAATTTTGCATTCTGCCATTGGGAGGAGCTTTATTTCCTGGAGGAGGTGATGCCTCAACTATTAAATGCCAGGTGAGAAAGGAAGGTAAGCATTCCAGGAAGAAAATGAGAGCAGCTTATGGAAAGATAGTTTGATGAAACAGGTCATTAAACTTCCTGAGGCATTAATTTTATTTAACTTTTCTCAAGAACCAAGTGAGTTGTGTACCATTATCTCCTTTTTATAAGCGGAAGTAGAGTTGCTTTGGAGCAAGCATGTCAAACTCGTGGCTCATGGGCCATATGTGGCCCACAATGAATATTTTTGAGGCCCAACCAATATAACAGTATATAAGAGATGTTTTAATAAAAATTTCGTAACTTAATTTTTACAATATCCTGTTATTCATAATTACTAATAATGAACTACAACATTCAGTAATGACTGATTACTATAATCGTGTTACATTCATTTCCTTTATGTGCCTTACGTGCAGGTGCACCATTTCTCTCCACTAATACTAGCAGCAGCAAATATTTTAGCAGCTGATTGCCATGTTATTAGTCTTGGACTGATTTGTTTGGTGTGTGCAACAGGAAATATTTCACTTTCAGAGAACAAAAAAAATAGGTTTATTTGCGTTATGCTTATTAATTTGTGCAGTTGTTCATTGTCTGGTAAGTTAATGTTCAAGAAAAAAACATGTCCTGGTTGCGGGCTCGACCCCCAGTGAGGGGCATGCAGGAGGCAGTTGATCAATGATTTTCCCTCATCATTGATGTTTCTATCTCTCTTTCCCTCTCCCTTCTTCACTGAAATCAATAAGAATATATTAAAAAGAAAAAGAAAAAAATATTAATTTTTATTAAAATGTCCTATTATTTTATGTTAACTATTATTCATTTATTTCAGCCCTTTGTATTCAGCATGTCTCTATCAAAATAAATCTACATTTCTATGAAAATTGAAGCTTTTGTTTTTTTGCAGCCCACATAAACTTAAACCTTGTTTATTTGGCCCATGTTAGCTTTTGAGTTTGACATGCTTGCTTTTTTTAGAGCATAGATTTATATAGAGCAAAAAATTTAGATGCAGCATACTGACATGCAGGGTAAAATCAATACCCTCAACCTTTGGAAGGATTAGGAGGCACCTGGAAAGATTGGAATCTGTAAATTCCAATGGACAGCCACTGTATAATCAATTTCCCTGTATTTTACTCCAATGTGCTGCAGTGATATCATCATTCATTTTTATGTGTCCATGATGTAAAAAAAAAAAAAAGTATGGGAAGCATTAGTTTAGGGAATATTTTTCTCTCTCATCATTGACGTTTCTATCTCTCTCTCCCTCTCCCTTCTTCTCTGAAATCAATAAAAATATATTTTTAAAAAAGATGTGGACAAATGAGAACCCTTGTGCACTTTGGTAGGAATGCAGATTGATACAGCCACTGTGGAAAGCAGTATAGAGTTACCTTAAAAAATAAAAATGTCTTATGATCCAGCAATTTCTCTTCTGGGAATTTTTCAGAAGAAACCCAAATTACTAATTCAAAGGAATATATGTACCCCAATGTTTATTTTATAGTCATTTATAATAGCCAATATTTGGAAGCAGCCTAAGTGTCCAACAGTAGATAAGTTTGGAAAATAAAGCAGTGGTGGATGTCCTAGGTGTTTTTGCTCAGTGTTTAGAGCATTGGCCTGAGGACAGAAGGGTTGCAAGTTTGATTATGGTCAAGGGCACATACCTCAGTTGCAGGCTTGATCCTCGGCCCAGGTCAGGGCATGTGCAGGAGGCAACCAATTGATGTGTCTCTCATATTGATGTTTCTCTCTCTGTCTCTCCCCATTCTTTCAACTCTCTCTAAAAATCAATGGAAAAAAATATCCTTGGGTGAGGATTAACAAAAAAGAAGAAAGAAAGAAAGAAAGAAAGAAAGAAAGAAAGAAAGAAAGAAAGAAAGAAAGAAAGGAAGGAAGGAAGGAAGGAAGGAAGGAAGGAAGGAAGGAAGGAAGAAAGAAAGAAAGAAAGAAAGAAAGAAAGAAAGAAAGAAAGAAAGAAAGAAAGAAAGAAAGGAAGGAAGAAAGAAAGAAAGAAAGAAAGAAAGAAAGAAAGAAAGAAAGAAAGAAAGAAAGAAAGAAAGAAAGAAAGAAACTTGTGGACACAGACAACATTGTGGTATTGGCTGGGGGGAGTGGTGGAGGGGAAAGTTGGAGGAGGGTACAGAGAGATAAATGGTAATGGAAGAAAACTTGACCTGGGGTGGTGATCACACAATAGTGTTCAGATGATGTGTTATAGAACTGTGCACCTGGAACCTATATAATTTTGTTAACCAGTGTCACCCTAATAAATTAAATAAAAAGGAAAATAAGAAAATCTTGGGGGGAAAAAAGAACACATACAAAATTGCCAATATTTTTTTTACTGAAATGGGAATTTTATATAAATCAATCTGATTACTGTATATATGGGTACATTTATGTGTCTAAATTCATAGAAAAATCTATGAAAAATACATATTGGTGATAGTAGACAGACAGAACTTTAGTCTTAATGTAACACTTATTACATCCATTGAGTGACTATTACATATACATTACATTGTAGCAAAGTTTTGAGATATTTTCACATTGCTTTATTCTCCTTCCAGCAATCAAGAACTTCTAAGACTGAATAATTTGACCTAAGACTGTTACTTCCAATGGGTCTTTTATCTGTCCTTACAATTGTAACTGCACAAACTATTGTTATAGCTTGAATGATGTTTATTAGTTAAGTATAATATTTTAATAAAAGTTATTGGGTATTATTCAAGCCCCCTTTCTTCAAAGTTGCAGTAATACTTTGTACATCCTAGAAAAATCTTAACACTAGTGGAGAAAACATGCTTTCAATGAAACCTCATCTTCCCAAGTCAAGCAAAAATTAGCATCCATCCCAAATTGTTGCTGGGATGAGAAGGAAATGAATTGCAGAGTGAGCTGTCAGCAACTCCCCAGGATCTGATGGAGCCCAACACATGCTCCCCACATTCTGACCTGTGCTGTCAATCACCATTCACCAATAGACCATTCTTCTTATACAATTATCATCTGTTCTGCAGATGTCAGCATGTCAATATAATTTGGGGGGGGGAGGGGTGTCATTTATCATTATTTGAGGAATAAGGAGACAGTAAAGCATTCTTTGTAGTGATATTTCTCCTGCATTCCATACAATCTGGACTTAAAAGAAGAAAGTTGCTCCCTTTTTATACCTAAGTGCCCTAATTCTATTAACAGAAATAAAACAATGACAACAACAACAACAAACAAAACACCATAAGTCTTTTAGGGAGAAAACCATTACTTAAAAGACTTTAGCTTCCATCTCAGGGAAGTTTTGACTTATAATTATGAGGCACATAAGGCACATCAGTCATTCTATTAGCCCCCAAAAAAACAATAAACAAGGATAAGCAAAAACATGGTGCTGTGATATTTGAGTAATTTCTTCAACTATATAGTTATATGCAAGGGAAAATTTGTCTTGCAGTAAATTATAATCATTGACTTAATTCACATCAGCTGATGAGACAGGCTTATAAAGTGCTTTCCCCCCCCTTGAACAAGTCTGTGTTTTGTTTTTTTGATTTCTGAATTCTTCTGTCAAAATGTTCAGCATGATCTCCAATTATCTAACCAAATTAGTTTTTTCATCCCTTTTCATCTGCTTTAAATCTCCTACATTCTCACCATTTCAGCATTTTATTTGGAGTAAAATAAAGACTCCCTACATTAATTTTACAAAGAAACTTTTTTTATTTGAGGTCATGTTCTAGAGCAGGGGTGGGGAACCTTTTTTTCTGCCAAGGAACACTTGGATATTTATAACATTATTCATAAGCCATATAAAATTATCAGCTTATAAACTAGCCTACTACATTTTTTCAAACATTTACTTAGCTCACCCTTAATGCTTTTGCAGGGCCAGACTAAATGATTTCATGGGCCAGATGTTCCCCATCCCTGGTCTAGAGGATTAAAAATGATAGGGAATTACTATAAATAATCCAATTGTTCTCATAGTAAAATATGCTTTTATATTACCATTAGTAGTCTTGTCATTTTTCCTTTTCATTCTGCTCCCCATCTATACCATTATATTTATTTATATAGCATTTTCTCCTTCAAAACATTCTAAATATGTTCTAGACATGTATAGAAGGTAGAGATATGAAATAGGAGTTGGAGAAGAAGCATGAAGATCTCTTACCCATTAAGACAAAATGGAGGGACCTGGAGAGTATTATTCTAAGCAAATAAGCCAGTCATAGAAGGATAAGAATCACATTATCTCACTCATATTTGGCATATATTGAACTAAATAAACTGACGAACAAAATACATCAAGAGACATGGAAGCATAGAACAGACTGACAAATCTCAGAGGGAAGGGGAGAGGGAGGAGAAGAGATTAACCAAATAATTTATATGCATATATGTATAATTCATGGACACAGACAATGGCTTGGTGAAAGCCTGGGTAGGGAGTGGAGTACAGGGAGAGGGTCAGTGCGGGGGAAAGGGGTGACATCTGTAATACTTTCAACAATGAAGATAAATTTTAAAAAGAGTTGGAAGGAACATTTGAAATTAGTTCTTACCATATTTTATTTTAAAAAATCTGAAATTTAGAGAAGGAGAGTTATTTATAGTAACCTCACATAGCAAGTTAGTGACTAATTTGAGGCTAAACTCAGATCTTAAATCTCTGACACTAGTGCTATTTTCATTACCGCATGGTGAGCTAAAGTGTGTAGGATAAAATAAAGGGAAAGAAGAGAGATAAAGGACTTTATTCTCTTCCATTTGAGAACACACTATCAACATGAACTCAAAGACAATTTGTCTTAGAAATAACTTCAAAGCTAATACAGCAATTCAAGTCATACATATTCAGGACTGCACTACAGGAGAAAGAGAAGAATTCTATGATCTAAGAAGCTATAGTCAGAGAGATTCAAACATGGTGACTGGCAGGATGGCAGGGAGGGAGACAGTGTGACAAAATAAAACAGTGAGAGGGGCATGTGTGGACATGTGTGGGTGTGTGTGGGTGAGTGAGGGAAAGGTAGATATCTCAGGAGTCCAAGGGACTGATAAAGATGGAGCTCTCCTAGACTGGGAGCTCCTGCTACCACCGTGGGCAATCCTGGGCCATATTGGCTTTGGTGCCAAACCTACACCATCTTGTAGAGGAGAGCAATGGATGCCAGGAGTGCTGCCACACCAACATCCAGACTGACCTTGGACACTAACCCTGCACCTGTGCAGGGAACCACTTGCTAGCCATAACCCACATGGCACCACCACTGTGCCCCAACAATGAGTAGCACAGTACCATGACACAAGCCCCAGACATCTGCAGTGAGTTCATGCCAGTCAGACCTCCTGAGCAGCACCTCCTCACCAGAGCCCAAACCTATCACCCCAGGATCCCACACTTCAGGTCCCCATGCTGTGAGTGCAAGCCAGGGGTACCCTACACCCCACTCAATCCTTGGTCCCAGTACAGAGCCATAGCCCGGTGGGTGAGCCTTGCCTGGTGTGTCCCTGTGCCAGCACACACACCACCCTCAGCACAGACAAAACCCAGTGTGTGCTACACCCACAGCAGAGACAGAGCCTTTGACTTGTGTGTGTTCTACACCCAGCACAGACAGAACCACAGCCTGATGCACACCTGCCCTTGGTTAAGACAATTCCCTTGGCTGGTGTGTGATACTCCCCTGGCAGAGACAGAGCCATTGGCTGGTGTGTGATCTACACCTGGCACAGACACAGCCTCTAGCCCAGCGGTTCTCAACCTGTGGGTCGCGACCATCAGAAAACACATATAGCATATCAGATATTTACATTACGATTCATAACAGTAACAAAATTACAGTTATGAAGTAGCAACGAAAATAATTTTATGGTTGGGGGTCACCAAAACATGAGGAACTGTATTAAAGGGTCGCAGCATTAGGAAGGTTGAGAAACACTGCTAGCCAGTGTGCAATCTATCCCCAGCACAGACACAGCTATCACCAGGAGCGCACCCTACCCCCAGACCAGGTAAGAACTGCTGGAGCAACCTGGTGTGCAAGCCACAGGTCGCAGGTCCACGATACAAGTGCACTGCCAGAGGGACCTACGGCACAATCCTGCCTTGTGTGCTGAGGCCACACAGTCAATTGTATGACAGAGGGTTCAGGGCCCTCAAAGGGAGTTGAACAGCAGAGTAAATGTACATGCACCCCCACTGACCCTCAAAAATGGAAAACTGAGGAAGCAGAACCATCGGGGAAAGGGGTACAATTCAGAGCAGAGACAATAAAGGTATGAAATTCAAGGAACCCATCTCCTGTGAAGGCAAGTTCCAGACCATTAGACTTCTAGGGGTTTCAACCCCTCAGACCCAAAGCAGGGAGCCCAGGGCCAGAAAGATACAGCAAAAATGGGGGGACAAGGAAACAACCACTAAAGAAAAGCAAAGAAAAGAAAAGAAAAGAAAAGGTGGAATCGCCAGAAAAGGAACTAAATGAAATGGAGGCAAGCAATATGTCAGAAAAAGAATTCAGAGTAAGGGTCATGCAGTTCCTAAACCAGCTGGATAAGAAAATAACATGTGTAAGAATCAAGAGGAAATGAAGAATGATATAAATGCAGTAAAGAACACAATGGAAGGTTTCAACAGTAGATGAGAAGAAGCAGAGGACCAAATCAGTGAACAAAACAATCAATCTGAACAGCAACTGGAGAAAAAAAATTAGAAAGCAGGAGGAGATCTTAAGGGAGCTTTGGAACAACATGAACTGAAGCAACATCCGTATAATAGTGGTGCCAGAAGGACAAGAATAGGAGCAAGGATTAGAAAACCTATTTGAAGAAATAATGGCAGAAAATTTCCCTGACTTGGGGAGGAAAAAAGTCACACAAACATAGAGAGTCTCAAACAAGATGAACTCAAAAAGACCGACATCAAGCCATGTCATGATTACAATGGCAAATGTTAACGACAAAGGGAGAATCTTAAGGGCTACAAGAAAGAGACAGAAAGTTCCCTGCAAGGGATCTCCCATTAGATTATCAAATTATTTATCAACAGAAACACATCAGGCCAAAAAGGAATGGAATGAAGTAAACAAATTGATGCAGAGCAAGGGACTGAATCCAAGAATATTATACCCAGTAAGGCTATCATTCAAAATTGAAGGGGAAATCAGGAACTTTGCAGACAAAAAAAATGCTAAGAGAGTTTATTACTACCAAGCCAGCAATGCAAGAAATGATAAAAGGACTGGTGTAAAAAGAAGAAATAGGAAGGGAAGACAGAACACTGGCATAAAGAATAAAAATGGGACAAACAAGTACTTATAAATAATAACCTTAAACATAAATGGATTAAATGCTCCAATCAAAAGAAATCACGTGGCTGAATGGATAAAGAAACATGACCTGTATATATGTTGTCTATAATAGACCCACCCCTGAACAAGGTACACACACAGACTGAAAGTGAAGGGATGGAAAAAAAGTTCTTCAGGTTAATGGAAATGAATAAAAAGCTGAGGTAGCAATACTTACATCTGAGAAAATAGAACTCAAAGTGAAGGCCATAACAAGAAATAAGGAAGGCCACTTCATAATACTAAAGGGATCAATACAACAAGAGGATATAACATATATGCACCAAATAGAGGAGCACCCAAATACATTAAAAAAAAAAACTTCTGGAAGATATCAAAGGTGAGATCGACAGCAATACAATCATAGTAGGGGACTTAAGTACCCCATTGATATCACTGGATAAATCTTCAAGACAAAAAAATCAACAAAGAAACAACAATCCCAAATGACTCACTAGATGAGATGGACTTAATTGACATCTTCAGAACATTTCACCCCAAAGCTATGGAATATACATTCTATTCAAGTGCACATGGGACATTTTCAAAGATAGACCACATATTGAGACAAAGGCAAAGTCTTTTCAAATTCAAAAGATTGAAATCAGATCAAGCATTTTCTCAGATCACAATGGCATAAAATTTGAAATCAACTACAATAAAAATAATTTTAAAAAATCAAATACGTGGAAGCTAAAAATCATGCTATTAAGCAATGCTTGGGTTAACAAAGAGATAAAAGGAGAAATAAAAAACACATCCTGGAAACAAATGACAATGAAAACACAACAATCCAAAATGTATGGGACACAGTGAAAGCAGTCCTGAGTGAGAAGTTCATAGCACTACAGCCCCACCTCAAAAAACAAGAAAAACTGTCAGTAAAATATCTAACCCTACAACTTAAAGAATTGACAAGAGAGCAACAAGAAAAGTCTAGAGTAAGCAGAAAGAAGGAAGTATTAAAGATCAGAGCAGCAGTAGTTGACATAAAGGCCAAAAAAGAAAAAAGAAAAAGAAAGATCAATAAAACTAAGAACTAGAGTTAAAATAAATAAATAAATAAATAAATAAATAAATAATAAATAAATAAGGGAAAAAAACCAAAAAACTAAGAACTGGCTCTTTGAAAGGATAAACAAGATTGATGAACTGCTAGCCAGGCTCAACCAGAAGCAAAGTTAGAGGACCCAAATAAACAGAATCAGAAATGAAAGAGGCAAAATAACAACAGACCCCACAGAAATACAAAGGATTGTAAAATAAATAATATGAACAACTCTATTCCAACAAATTGTACAACCTAGACAAAATGGACATATTCCTAGAAAAATACAATATTCCAAAACTTAATCAAGAAGAATAGAAAAATCTGAATAGGGTGATAACTATGGAGGAAATTGAAGCAGTGATCAGAAAACTTCCAGCAAACAAAAGCCCTGGGCCAGATGGCTACACAGGGAAGTTTTACCAAGTATTCAAAGAAGAACTATAACCCACCCTCCTCAGACTATTCAAAAAAAATCCAGACTCTTTCTATGAATCCAGCATTACCCTAATCCTAAAACAAGGTAAGACACTACAAAAAAAGAGAATTACAGGCCAATATCCTTGATGAACATAGATGCTAAAATTCTCAACAAAATTCTAGCAACTCAGATCCACCACTACATTAGAAATATCACACATCATAACCAAGTGGGATTTATTCCAGGGATGCAAGGATGATAAATATTCACAAATCAATAAATGTGATACATCACATAAACAAACTGAGAGACAAAAATCACATAATCATATCGATTGATGCAGAAAAGGCATTTGACAAAGTCCAGCATCCTTTTCTAATAAAAACGCTTAGCAAAGTGGAAATAGAAGGATCATACCTCAACAAAATAAAAGCCTTATATGACAAACCTACAGCCAACATCATACTCAATGGGAAAAAACTAAAACCATTTCCCTTAAGAACAGGATCAAGACAGGGATGCCCGCTTTCACCACTCCTGTTCAACATAGTACTAGAAGTACTAGCCATAGCGATCAGACAAGAAGAAGAAATAAAAGGCATCCAAATTGGAAAAGAAGAAGTAAAATTGCCATTATTCGCAGATGACATGATACTGTACATAGAAAACCCTGAAGCGTCCATCAAAAAATTATTAGACTTGCCCTAACTGGTTTGGCTCAGTGGATAGAGCTCTGGCCTGCGGTCTTAGGGGTCCCAGGTTCGATTCCGGTCAAGGGCATGTACCTTATTTGCGGGCACATACCCAGTAGGGAGTGTGCAGGAGGCAGCTGATCGATGTTTCTCTCTCATCAATGTTTCTAACTATTCCTCTCCCTTCCTCTCTGTAAAAAATCAATAAAATATATTTTTAAAAAAACTATTAGACTTAATAAACGAATTTGGCAATGTAGCAGGTTACAAAATTAACGCCAAGAAATCTATGGCATTTTACACACCAATAGTGAACTTACAGAAAGAGAAATTACAAAAACAATCCCATTTACCATTGCACACAAAAAATTAAGATACCTAGGTATAAACTTAACTAAGGAGGTAAAAGACCTGTACTGGGAAAACTACAAGACATTGAAAAAAGAGATAGAGAAAGACATAAACAGGTGGAAGAACATACCGTGTTCATGGATTGGTAGAATCAACATCATTAAAATGTCTATAGTACCCTAAGCAATCTATAAATTCAATGCACTCCTCATTAAAATACCAATGGAATATTTCAAAGACCTAGAACAAATGCTACAAAAATTTGTATGGAATAAAAAAGATCCCCAATAGCTACAGCAATCTTGAGGGAAAATGAACCAAGTTGGAGAGATTACAGTACCAGGCATCAAGTTATACTACATAACCACTGTTCAAAAAACAGCATGGTACTGTTGTAAGAACAGACACATAGACCAATGGAACAGAACAGAATATCCAGCAATCGACCCAAACCAGTATGCTCAATTAATATTTGACAAAGAACAATGGGGTCAAGATAGCCTCTTCAATAAATGCTGTTGGATAAATTGGACAGATACTGGCAAAAAAATGAAACTTGACCACCAACTTATACCACACCAAAAAATAAAATAGGTTAAAAAACTTAAATTTAAATTGGGAAACCATAAAAATCTTAGAAAAATCATAAGCAGCAAATTATCAGATATAGCTCATAGCAATATGTTTACTGACTCAACTCCTAGGACAATGGAAACAAAGGAGAAAATAAACAAACAGGACTACATCAAAATAAAAAGCTTCTGCACAGCAAAAGGAACCATCAACAAAGCAACAATAGAGCTTGCTGCATGGGAGAACATATTTGCCAATGTGACATCTGATAAGGGTTTAATCTGCAAAATACATAGCAAACTCATACAACTTAACAAAAGGAAGATAAACAATACAATCAAAAAATGGGCAAAGGACCTAAATATACACTTTTCGAAAGTGGACAGACAGAAGGCCACGAGACATATGAAAAAATTAGAGGCCTGATGCATGAAAATTTGTGCAAAAGTAGACTTTCTTTCCCCAGCTGTCAGCACCGGCTTCCCTCTGGCACCAGGGACCCGGGCTTCCCTCCTCCAGCCACCCGCAGGCACCCAGGACCCGGGCTGGCTTCTCTCCAGCCCTGGCTTCATCAGGAAGGACATCCAGAATGACATCCGGAAGGACGTTTGGTCTAATTAGCATATTACCCTTTTATTATTATAGATGCTCAAAGTCACTAATCATCTGCCAGATGTAAATCAAAATGACAATGAGGTACCATCTCACACCTGTCAGAATGGCTATCATCAACAAATCAACAAAGTACAAGTGTTGGCGAGGATGTGAAGAAAGGGGTACCCTCATACACTGCTGGTAGGAATGAAGACTGGTGCAGCCTCTGTGGAAAACAGTATGGAGTTTCTTCAAAAAATTAAAAATAGAACTCCCATTTGACCCAGTAATCCCAGTCCTAGGAATCTATAATAATAAAAGCGTAATATGCTAATCAAACCGGACAGCTGAACGACCTTCTGGACGACCTTCTGGATGAAGCCAGGGCTGCAAGGTCTAAGCCCCTTTCACGAATTTAATGCATCGGGCCTCTAGTATATCATAAGAAATCAGAAACACCAATCAGAAAGGATACATGCACCCTTATGTTCATAACAGCACAATTTACAATAGCTCAGATTTGGAAACAGCCTAAGTGCCCATCAGCAGATCAGTGGATTAAAAAACTGTGGTACATCTACAAAATGGAATACTATGCCACTATTAAAAAGAAAGAACTTTTACCATTTGCAACAGCATGGTTAGAACTGGAGAGCATTATGCTAAGCCAAATAAGCCAGTCAGAGAAAGAAAAGTATCACATGATCTCACTTATTTGTGGAATATAAAGAGCAACATAAACTGATGAACAAAAACAGATCCAGTGACACAGAATCATCGCACAGACTGTCAAACCTTAGAGGGAAGGCAGAGGAGGGTGAGCAGGGGTTGGGGGGTGAGAGGAGACAGATCAACCAAAGAACTTGTGTACATATAAGCATAACTAATGGATGCAGACAATGGGTGGGGAGGTGAAGGTTGGGGCTGGGAGGTGGGGGCAGGCTGGAAGAGGACAATGCAGAGGAAACAGGGACATATGTAATGCTCTCAACAATAAAGAATTTTTTTAAAAAGAGATGTGGAATTCCCTTAAAAAGTAACTCTCACAAAGAGCAACAACAGCAACAAAAAAAGAAGCTATAGTCAGAAAAAAGTCAGAAGGCATAGGTTATTTAAATACAATTGCCATAGCTGGGTGTCCCATGTAGCACAGTAACATCTCACAGTCATATATCTTAAGCCATGTAATTACTAGTAAATTACTTTTCAGAGAGAAATAGCATATTTTCCTGCTCTTTGTAGAAAGACTACAACAGTATTTAGAATGGCTAGAATGGATGATGGTGTTACAGAGAACCGGAATAAATCAAGCAATGCTCGGAGAGTTTGGAGCCACACTTTATTCACCGCGGTGGGCTCAGAGAAAATGAATTCAAATTCTAAGCAAAGCTAAAAGCAGAACTTCCCTTTTTATTAAAGAGCCAGCCCTATGTGTGCTTTGTGGTTATCTCGCTGGTGGCCTTGAAAACAACACAGTTCTATCCAATTAAAAAATACATCTGGCATGGCATTGAGAGTATGGGCAGGCATATCTAGTCTCTGGCCTACAAGGTCAGACAGCTAAGTTTATCTTCCTCATTATTCAAGCAGGCTAAAGCAAGCTAGAAAGCAAAGTTATTTTTTTTAGAATAAGAGGCTGTCTAAAGAATAGCAGAGAATTCTAAACAGTAGTTTTACAAAGTAGGGGTTAGCCTTCTCAATGGTAACTTCTGACATCTTGCATGTTAGACGAACTATGGAGAAATAGCACAATAATAATCTTTTGAGAACATATATACATATGGAGTTATTCTACAGGACCAAAGATTAGATTGTTTTCCACAGTTAGTGCCTCGCAGCAGAATAAGGACTATCTACCTATTGTAAACAGTTCTCAAGTTACTCATAGTTGTAGTTCCCAAACCATGCAATGAAACATGGTAACATATCACCTCACTCATTTGTGGAATATAAAGAACATCATAAACTGATGAACAAAAATAGATACAGAGACAAAGGAGCATTGAACAGACTGTCGAACTACAGCAGGAAGGCAGGGGAGAGTTGGGGGGGTGGTAAGAGATCAACCGAAGGACTTGAAGACACTGGGGGCTGGGGGTGAGGACATGTGTCGGGGGGTAGGGAACTCCAGGGGGAGGTCAATGGGGAAAAAGGAGACATATGTATTACTATTTATAATACTTTAAACAATAAAAAAATCAAAGGGGTGCCACAAGTAATTTTAAAATTTTGAACTGGCAGTTTCAGATAAATACTGTTTCAACATTAGATTATTTCCCATTCTTTTGATTATGTCATTCATATTCTTTTTTATTTTTAATTTAATTTTATTTATCACCATTTATTGCCTCCATGCCTCTTCTACCTCCAGCTATCACCTTACCCACCCCACCCTGCAATCACCACACTGTTGTCCATGTTTATGAGCTCTCTCTCTTTTTCTTTTTTGCTAATCCCTCCACAATCCACAACACCCGCCACCACCTCCACCACCAGAGCTGTTGGCCTGCTCTCTATGAGTCTTTCTCTATATTTCTTGGTAGTTCGGTGTGCTCATTAAATTCCACATATGAGTGAAATCATATGGTACTTGTCTTTCTCTGACTGGTTTATTTTGCTTAGCATAATGTTCTCCAGGTCCATCCATGATGTTGTAAATGGTAAAATATTCTTCCTTTTTACGGTGGAGTAGTATTCCATTATGTAAATATACCACAGCTTTTTTAAAAAAGTATCTTTATTGTTGAAAGTATATGTGCCCTTTGTTTTTTCCCATTGATCCCCTCCACCCTGTATTTGCCCATTTCAGGCCTTCACCACACTATTGTCTGTGTCCATGGACTATGCATGTATAAGTTCCCCAGTTAATCTCTCCTCACCTACTCTCCATCCTCATCTTCCCTCTGAAATTCATCAGTCTGTCCCATGTTTCTATGTTTCTGGACCTATTTTCTCATCCACTCATCTGATGGACATTTGGGCTGCTTCCAAATCTAGGCTATTGTAAATAATGCTACAACAAATAGGGGTACATATATTCTTTCAAACGAGTGCATTGGGTTTCTTTGGATAAATTCCAAGAAGAGGAATTGCTGGGTCATAAGGCAGTTCCATTTTTAATTCTTAATTTTTTGAGGTAGCTACATACAGCTTTGCACAGTGGCTGTACCAATCTGCATTTCAACCAAAGTGCATGAGGGTTCCTATTTGTCCACTGCCTTGACAACTTGTTTGTTGATTTATTCATGATAGCCATCCTGACTGGTGTGAGGTGATATTTCATTGTGGTTTTAATTTTCATTTCTGATGATTAGTGATGTTGAGCATCTATATATATAAAAGGCGAATATGCAAAGTGTCCTCTCGGGAGTTCAGCGGGGAGACCAGGAGTTTGATCGCTTGCTATGACGTGAACTGACCAACAGGGTGCAGCACGGAACATGGCCGATGACCAGCAGCAGTTGTGGGGTGCTGAGGGAGCGAGGGAAGGAGGAAGCAGGGAGGCGGGGGGGGGGGAACTGTGTGGTGGCAGCATGTGCATGGCGAGGGAAGGAGGAGGTGGGGAGGTGGGGAAGCTGATTGGCTCTGATCGCCCGCCAGGCCTAGGGACCCTACCCATGCATGAATTTTGTGCACTGGCCATCTGTATTCCTCTTTGAAGTGTTTATTCAGATCTTGGGCCCAATTTTTAATTGAATTGTTTGTGGGGTGTTTTTTTTTTGGTGTTGAGTTTCATAAGTTCTTTATCAATTTTTGGATATTAACCCCTTATCAGATATATCATTGGTGAATATGTTCTCCCATTCTGTGGGTTGTCTTTTCATTTTGTTGATGGAATCCTTTGTTGTGCAAAACTCTTTAGTTTGGTATATTCCCATTTTTTTTCTTTAAAAAAAAAGATTTTTATTGATTTCAGGGAGGAAGGGAGAGGGAGAGAGATAGAAACATCAATGATGAGAGAGAATCATTGATTGGTTGCCTCCTGCACACCCCACACTGGGGATTGAGCCCACAACCTAGGCATATGCTCTGACCAGGAATCAGATCATGACCTTCTGTTTCACAGAAGGTCAACCACTGAGCCACGGTGGTTGGGCTGTTTATTTTATTTTATTTCCTTTCCCTAGGAGATATATCTGAAAAAATATTGCTAGCAGAAATGCTTGAGATTTTATTTCCTATGCTATCCTCTAGGGTTATTATGGTTTCAGGTCTAACATTTAACTCTTTAATCTATTTTTATTTTATTCTTTTGCACAGTGTAAAAATTTGGTCTAGTTTAATTTTTTTGTGTGTGTGTTTATCAGTCTAATCTTCTCAACACTATTTATTGAATAGACTGTCTAGTCCATTGTATGTTTTTGCCTCATTTGTCAAATGTTAATTGACTATAAAAACATGGTTTTATTTTGGGGCTCTCTATTCTCTTCCATTGATCTATATGTCTGTTTTTATGCCAGTACCATGCTGTTTTGATTACCATGGACTTGTAGTATAGTTTGATATCAGGTAGCATGATTCCTCCAACGTTTTTCTTCTATCTCAAGATTGCTGATGCTAATTGGGGTCTATTTTGGTTCCATATAAATTTTTGGAACATTTGTTCTATATCTCTAAAGAATGCCATTGGTATCTTGATAGGAATTGCATTGAATCTGTAGATTGCTTTGGGTGGTATGGATACTGGTATTTTTTTAAAAAATATATGTTATTGATTTTTTTACAGAGAGGAAGGGAGAGGGATAGAGAGTTAGAAACATCAATGAGAGAGAAACATCGATCAGCTGCCTCCTGCACACCCCCTACTGGGGATGTGCCCACAGCCAAGGTACATGCCCTTGACCGGAATCGAACCTGGGACCCTTGAGTCCGCAAGCCGACGCTCTATCCACTGAGCCAAACCGGTTACAGTGATACTGGTATTTTAATGATGTTAATTCTTCCTACCCATGAACATGATATATGCTTCCAATTATTTCTATCTTCCTTAATTTTTTTAGTGTCATAATTTTCTGCGTACAGGTCTTTTATATATTTGGTTAAATTTATTGGTATATTTTTATTCTTTTTGAAGCAATTGTGAATGGGATTAATTGGATGTGTGGTTTTTTTATTTTTCGTTTTGTTTTGTTTTTGTTTTTTTCATTTCTCATTCTGATAGTTCATTATTGGTACATAAAAATGTAACTGATTTCTAGATATTTATTTTGTATCCTGCTATTTGTTGAATTTGTTTATCAGTTCTATTAGTTTATTATTGGAATTGTAGTGTTGTCTTATCTACATATCATGTCATCTGCAAATATGACAGTTTATTAATTCCTTTAACATTTGGAGGCATTTTAATTTCTT
>NW_005871052.1:4846985-4887707 GCF_000147115.1 Myotis lucifugus | reverse complement strand
CCCCCAATGGCCTGGTCACCCCTTACTGCCCCCCGTGCCTGCCTTGTTGCCCCCAACTGCCCCCGTGCCTGCCTTGTTGCCCCCCCCCCCCCCCCTGAAAATCCCTCAAAGCCCTCCTCTGCTTGCCTGGTCACCCCACGCAGCCTGCTGCTCAGTCATTTGGATGCCCCTCACTAACCTCCCTGCTGGCCTGGTCACCCCATGCATCCTGTTCCGTCGTCTGTTTGGTTGCGATGGTCACTTAGGCTTTTATATATATATAGATGGGTGCCGTATTTTATCAAATGCTTTTTCTGCATCCACTGATATAATCATATGGTTTTTATTGTTCAATTTGTTTATGTGGTGTATCACATTTTTTTAATGGATATTGTACCAACCTTGCATTCCTGTATTAAATCCCACTTGATCATGGTGTCTGATATATTTAATATATTGCTGGATTCAGTTTGCTAATATTTTGTTGAGGATATTAACATCTATGTCCACCAGGGATATTGGCCTATAATTTTTTTCTTTGCCGTTTCTTTATTTGGTATTGGAATTAGTTTAATGTTTTCCTCATAAAGTTAGTTTGGGAGCCCTCCCTGCTGTTGAACTTTTTGGAATAGGTGTTATTTTCTTTTTTGAATGTTTGGGGAAAAAATTCACATTTAAAGCCATTGGATCCAGGGCTTTTGTTTGTTGGGATTTTTTAATTATTACTGCTTCAATTTCACTACTTATAATCTGTCTATTCAGATTCTCTTATTTTTCCTGATTTAATTTTAGAAGGTTGTATGTTCCCAGGAATTATACATTTTTCCAGATTGTCCAATTTGTTGGCATATAGTTGTTCATAATATTTTCTTACAATCCTTGGTATTCCTTTGATGTCAGTTGTTACTTCTCTTTTATTTATGATTTTATTTATTTGTGTTCTTTCTCTCTCTCTTTTTTTTTCATAAGTCTGGCTAAAGGTTTCTCAATCATGTTTATCATTTCAAAGAACCAGCTCTTGGTTTCATTGATCTTTTGTATTGTTTTTTAAAATTTATTTCATTTATTTCTTTTCTTTTAAAAAATATTTATTGTTGCAAGTATTACATAAGTCCCCCTTTTTCCCCATTGACCTCTTCCAGCCCATTCCCCCACCCCAGGCCCTCACCACCCCATTGTCTGTGTCCATGGGTTATGCATATATGCATACAAGTTCATTGGTTGATGTCTTTCCACCCACCCTCCCCTGCCTTCCCTCTGAGGTTCGACAGTCTGTTCCATGCTTCTATGCCTCTGGGTTTATTTTTGTGCATCGGTTTATTTTGTTCATTATATTCCACATAGGAATGAAATCATGTAATACTTATTTGTCTCTGCCTGGCTTATTTTGCTTAGCATAATATTCTCTAGGTTCATCCATGCTGTTGAAAATGGCAAGAGTTCTTTATTTTTTACAGTAGTATACTATTTCATTGTGTAAATGTATCACAGGGTTTTTTTTTAATATATTTTACTGATTTCTTACAGAGAGGAAGGGAGAGAGATAGTCAGAAACATCGATGAGAGAGAAACATCGATCAGCTGCCTCCTGCACACCCCCTACTGGGGATGTGCCCGCAACCAAGGTACATGCCCTTGACTGGAATCGAACCTGGGACCTTTCAGTCCGCAGGCCGACACTCTATCCACTGAGCCAAACCAGTCAGGGCTGTATCACAGGTTTTTTATCCAGTCATCTACTGAAGGGCATTTAAGCTGTTTCTAAATCGTAGCTATTATAAATTGTGCTGCTATGAACATAGGGGTGCATATATTCTTTCTGATTGGTGTTTCTGATTTCTTATGATATATTCCTAGAAGTGGGATCATTGAGTCGAATGGGAGTTCCATTTTTAATTTTTTGAGGAAACTCCATACTGTTTTCCACAGTGGCTGCACCAGTCTGCATTCCCACCAGCAGTGTACTACGGATCCCTTTTCTCCACATCCTCGCCAACACTTGTCATTTGTTGATTTGTTGATGACAGCCACACTGACATGTGTGAGGTGATAGATACCTCATTGTCACTTTGATTTGAATCTCTCAGATGATTAGTGACTTTGAGCATTTTTTCATATGCCTCTTGGCTATCTGTATTTCCACTTTGGAGAAGTGTCTGTTTAGGTCCATTGACCAATTTTTAATTGGATTGTTTGTCTTCCTTTTGTTAAGTTGTATGAGTCCCCTATATATTTTGGAGATTAACCCCTTATCAGATGTATCATTGGAAAATATATTGTCCCATGCAGTGGGCTATCATCTCATTTTGTTGATGATTTTTTTTTTCTGTACAGAAGCTTTTTATTTTGATGTAGCCCGATTTGTTTGTTTTCTCTTTAGTTTCCATTGTCCTAGGACTGTGGTTCTCAACCTTCCTAATGCCGCGACCCTTTAATACAGTTCCTCATGTTGTGGTGACCCCCAACTATAAAATTATTTTCATTGCTACTTCATAACTGTAATTTTTCTACTGTTATGAATCATAATGTAAATATCTGATATGCATGATATACTTTCATTGTTACAAATTGAACATAATTAAAGCATAGTGATTAATCACAAAACAATATGTAATTATATATGTGTTTTCCGATGGTCTTAGGCGACCCCTGTGAAAGGGTTGTTCGATCCCCAAAGGGGTCTCGACCCACAGGTTGAGAACCGCTGAGGTGTATCAGTAGAAAAATTGCTAAGAGAGATTAGATTTAGCTACTTATGCTTTCTTCAAGGATTTTTATGGTTTCACATCTTACATGTAAGTCTTTTATTCATTTTGAGTTTATTCTTGTTTATGGTATAAATTGGTGGTCTAGTTTCATTTTTTTTGCATGTATCTGACCAATTTTCCCAAAGCCAATTATTGAAGAGACTGTCTTTGCTCCATTGTATGCTCTTGCCTCCTTTGTCAAATATTAATGGAGCATAATAATGGCTTGGGTCAATTTCTGGATTCTCTGTTCTATTCCATTTATCTATATGCCTGTCTTGTGCCAGTAATGGATAGGGAATTACAAGACTAAAGCTAAATAAGAGAAGGAAGAAAGTAGATGTCCATTTTGCCTTTTTTCTTTGAGAATATAAATTTATTCTACTTCCTTTTAGTGCAGTCAGAGTATCTTGAGGTAAATAAACATTGGATCTATCTTCCTGAATAGCAATGGGAAGATCAGAAGGTTAGAGATGTTAAGGGAAATTTTTACCCAAATATCCTGTCTTTGCAACTACTAATTTCTGTAAGTCAGAAATAAGACATGGGTCTCACCAGGCTAAAATCAAGGGCTATGTTCATTTCTGGAGAACCTGGGGAAAATTCTATTTTCTTTTCTCTTCCAGATTTTAGGGGCAAACTTCACTCATTGGCTCAGAACTCCTTTCTCCCATCTTCAAAGTCGTCAATATTATATCTCTTTGACCATATTTCCTCAGTCACATCTTTCCTTTTTATATAATTTATTGGAGTAATACTGGTTAACAAAATTATACACGTTTCAGGTGCACAATTGTACAATACATCATCTATACACTGTATTGTGTCCTCACCACCCCAAGTCAAGTCTCCTTCCATTACCATTTATCCTCCACATAACATCCTCAAATTCCCCTCACTTCTCCCCCTGGATATCACCACGCTGTTTTCCATGTCCACGAGTCTCTTCTTATTTATTTTGTTTTTGCTCAATCCCTCCCCACCCCCTACCAAACCCCTTCCCAATAGCTGTTAGCCTGCTCTCTATCTATGAGTGTCTATATTTTGCTTGTTAGTTCCTATTATTCATTAGGTTACATATATGAGTGAAATTATATAGTACCGGTCTTTCTCTGACTGACTTATTTAGCTTAGCATAATGTTCTCAAGGTCTACCCATGCTGTCACAAAGGGAAAGATTTCCTTTTCTATGGCAGAGTAGTGTTCCACTGAGTAATTGTACCATTGGTTATTTTTATTCATTCTTAAAAATCTTTATTGTTGAAAGAATTATATATGCTCCATTTTCCCCCAATGACCCCACTCTTACACCCCGCTCCAAGCCTTCACCACACTATTGCCTATTGTCTGTGTCCAAGGGTTATGCATATATACGTAGAAACAAACACAGCATACTCTGGTTTCTCTTCAGATCTCATAAATCTTTCGCCTTTTAGAAACAAACACAGGGAAGCAACCAAAATGTCGAGACAAAAAAAAAACACACAAAAAAACAAAACATGTCACAAATGAAAGAAATGGAATAAAGCAAACTACTAGATACAGAGTTCAAAACCATGGTTGTAATGTTACTCAAAGATCTTCATGAGAGCTTCAAGGGACTTAGTGAGACTTAGTCAAAGACATGAAAAATGGACCAGTCAGAAATTAAGCATACACTAACTGAAATAAAGAATAATTTACAGGTATTCAACAGTAGAATAGAGGATTCCAAGAATCAATTCAATGATTTGAAATATGAGGAAGCAAAAACACCCAATCAGAAGAGCAAAAAGAAGAAAGAAACCAAAAATATGAAGATAGTGTAAGAAGCATCTGGGGCAACTTCAAGCATACCAACATTCGCTTTATGGTGGTTCCAGAAGGAGGAGAGAGAGAGAGCAAGATATAGAAAACCTATTTGAAGAAATAATGACAGAGAACTTCCCCTACCTGGTGAAAGAAATAGACTTACAAGTCCAGGAAGTGCAAAGAGTCCCAAAAAAGAGGAACCCAAAGAGGCCCACACCAAGACACATCATAATTAAAATGCCAAGGGTTAAAGACAAAGAGAGAATCTTAAAATAAGCAAAAGAAAAGCAGTTAGTTACCTACAAGGGAGTGCCCATACAACTGTCAGCCGATTTCTCAACAGATACTTTGCAGTCCAGAAGGGAGTGGCAAGATATATTCAAAGTGATAAATAGTAAGGAACTACAACCAACTTTACTCTCCCCAGCAAAGCTATCATTTAGAATTGAAGGTCAGATAAAGAGCTTCACAGATAAGAAAAAACTAAAGGATTGCATCATCACCAAACCAGTATTACATGAAATTTTGAAGGGTATTCTTTAATAAGAGGAAGAAGAAAAAAAGATAAAAAATATAAACAATGAAGTGGCATTAAATATATATCTATCAACCATTGAAACTAAAAATCTAAATAAATGAACAAGAAATTTAATGAACAGAATAAACTGGTGAATAAAATAGAATCGAAAGCATGGAAATGTGAAACAGACTGACAAATCTCAGAGGGAAGCAGGGGATGGATGGGCAGAAAGAGATTAACCAAAGATCTTACCTATGGACACAGACAATAGGTTGGTGAAGGCCTGGGATGGGGCAGGGGAGGAACCGGGTGAAGAGGGGACAATGGGAGGAAAAAGGGGGGACATCTGTAAGATTTTTTAAAAAGAAAAAAATCATCTCTTTTTGTGTGTCAATATCAACTGGCTATTGCAATATGTAGCTGCCTAATTAGATTATTGCCTTTATTTACTTCTCTAATTCAGCCTTCATTTGTTTTTAGGCTATTTTTCCTAATATTGAGCTCTTTATTTGTGCCAAAATCATTTTTATGTCTCCAATACTCCTCCTTCCTCACAGAATGAAGTTGAAAGTCCTTACATTGATATTCAAATCTCCCATTCCTCAAATTTGATCTCATTTCAATTTTCTGAGTTCATCTCTTACAGCCTCCTTCACAACCAAAATGAATTACCTGCCATTCACAAAACATACTGTGCATTTCACTGTCTCTGTATGTTCTGGTAGAATTTGATTTCTCTTTCTGCTCTGCATTTTGTAATTCTTATCCTCTCTTCAATTTTCTTCTTGTAAATGGCTCTTTTAAACCTTCTTTGATTATCAGCAACATATATCTTCTTACCCCAGAACTGCCCTCTCTTGCTTCTAAACTCCTTGATCACTTTATCTTCGTGTGTGTTTTTCTTATTTGTGTGTGTGTGTGTGTGTGTGTGTGTGTGTTGTTGTTGTTGTTGTTGTTGTTAATCCTCACTGAAGGGTATTTTTTCCATTCATTTTTATAGAAAGTCGAAGGAAGGGGGTGAGACAGAGAAAGAGAAACATCAATGTGAGAGAGACACATCAATTGGTTTCCTCCTGCACACCCCCCAACTGGGACCGGGGATCAAGTCTGCAACCAAGGTATGTGCCATTGCCTGGAATTGAACCCGGGCTGACATTCGTTAAACCACTGAGCAAAACTTGTTAGTTTTGATCACTTTATCTTAATGTTTCTTGTTACCTTGCACTTTGTACATTGTATTCTAGTTATTTGTGCACATGTTATATTCCTCCTACTGCATTGTGACCTTCATAATTATGATAGGAAATCTTAGTACTTACTAATGCTTATTGAATTCTTATAGCTCAGAATGACTGAATAGTAATAAGGGACCAAGTATGTAGGAAAGGCTGAATAAATGTTATCTATCATTAATGTTATTATTGTTGCTGCTCATGTTTTAAACAAATACTCCCAAATTTATCCACTGCCTTTTCAAAAATACGCACCTTCGGAAGTCAAAACCATCCAGCCATGTTTTCATCATTCCAAGTTTTTGGTGTTTATTTTCCGTGTGTGTGTGTGTGTGTGTGTGTGTGTGTGTGTGTGTGTTTCTTGGACTTGTCTTCTTTTGAAAATTCTTACTGATAAACAATAATCTAAGAGCCACTTTGCTTGATTGAATCCTGGCTTTGCCACTTCATAGTTGTGTAACCACTCTGTACTTCAGTTTCCTTAACTATAAAATAAGGATAATAATAGTGCCTACTTTGTTTTTTAAAAAATATTTTTTATTTATTTCAGAGAGGGAGAGAACGATAGAAACATCAATGATGAAAAGGACACAGAAAATAGATGGGTGAAGGCCTTGGCTGGGAGGTGGGGGTGGGTTGGGAGAGGTCAATGGGAGAAAAAGGGGACATATGTAATACTTTGTACAATAAAAAATTTTTTACAAAGAAGACCCAGCTCTAACTTTGGGGGGTAGGGGGAAGAAACATCAATGATGAGAGAGAATCGTTGATTGGCTGCCTCCTGCATGCCCCCTACTTGGGATTGAGCCCACAACACAGGCATGTGCCCTTGATGGGAATGGAATCCAGGACCCTTCAGTCCACAGGCCAATGCTCTATCTACTGAGCCAAACCAACTAGAGCAATAGTGCCTACTTTATAGGGTCACTGCAATTATATAAATTAATGTAATAAAGGGCACATAACAATGTTTGCAACATAATACTTACTATATAACTGTTAGCTATTATTATTATATTTGGAGTAATACTATGAAACAGTCACTTTGACATATATTGTCTCATTGAATCCTGAGAATAACTCTGTGAAGTTTCTCTGCTTGCTGTCTTTGCCTCTCAGGTACTTATTCATCCTCTGTCAATGACCCTTCCCTTTTGTTTCCTTAACAAAATTATCTTGTCTTTTCAACTTTTAGAAAAAAATGTGAGTGAACTAATTTTGTCAGTAACTTTTTATAATGTTCAACATAATGTACAACCAGAAATATGGTTTAGTTTATTCTCATTCATTTCTTAATCATTTTCAAGTCCTTGAGAGATAGTGTGCATACCATGCATACAAAAGTATCTCTCAGTAGTGTAGAAACAGGAAGAATGTCCAGGAATAAAATTGCCTATGACTTTCAATAGATAAAATCGAGTATCATAAAATGACTAAAATATAAAGGTTTTCCTTTTTCTGTTTGGTGCTTTCGTTTTTCACTTTCACCTGTTTTCCATTATTTTATTTGTACTTTTTACTGTCCAAACACCAGAGAAGAAAGAAAATCAGCCCAAACCTTGAGTTTCCTCACTTTTTTTTCATTTAAAGCACAGTCTTAAATTCCTTAAACATTATCTAGATTATATACAGGGTGTTCAATTGTCCTATTAATAGCATCTCGGACTTGTTACATGGTTTTTCTTTTTGGCACATGGAATCATATTTCAATGAAACAGGGGTCACAACACAATTTTTTCCTTCCTTTTTGAATTGTTTTGGAGGTGAGGTCAAGGGCTGGTGAAAACTAATTCAGATAGGAAATAGCCAGCAAAAATAATTTTCAAATAACCAATTATCCAGGAGAGGAGTAGAGAGTATATGCTATATTACGATCATTTTCTTTTCCCACTAGTAATGTATCAATGAAATTAAACAAGCAGAAATTGGCCTTCATGCTAGAAAAGCTTTCTGACTATCCTTTTACTTCACTGTGTCTTGCTTTAATCCACTACCCAACATTTGTCAAATATCTGGAAGCATCCTATAGCAGCGCTTCATAATTCAGCTCTGTGATTTACTAATTCTTTCAGCTCCTAGTTGTCTCTCATTTGGCCTTCATGTGGGGTAGCAGTGGTCTATCCCCTTAGGAGCTGTGTGTAGTCCCTCCAGCTTCCATTTCTGATATCAGTCTATCCTGCTCCCTTTCTCCACAGACCTGCAAGATGATGTGTTCCTGCTCAACAACATTGAAATGATCATTGATTTGCAGAAGCCCATTCTTCAGTTTCATTTAGGAGGTCATCTGCCATGTTTTCTGCTCACTATCAAAGGAATTTAAATTAACACATCATAAGTGTAGCAAACTTTATAATGTTCAATATAGTTACCAGCTGTCTTGAAGCTTCTGGAACATCCAGTTCTTGGCCCAAGCATAATGGAAGAACTCTGCCAAGTTGTTTCTTTTTCTCCTCTTCTTTTTCTCTCAATTTCCTTTCTTCACCAGCATGATAAAAAAATGGCTCAATTTGTGCATCTGAGAACCATACATTAATGTGATAAAAGGGAGAAAAGAGTGAGTTCCTTTTAAAAGCAAACTCTGAGAACAATTTTTTAAAAATATATTCTATTGATTTTTTACAGAGAGGAAGGGGGAGGGATAAAGAGTTAGAAACATCGATGAGAGAGAAACATTGATCAGCTGCCTCCTGCACACTCCCTAGTGGGGATATGCCCGCAACCAAGGTACATACCCTTGTCCAGAATTGAACCTGGGACCCTTCAGTCCGCAGGCCGACACTCTATCCACTGAGCCAAACCGGTTAGGGCTCTGAAAACAATTTAATGAACACCACGTTATTACCAAATTGTAGACTAAACAGTGTGTTTGAATATTGGTCAACATACTTCATGCTGTTTGCTGCCAAAAGCATCTTATAAATCTGTAGCTTTCCCTGATTCCCAAGGTTCTTTGCAAAGTACTAAGGTGATGTACATTTTTAATGTGTCAAATAAGGTTTTCAAATAATATTATATTTGGAAAACATTCCCAAGTTAAATATTTACTCTCTCTATCTCTGTGAAATCTATCCACATCTGAGATTCTCAATGCCCCCTTATTGGACGTGGTTCAAACAACAGTCAGAGCATTCTACATGAGGGTGAATGTAATAATGTACCTTTAAAAAAAGAAAGAATAAACAAATAAGTTGTGATTCATTGAGTTCACTAAAACAGACATACCATATTTTGACAGTTTGTGTCTGGCAACATCTGGAACACATTTATATTAAGAGAGTATTTAAGATGCATTGTGAATTAGCTTAAGGAGAAAACTGCATTTGCTTCATTTGCTTGAAAATGTAGAAAAGCCACCATCTAAAGTATTTTTTCAACAAAATTGGAGTTTAAAGAAAAATATATCAACAGTATTTTCACCTCAAATTTAGGATTCATTTTCCATAGGTTTCAAGAAAAAAAAAATTCTTAAGATTAGATACCATTACACTTACTTTTAAACAATAGAATTATAAGCAGAAGTCACAGAGTTTTGTCCCAGTCCTTTCAGTTTTCAGCTCTATGGCCCTGGGACATGAAAATGTGAGCTATTGCTACAGCCTACTGCTTCAATTGAAGAAAAAAGACTGACAGTTTTTCCAGATTAAAAAAATGTTTTTAAATTTATTTCTCTTTTTGGTTTTCCTACTAAACTATTTGAGAGTGAGTTGCAAAAATTATAACTCTTCACCCTAAATATCAGTGTGTATTTCTAAAATAACAAATACAGTATCACATATAACAATAGTACAATTATAAAAATCAGGACAATTAACATTGAAGAAATTCTAGTATCCTGTGTATAGCCAATATTCAATAATGTTGCTAATTATAGGAAAGATTACTTTTAAATTACCTAAATAGATGGAAGAAGTAGAAAGATTAGGTCATAGAAGGAGGTATTATTGTAATAAGAATTGTGTGAATTTGAAAGGCTTCAGTGTGTCTCAAATTACCCTCATTTAAAATGTTCCCCATTGTATGGACAAATGACCCTCGTTCCCTTTTTAATTTCTTTCTTCTCCTTTCCCATCAGCTAGAGTGATATTCTGTAGCAAGGAAAGGGGGAAACTGCTTATTAAGTAAAGTTTTCAGATAATTATTATTGTTGAAAGCTTAATTAACACATTGGTATTAAGAATTCACTGAGGCCCTAGCCTGTTTGGCTCAGTGGATAGAGTGTTGGACTGCAGAATGAAGGGCCCAGGTTTTATTCCAATCAGGGGCACATGCCTGGGTTGTGGGCTCGATCCCCAGTGGGGGGTGTGCAGGAGGCAGCCAATCAATGATTCTCTCTCATCATTGATGTTTCTATCTTTCTCTCCCTCTCCCTTCCTCTCTGAAATCAATAAAAAATATATTTTTAAAAAAGATTTCACTGAAGAGTGCCATCAGAGGAATGACAATGTGAGAGAGCCCCTTGTCCTCTCCTTAAATTTCAACAACTTAACCAACTATAATTCAACAAATAAATCCCTACTCAATACAGACACATGCCTGAGAGACCCTTGCATTGAAACATCCAAAGGTGGGAAACTGAGAATAAATGAGGAGACAAGAAGAGATGAACGTGCAGATGGCCCACAGACACAGCCATGTATCTGGGAGCTCACAGCTTGGTCAGCCAGGAGAGGGGTGAAAGCCAGCAGTAGTGGGTGCTTCCTCTGACCAGGAGGAACAGGGAGCTGTGGGGAAGGGGGAGCTGTCCAACAGGGTGAGCAGCGAAGGAGCAAACAGTGTATGAATCACAAGACTCCAGACAGAGCATGGAGTTCTGCCATGCAGTTCTCCATGATCAGGCTGGTGATGGTGTTTCAGACAAAGAAACAGAATCACAGAGGCTTACAACCACTTGGACTCCCAAAACTCACCTGCTGTTGCCCTTGGAGTGGGGTCCCGGAGCATATTATCTATAAATTAAAAGCTATTACAGTATAACCACTGTATCCCTCTGTGACCAATCCCCATGAGGGGTACTGTGGCGGGACCCCACAAAGGGCACAGGTCACCATTACAGTGAGAGCAAAACAAACCCAAGCCCCAAGCAGTGCAGCTGTACTGTCTTACAGAAGCTGCTGAGATTCAAGACTGGAAGATCACAGAGGCAAAAAAATCTTGTAATTCAGCACCATCTACTGAAAAACAGTCTAATAACCTCTTCAGAGGTAAATGCATAGGTAAAGGAGGACAATAAATACCATGAATAACCACAGTAATGAGCATGACCAGAAAGAAAATGAAAAATCACCAGAAAACCAGCTGGAACACATGGAAATATGTGATATAAATGATAGATTTCAAGATTGAACTTCTGAAAATATGCATCGAGATGCAAGAAACTACTGGCAGGCAATTCAGTGCACTCAGAAAACGTAAATTAGCCAAATAAGTACTTTACCAAAGATATTGAAACTTTATTATTTTTTTAAAAAAATATATTTTATTGATTTTTTTACAGAGAGGGAGAGGGATAGAGAGTCAGAAACATCGATGAGAGAGAGAGAGAAACATTGATCAGCTGCCTCCTGCACACCCCCCTTGCCCACAACCAAGGTACATGCCCTTGACCGGAATCGAACCCAGGACCCTTCGGTCCGCAGGCCGACGCTCTATCCACTGAGCCAAACCAGTCAGGGCGATATTGAAACTTTAAAAAAAGAACCAATCAGATATCCTGGAAATGAGCTTGCAATTAAGATGATTAAGAGTGAAGTACGGAGCATAGAAAACAGAATCAACCAGATGGAGGATAGAATTAGTGATATCAAAGATAGGAATTAAGAAATTATGCAGAGGGAACAAGAGAGAGCTATGAATAAATAAAAATGAAATAGATCTATGAGACCCATCTGACTCCATCAGAAAAAGCAATACTAGAATTATTAGAGGCCCGGTGCACAAATTTGTGCACCAGTGGGGTACCTCAGTCTGGTCTGCAGGATCAGGCTAAAACTGGCTCTCTGACATCCCCCAAGGGGTCCTTTATTGCGAGAGGGTGCAGACCAGGCCGAGGGACCCCACTGGTGCATGATCAGAGCCGTGGAGAGATGTGGGAGGTTGGCCAGCCAGGAAGGGGCCACAAGAGGGCTCTAGGGCATGTCCAGTCCATCTCACTCAGTCCCTATCAGTTGAACCCCAGCAGCAAGCTAACCTACCATCTTCCCCCTGGTGGTCAGTGCACATCATAGCGAGCGGTTGAGCAACCTTAGCATATCATTAGCATATTATGTTTTAATTGGTTGAACAGCTGACTGGTCAACTGGACACTTAGCATATTAGGCTCTTATTATATAGGATAGGCATTGTGGAAGAGGAAAAGAGGGAGCATGGAATGGAGAGTATTCAAACAAATAGTGCATGAGAACTTCCCAGAACTAGAACCTCAAATCCAAGAACCAAACAGAATGCCTAGTTACCTCGATCCAAAGAGGCCCTCTCCAAGGCACTTGGTATTAAAGCTGTCACCAATTAATGACAAAGAGAAGAAAGTGGTGGCCAAAGAGGCAGATGTATCATGCACCTCCTCCTGGGGCCAGGCAGAAAAAGCAACTACATTGGAGAACATCCACCCTGAATTAACAAATTAGACACAGCTGAGGAGACAATTTTCAATAAGGAAGGATGCCTGGAGAATGCACTTGCCAGCCATAACCTGCATGGAATCTCCACCATGCTCTGGCAGTGAGTGGCACAGTATCTCCCAGCAGGCTCCCAGATGTCTGCAGTTGAACACTCACCAGAGTGACCTCCTCAACAGCCCACTGAGACCTGGCATCCCAGGATCCAGCTCCAGGATCCTGACATGACTGCAAGGCTGGGAGACCCCTGTGCCCCACCCACACCCTGTGCCCCAAAACCATGTTTCCAGTCTGATCTGAAGCCACCTGGCACCTGCTACACCTTAAGCCCCAGGACCTCCTGCTGGGGCAACCCGGAGCAACCCAGTGCATGCTCCATTCTGGGCCACAGGAGAGCTCTGACTGTGAAAGCCAGAGAAACCCATGCCTGCTCTACTCCAGCTCCCAGGACAGTGCTTCCAGGGCTACCTGGAGCAACCCAAGGTGTGTTCCACTCTAGGCCACAGGAGAGCACTGCCAGGGTGACCCAGAGCAATCCAGTGTGTGCAGCCAGGGGCCACAGGACCACACTGCAAGTGTGCTGCCAGAGGGACCTAGGGAACCACCCTGCCACAGGTGCTGGTACAGTACAATTAATTGCATGCCAGAAGGCTGAGTCCTCACAGGAAGTCGCACACCAGAGGAACTGTGCATATGTCCCTGCCACACCAAGCATCTGAAGCGGAAAACTGAGGGAACAGATCCATGGGAGAGGGGGATACAACTCAAAGCAGAAACAATAAATGTGTGAGACTCAAGGCAGAAACAGACTATGGACTAATGGTTTCTGAACCATTGGACCTATAGGGGCTTCAAACTCTGAAACCCCAAGCAGGTGCACAGGGCCAGAAAGATATAGCAAAAATGGGGAGACAAAGAAACAATCCCCAAAGGAAAGAAAAGGAGGAATCAACAAGAAGGGAAATAAATTAAATGGAGGCAAGCAATATGTCAGAGAAAGAATTCAGAGTAATAGTCATAAAGATGCTAAACCATCTGGATGATAAACTCACCAACATACGTAAGAATCAAGAGGAAATAAAGAATGATATAACTGCAATAAAGTACATAATAGAATGTTTCAACAGCAGACTAGAAGCAGCAGAGGACCAAATCAGTGAGTTAGAATACAGAGTAGAATAAAAACACCCAATCTGAATAGCAATTGGAGAAAATTAAAAAGCAGGAGGAGAGTTTAAGGGAACTTTGGGACAACATGAAATGAAGCAAAACCCGCATAATAGGTTTTGCCAGAAGGTCAAGAAGAGGAGCAAGGATTAGAAAACCTATTTGAAGATATAATGACAGAAAACTTCTCTAAATTGGGGAATAAAAGAGTAACACAAGCACAGAGTCCCAAACAAGATGAACCCAAAAAGATCAACACCAACACATGTCATAATTACAATGGCAAACGTTAACAACAAAAACAGAATTTTAAGGGCTGCAAGAGAGAGATAGAAAGTTACCTACAAAGGATCTCCCATTAGACTATCAATTATTTCTCAACAGAAACACATAAGACCAGAAGGAAATGGAATGAAGTATACAAAGTGATGCAAGGCAAGGGACTTAATCCAAGAATACTCTATCCAGCAAGGCTATCAATCAAAATTGAAGGTGAAATCAGGAGCTTCACAGACTAAAAAAAGGCTAAGGGAATTTATTACCACCAAGCCAGCAATGCAAGAAATGCTCAAGGGACTGCTGTAAAAAGAAGAAATAGAAACGGAAGAGAGAACACAGGCATAAAGAATAAAAATGGCAACAAACAAGTACCTATCAATAATAACCTTAAATGGATTAAATGTTCCAATAAAAAGACATCAGGTGGCTGAATGGATAAGAAAACATGACTCATATATATGCTGTCTATAAGAGACCCACCTCAGAACAATGGACTCAGACTGAAAATGGAGGGATGGAAAAAAATTTTCAGGCAAATGGAAATGAAAAAAAAAATCTCAGGTAGCAATACTTACATCTGAGAAAATAGACCTCAAAGTGAGGGCCATAAAAAGAGATAAAGAATGTCACTTCATAATACTAAAGTGATTAATACAAGAGGATATAACTCTGGTGAACATATATGCACCCAATACATTAAAAAAAACTTCTGGAAGATATCAAGGGGCATATCTAGAGCAGTACAATCATAGTAGGGGACTTTAATACCACATTGACATCACTGCATAAATATTGTAGACAAAAAAATCCACAAAGAAACAGCAAGGCTAAATGACTCACTAGATCAGATGGAGCTAATTGACATCTTCAGAACATTTCACCCCAAAGCAACAGAATATACATTCTTCTCAAGTGTATATGGGACATTTTCAAAGATAGACCACATATTAGGACACAGGCTGTCTCTTCAAATTCAAGAAGATAGAAATCATATCAAGCATCTTCTCAGATCACAATTGCATAAAATGAGAAATCAACTACAATAAAATTTATTTTATTTTATTTTTATTTTTTTTTATTTTTGCTAAAAGTATTACAAAGGGTATTACATGTGTCCTTTTTCCCCCCCAACCTTGACAAACCCCTGCCCTCCCTTACCCCCCAGTGTCTTATGTCCATTAGTTATGCTTATATAGATGCATACAAGTCCTTCGGTTGATCTCTTACTCCCCTCCCTCCTGTCCCCCAACCCTCCCTGGCCTTCCCACTGCAGTTTGACAATCAGTTTGAGGCAGCTCTGCCTCTGTATCTATTATTGTTCAAAAGTTTGTAATGGTCTTTATTATCCATGAATGAGCGAGATCATGTGGTATTTTTCCTTCATTGACTGGCTTGTTTCACTTAGCATAATGCTCTCCAGTTCCATCCATGCTGTTGCAAATGGTAAGAGTTCCTTCTTTTTTACAGCAGCATAGTATTCCATCGTGTAGATGTACCACAGTTTTCTAATCCATTCATCTACTGATGGGCACTTAGGCTGTTTCCAGATCCTAGCTATGGTGAATTGTGCTGCTATGAACATAGGGGTGCATATATCCTTTCTGATTGGTGTTTCTGGTTTCTTGGGATATATTCCTAGAAGTGGGATCACAGGGTCAAATGGGAGTTCCATTTCCAATTTTTTGAGGAAACTCCATACTGTCTTCCATAGTGGCTGCACCAGTCTGCATTCCCACCAGCAGTGCAGGAGGGTTCCCTTTTCTCCACATCCTCTCCAGCACTTGTCGTTTGTTGATTTGTTGATGATGGCCATTCTGACAGGTGTAAGATGGTACCTCATTGTTGTTTTGATTTGCATCTCTCGGATGATTAGTGACTTTGAGCATGTTTTCATATGTCTCTTGGCTTTCTGAATGTCCTCTTTTGAAAGGTGTCTATTTAGATCCTTTGCCCATTTTTTGATTGGATTGTTTATCTTCTTTTTGTTAAGTTGTATGAGTTCCCTATAAATTTTGGAGATTAGGCCCTTATCAGATATGACGTTGGCAAATATGTTTTCCCATGAAGTGGGTTTTCTTGTTGTTTTGTTGATGGTTTCTTTTGCTGTGCAGAAGCTTTTTATTTTGATGTAGTCCCATTTTTCATTTTCTCTTTAGTTTCAACTGCCCTAGGAGCTGTATCAGTGAAGAAATTGCTTTGGCATATGTCTGAGATTTTGTTGCCTTTGTATTCTTCTAGAATTTTTATGGTTTCCTGTCGTACATTTAAGTCCTTTATCCATTTTGAGTTTATTCTTGTGTATGGTGTAAGTTGGTGGTCTAGTTTCATTTTCTTGCATATATCTGTCCAATTTTCCCAACACCATTTATTGAAGAGACTATCTTGGCTCCATTGTATGTTCATGCCTCCTTTGTCAAAAATTAATTGAGCATATTGGTTCGGGCTAATTTCTGGACTCTCTATTCTATTCCACTGATCTATATGTCTGTTCTTGTGCCAGTACCAGGCAGTTTTGAGAACAGTGGCTTTGTAATACAGCTTGATATCTGGCATTGAGATCCCACCTACTTTGTTCTTTCTCAGGATCGCTGCAGCTATTCGGGGTCTTTTTTTATTCCAGATGAATTTTTGGAGAGTTCGTTCTAGATCTTTGAAGAAGGCCATTGGTATTTTAATGGGAAGTGCGTTGAATTTATAGATTGCTTTGGGTAGTATGGACATTTTAATGATGTTGATTCTACCAATCCAAGAACATGGTATGTTCTTCCATCTCTTTATGTCTTCCTCTATCTCTTTTTTCAACGTCCTGTAGTTTTCTGAGTAGAGGTCTTTTACCTCTTTAGTTAAGTTTATTCCTAGGTATCTTAATTTTTTTGGTGCGATGGTAAATGGGATTGTTTTTATAATCTCTCTTTCTGAAAGTTCACTATTGGTGTATAGAAATGCCTCGGATTTCTTGGGGTTAATTTTGTATCCTGCTACATTGCCAAATTCATGTATTAAGTCTAGTAGTTTTTTGATGGAGTCTCTAGGGTTTTGTATGTATAATATCATGTCATCTGCAAATAAGGACAGTTTTACTTCCTCTTTTCCAATTTGGATGCCTTTTATTTCTTCTTCTTGTCTAATTGCAATGGCTAATACTTCCAGGACTATGTTGAACAAGAGTGGTGAGAGTGGGCACCCCTGTCTTGTTCCTGTTCTTAGGGGAAATAGGTTTAGTTTTTTTTTTAAATATATTTTATTGATTTTTTACAGAGAGGAAGGGAGAGAGATAGAGAGCCAGAAACATCGATGGGAGAGAAACATCGATCAGCTGCCTCCTGCACATCTCCTACTGGGGATGTGCCCGCAACCCAGGCACATGCCCCTGACCGGAATCGAACCCGGGACCCTTCAGCCCGCAGGCTGACGCTTTATCCACTGAGCCAAACCGGTTTCGGCATGGGTTTAGTTTTTGCCCATTGAGTATGATGTTGGCTGTAGGTTTGTCATATAAGGCTTTTATTATGTTGAGGTATGATCCCTCTATCCCCACTTTGCTGAGAGTTTTTATCAAGAAAGGGTGTTGGATTTTGTCAAATGCTTTTTCTGCATCAATTGATATGATTATGTAATTTTTGTCTCTCGGTTTATGTGATGTATCACATTTATTGATTTGCGGTTATTGTACCATTCTTGCATCCCTGGAATAAATCCCACTTGGTCATGGTGTATGGTCTTTCTAATGTATTGCTTAATTCGATTTTCTAGAATTTTGTTGAGGATTTTAGCATCTATGTTCATCAAGGATATTGGCCTGTAGTTGTCTTTTTTTATGGTGTCTTTATCTGGTTTTGGGATTAGGGTAATGCTGGATTTATTGAAAGAACTTGGAAGTGCTCCTTCCTCTTGAACTTTTTGGAATACTCTGAGGAGGATAGGTTTTAGTTCTTCTTTGAATGCTTGGTAGAACTCCTCTGGAAAGGCGTCGGGACTAGGGCTTTAGTTTGCTGGAAGATTTTTGATCACGGCTTCAATTTCATCGGTAGTCATTGGCCTATTCAAGTTTTTTTATTCATCCTGGTTGAGTTTTGGGAGCTTGTATTTTTCTAAGAATATGTCCATTTTGTCTAGGTTGTCCTTTTTGTTGGAATAGAGTTGTTCTTAGTATTTTTTCATAATCGTTTGTATTTCTGTGGGATCAGTTGTTATTTCACCTCTTTCGTTTCTGATTTTGTTTATTTGGGTCCTCTCTCTTTGCTTCTTGGTGAGCCTGGCTACAGGTTCATCAATCTTGTATATTCTTTCAAAGAACCAGCTCTTGGTTTTGTTGATCTTTTGTATTGTTTTTTTTTGTTTGTTTGTTTCTATTTCGTTTACCTCTGCTCTGATCTTTATTATTTCCTTCCTTCTGCTTATGCTGGGCTTTTCTTGTTGCTCTCTTTCTAACTCTTTGAGTTGTATGGTTAGGTAATTTATTACCATTGTTTCTTGTTTTTTTGTGGTAGGCTTGTAGAGCTATGAACTTCCCTCTCATGACTGCTTTCACTTTGTCCCATAGATTTGGGATTGTTGTGTTTTCATTGTCATATGTTGCCATGATGCTTTTTATTTCTTCTTTGATCTCTCTGGTACTTATGAGTTTAAGTATGGACCTATTGTACTCTGAAAAGGTTTGTAGAAATGGAATCAAGGCCCAAATGGGGTAAAAGAATTACCAAGTTAGAAGTTATTATCAGAGCTAGGGCTAGAAACCTGTATCAATCACTGAAGATTGGATACAGGGCTTTCTCTCCCCCCTCCCCCCACTGTCTACACTAGAGCCAATTTAAGACTATCTTGGAGCTCTAAACTATCAACTTAAGTAAATCCATAAAAAATCAGGCTAAATTTGTCTTTGGCATCCTATCAATCACTGTGTTTTTATTTTCTTTATAGATATAATACCCTTAGATTCTCTTCAGATAGTCTAGACAGAGGTTCCATTCCCATAATTTTCTAAATTATAAAGAAAACTCATCTCTTATCATAATTTACCTGTCCTATATCCTTTTCCTGTTTCCTCTCTGTGCAATGACTGGTAATAAATTAACCGGACAAAATAATAAAGCCCATAATGGTTACCTAAGTTGATTCACAGGATGGTGAAAAATTTTAGGAATAGGATCAGGGATATAATTTTTGTCAAGGGCACTTTTTATGACCTCTTTATAATACTAGAGGCTCAATGCATGAAATCCATGCAAGGGACTTGGTCCTCCAAGCCACAGCAGCTGACTCGGCCCTCGCAGCCCTGGCTTAGTCCGGAAGGTCATCCAGAAGGACGTCTAGAAGGTCGTTCGGCTGTCTGGTCTAATTAGCATATTGTGCTTTTATTATTATAGATCCAGAGGATTAAAAATGGTGGCAGAGTAAGTGGATGCTGCACGGACACGCTCCCAGGAAGAAACTGGTATTACAACTAAAATACAGAAAAGCATCCTAAATAACCAATGGAAAACTCGCAGGAGAGAACCCTGACACCTGAGAACCGAAAGTGGAGACCGAATAGAGACTGGTAGAAGGGGCGGAGGCACGTAAAGGGCTGGCCAGGTGCCCACAGACAGAAGCTGAAGTCCTGGAGAGATATCTCAGCTGTGGGGGTTTGCCACTGAGAACTATGGGATCTAATCCCCAAGCTGGGCCCCTGAGCAGAGAGCACCAAAACTGAGAAGGGTACCCACATAACATCTGGCTGTGAAAAGCAGTGGGATGCTGTGTGTCGGGGAGTGACAGCTGAAAATTCAGGCACCCTCTTAAAGGGCCAGTGCACAAAATTCCCTGAGGAGCCACCCACCTTGTGCTCTGGCAGAGGGAGGGAGAGGTGGACTGGAGCTGTGAGATCAAAAGTCAGCACTGGGGACTCGGGGGATAGAGCTTAGAAGGCAGACACCCCAAGTTTCCTGGGCTGAGTCATTCCCTCACACAGCAGAGGACATCTTTCCCACATAGACATTTGCCTTGCCTGGGGGAAAACAGTTGACACATCCTATTGGAAAACACCTTGCCCTGAGGCCACTTAAGAGATTAAAAATAACAATTAGCCTGCAGGCAGAAGCAACTGCCCCACCCTGTTGAAAAAAAATCTCACCACACCTGAGGACAATTGCCTGCAGAGCAATACAAGTCAGAATCCTATCAGTCTGTAGGCAGAGATGGTCCCTGGAGCTTTTGAGTCTTTGCCTGACCTAATTAGTCAGAAACAGCCTTTAACAATATCCTTCACTAGAGATTTAGAGGTGTAGAGCAGTCGTTCTCAACCTTCTGGCCCTTTAAATACAGTTCCTCATGTTGTGACCCAACCATAAAATTATTTTCGTTGCTACTTCATAACTGTAATGTTGCTACTGTTATGAATCGTAATGTAAATATCTGATATGCAGGATGGTCTTAGGCAACCCCTGTGAAAGGGTCGTTCGATCACCAAAGGGGTCGCGACCCACAGGTTGAGAACCACTGGTGTAGAGGATCTACTTAATGCATAGTCGCAAACCCAAACAGACAGCCAAAATGAGGAGACAAAGAAACAAACCCCCAAATGAAAAAACTAGAGAATTCTCCAGAAGAAGAGATAAATGAAGCAGAGATAAGAAATTTATCAGAGTTCAGAGTAATGATGGTAAAATAATATCCACATTGTCTGTAGGATGAAAGTGCAGTAAAATGTTTCTGAGCATTTGACCTTATATATTCTATCAAATGATATAGTCAAATACTTAGAAAAATCAGGAGAAAATTAGATTGATAAGGAACTAAAACTGAAGGTAAATGAAAGGTGCTATGATATCCACTTTTCAAGACAGTATAATCTGGCTTGTGTTACTTTTCAATTATCAAAGCACTTATCAAACTAGAAATGTAATTTATACTAACAAGGTAAGAATTTACAGGTTGTGTGACTCTTGGTCTAAGAAAAAATTGCAAAAAATAAAATTTTGCTATATTTATAAGGTAATCAATAAATCCAAAAGTAAAACCTGGTGTCTATCAAAGAACAATATTTTTAAAAAATCTGATATGGCTATTAAGCAAAACTATGAACATTTATTTTTAGATCAGAACCATATATTTTTCTAGATTTAAGAAAGCCATTTCACAATTAACACTTTTTATTTAATTTAAAAGAACAAAAGCTACAATTCCCACCAATGGAAAATGAGATAACTATTTCATAGATATTTTAGTCTGTAATAATCTCTTCTATACCTCCTCAGGATGTTCCAATATGAACAAACTTATACTTTCAGTAAAAAGGACAAAGCATCAATTACAAACAAAATAGAAGATTACCACACTGAGGTCATACCATTTAGTCAAGTACCAAGAAAGTTAAGTAGGTTTAACTGAAACTTAGCAAAAGAGTAATTTCTAATTTCATTACCCAGTGAAAATAATTGTCATTTATACACTCTCATTTACAATAGGAAACATGTATGAATTGTGAATATTTAGCAAAAATGTCTCCATAATTGCACTTTGAATGCCTTCATGACTTAACAATGGATCTGCTCTTCAACAAAACTTAATGAAATATGAAAATTCTTTCATGAATCAATCATGCAGTAAGTAATGAAAAACACTTTACCTACTTAACATAGATTAGTAGTATACCAGCTAAAATATAACTTTGTCACTTCTCCACATTTGAGACTGTTATAGAAGAAAATTGCAAGCATTTATTCATTTTAGTTGGGTAAAACAGAACTATTACTGGAGAAATGGAAAGTTGTACAATTGGCCATCAAATGCTTTCCCCCAAGGATCTGGCCTTCCAGAATTTAGTCTTTTTTTGACCTTAGGACTTTTCTGTGTTCCAACCCCCTACATTGTACACCCAACTTCCATTGCTCTGGAAGTTATTCGAATGGCTAGGCAAAACATTTTATTCCAACATTTAGTTCTACTTCATTTCTTCCAGTTATTAAAGAGTCTTTTCTTAAAAGGACAAATACATTTAACCAGGGCTTATGGTAGTTGTAACTTGAATTGATTCCATTTTGTTTTCTCTGTTACTTTTTGTTGTTGCTTTTAAAATCTAGGCTAAGATTCTCAAAAAGCAATAAACAATCATATGAAAAATGTAAATTATATTAAGGCCATGTAAATTAATCTTTCAAAATACAGTGTTATCAAGAGTAGAGTAGAAATAAGGAGAATCATTTAAAATGTATTTCAATTTCATTTGAAAGTATGAAAGGTTAAATTTCATACTTAACAATAGTGATTTAGCAAAAAAAAAAAATTTAAAAACTGAGCAAACTTTAATTTCTTTAATTTAATGGTGTATATTTTTTCTAGTTATATTGGAAAATTATCCATGAAATTTTTTTTAAATTTCAGGAATTCAGAATAATAGTCATCAAATTACTGGTTAAAAAATCCAGTAATAATCTAAATTTAAAAGCTGATTAAGACAGAATAAAAGTCAATTGCATTTGTGCTTGAACAGCAAAAATAAACACAAAACATAAAACAAAAAAATAGCTTTGTCTCCCTGGCCAGTGTGGCTCGGTTGGGCATCTTTCCATGCACCAAAAGGTTGCTGAACCGATTCCTGGTCAGAGCGCATGCAGGAGGCTACCAATGGATGTTCCACTCTCACATTGATGTTTCTTCTCTCTCCCTCTCCATTCCTCTCTCTCCAAAAATAAAAAATGATTTTTTAAAAAAATAGCATTGCCCATCGTATGACACTAAATAAGGTATTTTTGGCTTGTAAGCATGTTAAGTAAACTTGGTTTCCCTGCTTTTTAATTATGCATCACATGTGAATGCAGAGATTTAAAACAACTTTGAATTAAAAGAAACCAAAATCTTTATTCTATACTTTCTTCTGTAGTACTTTGTTACCAGATTTTTGATGCAATTTTTAAAAAGGATGTTTCATATACAACAAATTAATGCTAGCTTGGTCAAAGTCATCTAAAAAAATGTCCCTTACATATTACAATATAATATACAAAACTATAAAATATGTCAAGGTGGAAACTCTCTGGAATTTCTTAAAGTATTAGAAAGTACAACATGGCAAAAGAAAGCATTATAAATAAATAGCATTTAAGCATTCTGTAACATATGGTGTTCTTAGTATAACTGGAGTGCAACTTATCTATATATACACATGAAATTTTTCAGAAGCAGGTGAAGTAAACAAAAGCACCAGTTCTTTAAATTACACTTGATCACGTAGACGAGCAAGTCTCTGTGATAGTTCATCCTGAAGAAAGTTAAAATTTAAAAGTTAGAAGGCTGCGACTAATATAAATCATGAATATTTTAAATAGCTCATATTTTAAATAAGATTAAAATATTGTCTAAAAATTCACACAAAAATAACATTGAGAATATAATTTTAAAAACATTTCAGAATAAATGGAGGACTAAATAAAACAGAAGCTATGAAGGGAAGCAAATTCAATCTTTAAATGAAATATGCATGCAAAGAGAAAATGTCCATCATTGAGGAGTAAAGGCTAAACACAGTATGCTAATTTATGATGATGTCATATTATAGTAGAAATCACTCTTTATAAAAAATATATATATTACTTATATATAAATATATACAATATCTATTTAATTCACACATCAAGTTCATACTAATCAAGACAAAATACAACTTCTACCTGTTCCATGGAAGCAACACTGGTGCCAACAGATCCTGTCTGACCCTGTGGTAGTTCCATATTGAGATCAAGGCTACAATTTTAAAATAATTAGCATAAATAGATGTTAATATAAGCATTTTACTCCTTATATAATTATAAAAGTAATAAAACAGAATTATTGCAAATTTGAATATTCCACCTAGCACTTTACCTTGATTTAAATAAGATAATACTGGTTAAGTTTTATGCATGTAAATAGAAAAGCTAATAAAAGGCAGGAAAATTATTGGTCATCTGAACAAAAGACCAAAATAAAAATCATAGAATGTAATCAATTTACTGAGGTTACCATATGACTCCTATTATAAAAGAAATTTAATATGCCAAAAAGATAAAACAGGTTAGATAAATGTAGCCTCAAGATCCATATCTAACATTTGAGTTAACTTCAAGTTCAGTATTCTAGCTCCTGAGCTACCCTTGGCAGGAATCATTACTTGCATCCATCTCATACAACTGAAGTTTTAAAAAAATTAAGTTCACTTGCCCAAGATCCACCCTAGTAATAGGATTTGAACCCAGGATTTTCTGCCTCCAAGGCCTGTGATGTTAATCTACATTGTACCTACTCCTGTAAGGTATAAGCTAGCCTTTCTGCTTGTATCTACACCAGTGTATGCCATCTTCAGTTTGAAAACACTACAGAGAACTCAGTAACTTTAAAAGTCATTAGGAGAATCTATAGACAGATTGTTACTTACAAGGTAAAGATATGCTATACTAAAATTTTGTTGAGGGAATCACAAACTCAAACAGAATTCGGATACTTAAATATCTTTAAAGATGGGCATCAGTATTTCTACATCAGTGATTCTACCTATTTCTACTGCTCCAGTCACCATCCATTATTAACATAAGTAATTTCTCTTGATTTTGGCCCTCAACCTTCTCTCCACCCACCTGTCCCCAGAAACATCCGACAATGCCTGGATGCATTTTTTACTGTCACAATGGGGTAGGGATGTTATCCTATGGGTAGAGGCCAGAGATGTTTCTGAACATACTATAATGCATCGGACAGCCCCAAGGATTATGTATCCCAAAATGTCAATAGTATCAAGGTTGAGAAATCCTGTTCTAAATCTTCTCAAAAAGTTATCTAATAAACTTGATTTCCACTAAGGGTCAGCAAGGCTGTAATGTAGCAATATTCATTTTATAAGACATTTGCTGTACTTTCAAGCCCAATCTTCTTATTTGGTTTTTAGTAAGAACAGAAATAAGTCCTTAGCTTCATGTTACTAAGATGGAGTCTTCTGATACACAATGCTTTGGTCTCTTAACTACTTAACAAAAATCACCTACATCAGGAAACAAAGCAAAACAGTGTACAACCTACTTGCCAGTCCTATTCTCAAATATGACAAATCTGATTTATTAACCTGGGTTTTAATTCACTATTGACACATTAGTTATTTGAAGAGCTGATAAACTTAACTGTTCATTCTAATCAGGTATTAGCTAACACATTAAAATAATATTCATCAACTCTATTTTCTAGGTGTCTTCAATTCTTCCCTTTCCAGGAGAAAAGGATAGAGTACATAAATCCTATTTTAATTTATTACTCTACCTTTGAGGATAAAGTATAAAACTTCAGTATCACCCAGTTTTCATCTTTATTATTGGGAAAAAAATTATTCGTTACCTACAATCGTCTCTTGAACTAAATACAGTGGAACCTTGGTTCTTGAACTTCATTCATTCCAGAAGTCTGTTCGAGAAGTGATTTGTTCAAAAACGGAATCATTTTCCCCCATTAGAAATAACGTAAGTTGAATTCATCTGTTCCAGACCCCCAAATGATTCCCCGTTTTAACCGTTCTCAATTGCCTGTGATCGTTTTTTCGTGAGTACTTCCACACCCTTAACAACATCAGCACTCTTGATGGCTGCTTTGTTTTAAAATTGTGCTAATTATTGATTTCACAATGCCATACTTGGTAGCCAGATCAGACACTCTATCATACTATGCCATTAGTTTTTCTTTTTTAAGCTCTAACATTGTTTTCACAACTTTCCTTTTCACTTTGCTGCTATCACTAACTTTCTTAGGACCCATGAGGACTTACTGTACACATTTAATAATAATAAGCAGTAACAAAAGCAAAAAAAAAGAAAATATTCACAGCACAATTTCCTGAGATCTTAACAATGCAAGGTTTAGCAGTAAACTGACTCATACTTGCACATTCTCTCCTTTGTTTGTTGCCCGAGAGACACATGACTGATCATACAGGTATCTGCATGAAAGGGCTGTCAGGTCGAGAACTGAACTTTTGAAATTTTGTATGACAAACAAGACATTTTTTTCATGAACAACTTGGTCAAGAACCAAACTGTTCGAGATGGAAGATGTTTGAGAACTGAGGTTTGACTGTTATATACTAGAGAATACTGATATAACATGACTTCTATAGCACAGACATTATCATGGGCAAGTCATTCCCCTCAAACATAAAGGTCCTGAAATAAACAGTCTATTAATAAATATCCTATTTCTAATAACAGTATGACACAGGGTATCAATACTTATTTAAAAATATATATATATGATCACCCTAGCAGGACTGGCTCAGTGGTCAGAGCGCTAGCCCACAGACTGAAGGGTTGCAGGTTGTATTTCAGTCAAGATGACGTACCTCCATAGCAGACTCAATCCCTGGCCCCAGTCTGGGTGTATACGGAAGGCAACCAATCAATGTGTCTCTTTCACAAGGATGTTTCTCTCTCTGTCTCTCCCCCTCCCTTCCACTCTCTCTAAAAATCAATGGGAAAAAATATCCTCAGGTGCTGCCATCTTTTAAAACCCTTGGATATTTTGCACGTCTCGCTCAGTTTGCAGGACTCAAACTGGGCTTAACATAGAAGAACTGTTTTTGAAAGACAATTTTTGTAAAAAGAATCCAAATATTTGCTATATCTGATACATACAGAAGGTATTGAGAAAATGTTTGAACACTCCTGCCTCTCTCAATTACCTTCCTCCATTTCTTATTACAAAATAAATGAATGCATTGCTAGAGATTTTTAAGAAAATACTAGAATGATCTGAACAAAGTCACATTCTTATGAGCATGGCAAAGAGATGGATATTTCAAAGGCCCCTCCAACACTAACTTCTAGGGTCAAAACCCTAACTCTACCATTGGTGGCAATGACAAATATTTTTATCCACACTACATAATTTTAGGACTGACAGATATTAAATCAAGATTAACTAAATCCCCTGAATAATTTCTTACCCAGCTTCATCTGCCATTTCTTGAAGCAGCATATCCACTTGGCTCTAGAATAAGAATATGAGAATTTGCATTTTAATGACAATTGCTTTTGGGGTGGTTTCTGTTTTTGATTTTGCTTAAAAAGGGGAAACTGGTCTGCAATTTTTAAAATAAAAACTTATTTAAAAATATTTTTTACCACCAGAGGGAGCTGATTTCAAAAAGATTTATTTCAGAATTAATGTTAAATAATAAAGCCTTAAACTATGAGGTTATATTAAAAATATCAGCATGGATGGCACTAGAGAAGATTATGCTAAGTGAAATAAGCCAGTCAGAGAATGACAAGTACCATATGATTTCACTCATATGTGGAATTTAATGAACAAACGGAACTACCAAGCAAAATAGAGACAGACTCAGAGAGAGCAGGCAGACAACTCTGGTTGGGGGGTGGGGGTGGGGGAGAGGTAGAATGTTGGAAAGGATGGAGGGTTTGAGCAAAAAAGAAAAAAATAAGAGAGAACTCATGGGCATGAACAATAGTGTGGTGACTGTCCTGACTGGTTTGGCTCAGTGGATAGAGCGTCGGCCTGCGGACTGAAGGGTCCCGGGTTTGATTCCGGTCAAGGGCATGTGCCTTGGTTGTGGGCACATCCCTAGTGGGGGGTGTGCAGGAGGCAGCTGGTCGATGTTTCTCTCTCATCGATGTTTCTAACTCTCTGTCTCTCTCCCTTCCTCCCTGTAAAAAATCAATAAAATATATTTAAAAAAAATAGTGTGGTGACTGTGGCGGGGAGGAGGGTGTGTGGAGGTGGAAGAGGGCATAGAGGGGATAAATGGTAATGGAAAAAAATTGAGTTCCCAGGTACTTATGTGCTGGGGTCCAGCACCAGCAGGTCCAGGGGTTCCCATAGGTGTGGACGGAGTCGGCAAAGAAGGAAAGGCACGGAGACAGCATTCAGTTGATCATCATAGCCAGGTTCTTTGTTTATTGTCTTGTTAAATCTGTATTTATACCAGTTGATTTTAATCCTATCAATTCTATTCCAAAGGTTAGGGCGTTTCTTATCTCCATTCCAAGGTTACTCTATTGTTCTATTAAGCTACAAGGAAGTAACTGAAGGAGATTATCCTAAGTAAAGATTATGTAGTGATTAATTACCCGCCTGGCACTTAGTTAAGGGGTTTTATTCCCTCCCTAACTCCAGGGAAAAATCCTCACCTGGGGAAACAACCTTTCTCAGGGAGGTGACCTTGGTTAAAACACATAGCTCTAAGAAGGGGAGCAAACATATTAAGAACAGTAATGCCATATACGCCAGGTCCCTTGAAACATATGCTGTGCAGATGTTTCTTCCCTGCAGCGACTGTGTCAAGCAGCAAGGATGGACCGGCTTCCGGAATTTATGTAGTGATATTCACATATAATTTGAAACCTGGGTAATGTAGCTCTCTTTAAGAAAGTGAACCAATATATAAAGCTCTTTAAATTTTTTTAGAAAATATTTTATTGATTTCAGAGAAGGAGGGAGAGGGAGAGATAGAAACATCAATGATGAAAGAGAATCATTGATCAGCTGCCTCTTGCATGCCCCAGACTGGGGATGGAGTCTGCAACCCGGGGCATGTGCCCTGACTGGGAATCAAACCATTACCTCCTGGTTCATAGGTCAATGCTCAACCATTTAGCCACACCAACTGGGCTATAAAGCTCTTTTCTAACCCACTTTGCTTATATTTGAAGTGTAATAGATTTGAATTTTATATTAATTATAATTATTCTTTTTGCTAGTTGACACAACTTTTATATTAAGGATTACTCTTTAAAAATACTTACAGATGAATAAAATATAAGTATAGTGAGATATTTACTACAGTACAGGAGTTCTCAGGAAATAGAGTGTCATTAATCAAAACAACTCTTGTTTTTTACTTAGTTGTTAAAAAATATTTTGGACTTACTGGTGGGAGTTCTAAGATATAGTTCCAGCGCTATCATTAACAAAGTGTATGATTTTAAGCAACTCACTGATCTTGCTGTTGGGTTTTAGTTTCTCTTGTTCTCTTTCATTCACTTATTAATTTTTATTTATTTTTTCCTTTTTATTGAATTTATTGGGGTGATCCTAAAATGCAGGAAAAGTTCAGAAACAATAGATTGAATATTATGTGCATTTACATTTTGTTGTTTTTACTTTATATCTAACATAGCATTATTTGTGTTTTTAAAATTTACTTAATAGTATTATACTATACATACTATTCTGCAACTTACTTTTCTTATTCAAACTTGTAAGATCTAATTCTGTTGAGATCTACTTCATTCACGGTCACTCATGTGTGATACTACAGTATAGAAATACATTCTGTTTCATTTATCCATTAATTGCTGGACATTTAGATCCCCCCCACTAATTTGTCCCAGTTATAGATAATGGTGCCATGAACATTCTCATGTATAAATATCTTTGTACATACACACGGGTTTCTTTGTGTATATATTTGGAAGTAAAAGTATTAGCTTATAAGTTACATGTATTTTCATATACTTTAATTACTTCAACAAATATTGAGAACTATTTTATGCCAGATATCACTTTAAGTGCTAGGAATGCATCAATGAACAAAAATGATAAAAATTCCTGCCTTTTTAAAAATTGATTTTTAGAGAGAGAGGAAGGGGGAAGAGAAGAATAGGGGGAAAGGGTGGGAGAGAGAAATACCAATTTGTTGTTCTACTTATTTATGCATTCATTGGTTGATTCTTTTATGAGCCCTGACCAGAGATTGAACCCACAATCTTGGTGCATAGGAACAATGCTCTAACGAACTGAGCTACCTGACCAGGGCTATCCTTGCCTTCTTTAAGCTTACATTCTAGAGCAGTGGTTCTCAACCTGTGGGTCACGACTCCTTTGGCGGTCTAACGACCCTTTCACAGGGTCACCTAAGACCATCCTGCATATCAGATATTTACATTACGATTCATAACAGTAGCAACATTACAGTTATGAAGTAGCAACGAAAATAATTTTATGGTTGGGTCACAACATGAGGAACTGTATTTAAAAGGGCTAGAAGGTTGAGAATCACTGTTCTAGAGTGTGCACATGAAGGGGAGCAAGTAAAAAGTTTTAAAAATTGTATAGTATATTAGAAGGTGATAAGTACTATGAAGAAAAATAAAGCAGGGATGTGGGGCGTATAGGGAATGGTGGGTATGCTCTTGATGTACTTTTAAGTTGGATGGTTAGGAAAGACCTCATCTAGAAAATGACAAAGAACTGAAGAAGGTGGGGAGTTGGCAATGAGGATATCTGCTAGATGGAGGAAGAACATTCAGGCAAAGGAAATTGAAAGAGGAACAGCTTTGAGACAGAAATGTACTTGGTGTGTTTGAGAATTAACAAGGAGGTCAAGTGCCTGATAGAGTGCTAAGCAATAACAGCAGATAAGGTCAGAGAAGCAGGGAGGGGCAGATCCCATAGGATATTACAGGCAATTGTAAAAAATTTGGTTTTCATTTTTAGGGAGATGTGGAGCCACTAGAAGATTTTGAGCAAAAACGTTGCATGATCTGACAATTTTAACAGGATCACTCTGGCTGTTATGTTAAAAGCAGACTGTAGATATTACCAAATTGCCTTTCCAAAGTGGATATGCCCATTTAAATTCGAACTGCTCATTAGCAGCTTATGAAAATGTAGGTAACTAAGTGTGTTCAACCAGATCCCTTTCTGTTTCTGTTAGAATGTTTTGCATATATTTGACTATCCTCAGCACCTCGCACAATACCTTAAACACAAGGTGCTCAGCAAATGTTGGGTGAATAAATCTGAAGATTTTTCAGAAGTAAAAGGCATTTTCATATCATTGGTTCCAAGCCTTACATTTTATAGCTACATATACTGAGGCCCATGGTTGTAAATATTTTAAGGTGCCAAAGTTAATTAGTGGTAGAATGGGGAATAGAAATCCAAGTGTCCTGGATTCTAAGATGGCTGCTGACAGAACAGCAGCCTGCAAGATAGTGTGTGAATGAGAGAACAAAAGGAGAGTGAGTGGATGTGCGGGGAGTGTATGTATTTGTGAGGGAGGGACAGCTATATTCCAAGGAATTGTTGGGGACTGCCGGACCGGGCTCCCCTAGCCGGGCAGCCTCTAATGCTGGTAAAATCTCTCCCGTAGCGGCTGGCTCTGCACAGAGACTGTGCCATCTTGAAGGGGAGAGTGGCAGTGATCTGAAGCCCAGCCTTACCTTCAACCGGGGAGATCCTCGGATACCTCCTGGGACCCTACAACCACAACCCCCAGAGACCAGCTACCTCAGCTACAAACCCAGGAATACCAAGACTCCAGCTTCTCCGACTGCAGGCACCTAGAAAGTCTGTCCAGGAGGAGACAAAGTGGCACAAGTACGCAGACGACCCCTGTGCCTTCTCACAGAGCAGAGAGAAGGAACAGCTAAATTGATTAATATCCACCCAGAATTGGCGAATTAAACACAGCTGGTGAGAAATCCGTAGATGGAAAGGTTAGCTATTGCCTAGCCAGTGATGGCGAACCTATGACACACGTGTCAGAGGTGACACGCGAACTCATTATTTTGGTTGATTTTTCTTTGTTAAATGGCATTTAAATATATAAAATAAATATCAAAAATATAAGTCTTTGTTTTACTATGGTTGCAAATATCAAAAAATTTCTATAGGTGACACGGCACCAGAGTTAAGCTAGGGTTTTTCAAAATGCTGACACGCCGAGCTCAAAAGGTTCGCCATCACTGGCTTAGGCCCTAGGGAGAGGTGAGATCTGGGGTCCAGGCTGAAGGGAGAAACACTTGCAAAATGTGCGTGAAATGCACGCAGTGGGAACCAGAGTCTCAAAGGAAGACTGCGCCCCACAAAATGCTCGCTGTTGGGGTAAGTGTAGCCCTCGAATGTGGAAGGGGGTCCACAGGGCTGCGGGCAGAAGGAGACTATAGAAATTAACCCACGGCAGGGCCAGGCAGGGGAGGGCAGTCAGGAGTTCTGCCAGTGCGCTGGCTGCAGAGTGCCAGGGGAAGACGCGAGTCTGCGCGCATCCTGTGGCTTTTTCCGTCTTTATTTTTTATTTTTTTATTTTTCTTTTTTAAATCCTTGCTTCTGATTACTAAGCCCAGTACATAGGATCTTCCAATTAAAAAACATTGCTGAGACTGCAGGGGAAAGCTGTTTTTGTGGAACCTGGAGAACAGAGTGTGGAGAAACAAACAGAAAGACAGCTCTAGGGCAGTCCATCCCTCTAACCCAGCATTAAGTGCAGCAGGGAAAGCCATCTAAAGGCTGGGTAGGGGAGGAGCCTTTTAGCCCCGGATATCAATACAGAAACACTGCCACCCAGGGGTTGTATCAAAAATTGACTCTTGTGTGAATGCAAGTAAAGGCAGACTAAGAAACAAAGAGCTCTCAACTGCTTGAAAAAAGGATTATGACATGACGCTGTGGAGCGCAGGGAACTCCAATACTGGGCTGTCTACCTGACAGGAAACAGACCTGCCAAACAGAAAAGTCGAGGAAGTGAACGACCTTCACTACTTCACATTTTTATTTTTTATCTTTTACTTGAGAAACTATTTTTCTTTCTCACCTGATTTTACCTTTTTTATTGTTTTGTTTTTAATAACTATTATTACTACTATTATTTTACCTTTTTAAAAATGTTTTATTTTATTTTATTTTATTTTATTTTGGGATTAGTGTTCTACATTCTATTTTTATTTTTCCTGCAGCATTATTTTACTCTATCTCAATTTTTGCTTTATACCAACACTCTTCCTCATGTTCCCCTTTTGTCCTGTTTCTCTTACCCTGTTCCTGCTTTAGTTTTTCTCTATCCTTTCTTTTTACTCCCTGTTAAAAATTGATCTTACTCATATATCTAAATTCTGCTCCCCTGCTCCAAGCACACACACATTTTTCTCTTACCTTTCTTCACTATCCAGATTTTCTTCTACTTCCCTTTTTTTTTGAGTTGTTTTGTTTTTTTCTTTTTTCTTTATTTTAAATCATTTGCGTTTTTCTTTCTTTCTGTTTTGTTAATGTTTGATTCTTGATTAGTTTTGTTTTTATTGCTTGTTTGTATTTGTTTTTTTGGTTTTTTCTTTTGTTGTTTGTTTTTGTTGTTGCTGCTGTTTTTTTTGCTTCTGTTATTCCTTTCCTCGCTTGTTCTCTTCTTCTACTAATAGCTTAACTAATTAAAATCACAAACTCAGGCCTAGCTACTCTCTATTCTCCTTTTCCAATAGTAAAGGAATACATAGATAAGTAGATAGATTAAATAGTAAAGGAATACACAGAGAGATACACACATCTATACTAATAAAAGAGTAATATGCTAATTAGACCGGGAGACCTTCCAGAGACCTTCTATATGTCAGTTTGACATGCTTGTTCTAGAGCAAGTATAAAATAGTGGTTAAATATATATCCTCACTATAAGATATACACATGAATTCTTTCTTTCTTTACTCTAAAACCTAAAGATAAACTTGTTCTCTTATTTACCTTTTTGTGAAAAGAGTCATTGGAATTAAAATATCAATGGACAGTTGCTGATTACTTCCTAACCTATTCTGTAAATTACATTTTCTCCATATTAGTAAAGTAGTAATACCAAGTCTTTCTTTGTTCATTTGATTAACCAGGTAGAACCAAGTTCCAAACTCTCTAGACATTTGACCTAGTATAATTTTTAGAATTTCAAAATAAGATAGGGAACGGCATCTTCCAATATGTCCTTAGGAATCCAGGGGCAAAGCATAACTTCCTACTTGCATTTTGGGGATACACCATGTTTACTTCACATTCTAGAGATGATTTTGGCACACAAAGCCATTATATTATGAACTCAGGTAATTTTTTAAAAGTTATTCTAAGTAAAGAAACTATTCTTACTTGTGGTGTTGTTAGGGTTGTAGTACTACTCATTGTGTCTTCCATTTGTTGTGTTTGAACATCCAGTGTTTCAAATTGGTGTTCAAATTTGTCCATCAGGGCAGAAATCTGTAAAAAGAAATATGGTCATAAGAAAAACTTATACTGAAAAGATGCTATCTGAACATCAAATAATTTTTTTTTTACCTTTTCAAGGTTCATACTCCTCAATGTAGCATCCATAGATTTAACTACACCTGCCATGGACTTGGTTACCTATTGGAAGCATTAAAAAAAAGATTGAGCATGCTATAAGTAATCTCAAACTTCAGGTAGTCTCTTAAATATATTACTTACAGATTAACTTGTAAAATTTACCTACCCTTTCTTTAACAGTAAAAGTACAGTATGTATGTTTGGTCTTTGATTCTTCATTGAAAGACAACTCATAAATCTTAGTTTAAAAGCCACTGTCAAAATAATTTTCCTCACCATAGTCAAAGACATACTTTGACTATGTCTCTCTTGCCCATAAAGGCCTTTACTAGCAATCTACAGCACCTTGCAATGGATTTAGATTTCCAGCAACTCCTAATACTCTCATTAAACTTAAATCAAGAGTTCCTACTGTTTATAGATATTAAGCCTTACCTTGCCCATTGTTACTGCAGTTTGAACTCTGGCTGCCACAGCATCAACCCTAGCACTCATTCTCAAGAAATTAATTGCTTGGTTCTTCTGGCGGATTGCATTTTCAGCATGTATTCTTGCAACTTCTGTATTCCCTTTCTGAATAGCCTGTTTCACACAGAGCAAAAAGTAAATAGTGGTGAAGACAAGTTTTAATAATATTTAAGAGCTTTCACAATTAGTTTTTAAGGAGATAAAATGAGAATTTATAGTTAAGTTTAAAATCATACTTTTAAAATTCCTCATAATCACATCACTGAGCCATTACCACTGTTAATATTTTATTTAGTGTTATAGTATTCCAAGTACATAAACCTATTTATTACAAAGAAAATTTATTATAAAGTAAATGCATAAGACACACTGTTTTCTCATCTAATTTAAAAAACACATCTTTTTAAGTCAAATATATAACTACATCAACATTTCTAAAGGCTGATAGCATGAATGTACCACTAACCAGGGCTTTCCTTGTGACTGGTACAAACACTACAGAGTACATAAAATTACTTTGGATATACACAGACAACCATCTTCACTTTAATTATGCATTTATTTAAATGTATTGTTTGAAATAAATATAACTAACACAGACCTAGGCTTTTCTTGCTCTAATAGCTTTGGCCAGGGCTAAAGTTAAAAGTCAATTTAGAAGAAAATATTAAATAGCTCAGATAGACCTCCACAAAAGCAAAATGGAGAAGGTACAAAAGTAACAGAAATGTGAGAACATGCATAGATTAAGATCCTGGTGGGCACATAGTACAATATACAGATCTTGTATCATAGATATATACACTTGAAACCTATATGATACTATTAACCAATGTCACCCCAATAAATGTATTACAAAATTTTAAAAATCCCTTAATGCTGGGAATTTAGTTTCTTTCCAATTCTTCAATAATATAAAGAGCAATGTAATAAAGATACTGGAACATGCAATGTCACACTTTCCATTTTTTTTCCTAGTCAACATCCATCACCACACAGTTATAACTTTTTTCTTGTGAAGAGAACTATTAAGATCTATTCTCTCAACTTTCATATATACAATACAGTATTATTAGCTATAGGCACCATGTTGTACATTAGATCGCCAGGACTTAATTTATAACCAGAAGTTTGTATCTTTTGACCATTTTCACCCTTTTCACTCACCTCCTATCCCCCTTCTCTGGACACCATCAATCTCTTCTTTATCTATGAGTTGTTTTTAAGATTACACATAAATGAGATCACATGTATTTGCCTTTCTCTGTTTGATCTATTTTTAGTTAGCATAATACCCTCAAGGTCTATACACACTATTGCAAATGGAAGGATTTCCTTCTTTTTTATGGCTTTTTATTGTTGATTTTGCTTTGATCCTTTTAGTGTAAAATGCATCATAGCCATGAGTACAACTATTTGCAGTTAAACCTCCTAGCAAATACACAAACATAATACACATTAATACTATACACTGTTTAGATATAAACTTCAGAGACTACAAAAATTAAAATGAACCAAAAAACATTAAATTTTAGCCCTAACCGGTTTGGCTCAGTGGATAGAGCATCAGCCTGCGGACTCAAGGGTCCCAGGTTTGATTCCGGTCAAGGGCATGTACCTTATTTGCGGGCACATCCCCAGTAGGGAGTGTGCAGGAGGCAGCTGATCGATGTTTCTCATCAATGTTTCTAACTCTATCCCTCTCCCTTCCTCTCTGTAAAAAATCAATAAAATATTTTTCTTTAAAAAGAAATGCTTCTCACTTTTAAAAAAAATTAAATTTTATTCTTACATATAGGCTTTATACTTCTAAGAGTAGTTTGGGCTACAAACCAAAGGGCAATCTTTAGACGTAGGTAACAGAACAGTTATACTCTGTATGTGAGCTACACTTGAACATGTAAATAGTAATAAACAAAAAAAGCCATTATTAACTATATCAAATAATAAATAATTTATTTAAATATATATTTGGTTTAAAATGCTAAAGCCAGTAATCTTTCTTTTTTTACCTTTATTGCTGAGAGTATTCCAAATGCCCCCCTTTTCCCCCACCACCCAGTTCCTCCCTGCCCCAGGGATTCAACAGTCTGTCCCATGTTTCCATGTCTCTGGTTCTATTTTATTTATCAGTTTATTGTGTTTATTAGATTCCAAATATAAGTGAGATCATGTGATATTTGTCTTTCTCTAAGCCAGTAATCTTTCTTCAATGTAAAATAAACTGAAACATCCACTCTTGCATGATTAATTGTGCTATCATGAGTTTAAAAAAGATAAAAATAATAAAAGTAGCTTACCTTTTTAATCTTGGCCTTTTCAGCCTTTTCTTCTTTATCACATTTCTTGGCATTCCTATTAAGCTCTTTTGCAGCAAACTTCAAGTTAAATAGGTGTTCTATAAATATATGTTAAGGCTATTCTAAAAAAGTCATTTCCCAATAACTAACTGCAAATGAGATGTTAAATTTATAAAAATTATCAGATAAAATTATGTTATTTAAACCAACTATTCACAAAGTATTAGAGAAAACAGAAAAACTTTTACCTATTCCACATTTTTTAATTTAAAAACTTCATTACAAAGATGGCTGCCGACGGGATGGCAGGCTGCAAGATAGTGTGTGAATGAGAGAATGAAAGGAGAGTGCGTGGACGTGCAGGGAGTGTCTGTATTTGTGAGTGAGGGACAGCTATATTCCACAGGACTGTTGGGGACTGGTGGATCAGGCGCCCCTGGCCGGGCAGCCTCTACTGCTGCTGAAATCTCTCCCGGGGCAGCCGGTTCTGCTGCAGAGACCATGCCATCTTGAAGGGGAGAGTGGCTGTGATTGGAAGCCCAGCCTTACCTTCAACTGGGGAGACTTCATATACATCCCGGGACCAGCTGCCTCAGCTGTGAACCCACAAACACCAAGGCTCCAGCCTACCAGACCATGGGTGCCTAAAGTTTGTCCAGGGGAAGACAAAGATGCGCCGAATACATGGACGGGCCCTGTGCCTTCTCACAGAGCAGATAGAAGGAACAGCTGAATTGAATAATATCCACCTGCAATTGGTGAATTAAAGACAGCTGGTGAGAAAATCAGTGTACAGAAAGGTCAGAGATAGCCTAGAGCAGTCGTTCTCAACCTTGGCTGCACATTAGAATCACCTGGGAATCTTTTTTAAAATCCTGATTTCTGGGACTCATCCTCCGGAAATTGTTTCTTTGTTACTAATGTGGTGGCCTCACCCCATAACAAAGAAACAGAATTTCTGGAGGATGAGGCCCAGAAATCAGGATTTTAAAAAGGTTCCCAGGTGATTCTAATGTGCAGCCAAGGTCGAGAACCACTGGCCTAGAGAAAGGTGAGATCTGAGATCCAGGCTGGAGAGAGAACCGCGTGCAGAGGAGACTAGAGTCTCAGAGGGAGACTGTGCTCCACCAAACCCGGAGCCCTTGGGGTCAGTGTAGCCCTCGAAAGTAGAAAGGGGTCCACAGGGCTGCTGGCAGAGGGGGACTCTAGATATAAGCCCACAGCCATGAGAATCTATGCCCAGAAAGGCAGCCTGAAGTTCTATACCGGCTGTGCAGTGCCAGGGGAAACAGATGTGAGTGGGTGCGGTTCCTTTGTCTTTGCTTTTTTTCTCCTTGCTTTTGCTTGCTAAGTCCAGTACATAGGATCTTCCAATTAAAAACATTCACTGAGACTGCAGGGGAAAGTTGTTTTTGTGGAAACTAGAGATCAGAATAAGGACAGACGAGCAGGAAACCAGCTCTGGGGCAGTGTGACCCTCCAACCCAGTATTAAGTGTGGCAGGGAAAGAAGAATCTAAACATTGGGTAGAGGGGACATTTAGTCCTGGATATTAATACAGAAACACTGCCACCCGGGGGTTGTGTCAGAAATTGACTCTTGTGTAAATACAACTGAGGGCAGGCAGAGAAACAATGTGAGCAGAGAGATCCCTCCAGCTTGAAAACAAGGTTGTGGCTTATGACACAGAGGAGTGGTGGATCACAGGAAACTTCAACACTGTGCTGACTATCTGACAGGAAACAGACATGCCAAGCAGAACAGTAGAGGAAGTGAACGACCTTCACTACTTCACTTTGTTTTTTATCTTTTACTTAAGAAACTAAGTAAAACTTCATTTTACTTTTTTTATTATTATATTTTTATTTTTATTTATTATTACTACTATTATTTTACCTTTTTTAAAAGTTTTATTTTATTCTATTTTTTCTTTATTTTATTTTGGGATTAGTGTTCCACATTCTATTTTTCTTTTTCTTTTAGCATTATTTTACTCTATCTCAATTTTTCCATTATGCCAATACTCTCTTCCTCACTTTTCCCTTTTCGTCCTGTTTCTCTCACCCTGTTCTTGCTTTAGTTTTTTGCTATCATTTCTTTTTACTCCCTGTTAAAAATTGATCTTACTCATATATCTAATTTTCTCTCCCCTGCTCCAAGTCCATGCACACTTCTCTCTTCTCTGTCTTCACTATCAAAACATTTTTTCTTCCTTTTTTTCTTTTTCTTTCCTTCTGTCTTTTTCTTAAAATATATTTTATTGATTTTTTTTACAGAGAGGAAGGGAGAGGGATAGAGAGTTAGAAACATCGATGAGCTTGCCCCCTGCACACTCCCCACTAGGGATGCGGCCCACAACCAAGGTACATGCCATTGACCAGAATCGAACCTGGGACCCTTTAGTCCGCAGGCCGACGCTCTATCCACTGAGCCAAACCAGCTAGGGCTCTTTCCTTCTGTCTTATTGTTGTTGTTTGTGTGTTAGTTTGTGGTTATTTTTTTGTAGGTTTTTTTTTGCTTCTGTTTTTCCTTTCCTCGCTTGTTCTCTTCTTCTAATAGTTTAATTCCAATCACCAACTAAGGCCTATCTACTCTCTATTCTCCTTTTCCAATAATAAACAAATACATAGATTAAAGAGAAAATTATATATATATGCAAATTTTCTTTTAAATATATATTTTTAATTCATACTAGTATATATATTTTTTCTTTTTATGTATCTTGTTTTTTACTTTTCTGCTTATACACTCATTCTCTTTCTACCTCCTCTATACTGAATTGTGGCTATTTCCCCATTCATTCAATTCCTTGACCTTATCTTCTGGAAATAAGCTCTTTTGTTTGAGTGTTTATTGTTGGCATTTTTTGGATTAGTTGTTGTTTGTAGTTTGCATTCATCTCTGGGTGTATCTTGTTTGCATTTTTTGGATTAGTTGTAGTTTTTTTGCAGTTTTCTCCCCATATACATATATTTTCCCCCCTTCTTTTTTCTTCTCTTTCTTTTCTCTCTTACATTTTTTCCTTTCTCAATATCATTTTTGCACTCTTTTCTATCCCCTAATTCTATTTCTCTGGTTGTAACCTTTATTTGGGGTTATTAGTATCGTGAATACATTTGTTTGGTGCCCTGTGTCTTGTTTTGTTGTATTTTGTGCTTTTAAGTCAATGCAAGAGAGAGTGAGCCACATAACCAGACACCCGGAAAGGAGCGATCATAGGGAGACAAAGAAATAGCCTGCATACAAAAGAAAAGGAGGAATCACCAGAAAAGGAAGTAAAGGAAATGGAGGCAAGCAATATCTCAGAGAAAGAATTCCGATCAATGGTCATAAGGACACTGAAAAGGATGGAAGACAAATTCAATAATATGTGTAAAAACCAAGAGGAAATGAAAACTGATATCGCTGCAATAAAGAACACAATAGAAGGCATTAACAGTACGCTACAAGAAGCAGAGAACTGAATCAGTAAGCTAAAAGACAAGGTAGGAAAAAATACTCAAGCAGAGCAGCAACTAGAAAAAAACGTAAAACAGGAGGAGAGGCTAAGGGAACTTTGGAGCAATCTGAAACGAAACA
>NW_005871052.1:4791172-4846885 GCF_000147115.1 Myotis lucifugus | reverse complement strand
TAAGGGTTGAAGGAGAGGAAACTGAGCAAAGAATAGAAAACCTGTTTGAAGAAATAATGACAGAAAACTTCACTGATACTGGGAAGAAAAAAACTCACAAAAGTCCAAGAAGCTCACAGAGTCCCAAACAATATGAACTCCAAAAGACCAACACCATGACACATTATAATTAAACCAGAAGCCCAGTGCATGAAATTCGTGCATGGGGGGGGGGTGTCCCTCAGCCGGGCGTGCACCCTCCCCAATCTGGGACAGGGTGCAGGCCGGGCTGAGGGACACGCCATGTCTGACTGCCGGTTTAGGCCTGATCACGCAGTCAGACATTCCTCTAACAATCCGGGACCACTGGCTTCTAACCACTCGCCTGCCTGCCTCCCTGATTGCACATAACCGCTTAGGCCTGCAAGCCTGATCACCCCCTAACAACTCCCCTGCTGGCCCGATTGACACCTAACTGCTCCCATGCTGGCCCGATCACCCCCAACTGCCCTCCCATGCCAGCCCAATTACCCCAAACTGCCCTACCCTGCCAGAGCAATTGCCCCCAACTGCCCTCCCCTGCCAGCCCGATCGCCCCCAACTGACCTCCCCTGCCATGACCCACCTCCTCCACCGGGACCTACCTCCACTGTGCAAGGTGGCAGAAATGCTGGAACCGGCCTCCTCTACGCCACGCAGAGTCGCGGGACCCCCAGTCCCCACAACATGGAGCGGCCACTGGGCCCCGCCTCTGCTGTGCATGGGCAACCTTGTGGCGACCATCTTGTAACGATGTCATGAGTGAGGGCGCGAGGACCGCCTAGGCTTTTATTAGTATAGATTGGCAAACATCAATGACAAATAATCTTAAAGGCTGCCAGAGAGAGAAAGAAAGTTACCTACAGAGGATCCCCCATCAGACTAGCAAATGATTTCTCAACAGAAACACATCAGGCCAGAAGGGAATGGAATAAAATATACAAAATCATGCAAAGCAAGGGTCTGAATACAAGAATACTGTACCCTGCAAGGCTATCAATCAAAGTTGAGGGTGAAATCAGGAGTTTCACAGACAAAAAAGGACTAAGGGAGCTTATTACCACCAAACCAGCAATGCAAGAAATGCTAAGGGTCTGCTGAAAAAGAAGAAATAGGAAGAAGGAACATAGGCATAAAGAATAAAAATGGTGACAAACAAGTACCTATCAATCCTAAATGACTCACTAAATCAGATGGAATTGACATCTTCAGAACATTTCACCCCAAAGCCACAGAATATACATTCTTTTCAAGTGCACATGGGTCATTTTCAAACATAGACCACATATTGGGCCACAGGCAAAGTCTCTTCAAAGTCAAGAAGATAGAAGTCATATCAAACATCTTCTTAAATCACAATGGCATAAAATTAGAAATCAATTACAATAAAAGCAATAAAAAAGTCAAACACCTGGAGGGTAAATAGCATGCTATTAAACAATGAGTGGGTTACCAAAGATATCAGAGAAGAACTAAAAAGCATCATGGCAACAAATGACAATGAAAACACAACAATCCAAAATCTATGGGACACAATGAAAGCTCTCTTGAGAGGGAAGTTCATAGCTCTACAGGCCTACCTCAAAAAAAAACAAGCAAAAATGGTAATAAATTATCTAACCCTATAACTCAAAGAGTTAGAAAGAGAGCAACAAGAAAAGCCCAGCATAAGCAGAAGGAAGGAAATAATAAAGATCAGAGTGGAAATAAAACAACATAGAGACCAAAAAAAAACAATACAACAGATTAATGAAACCAAGAGCTGGTTCTTTGAAATGATAAACAAGATTGATAAACCTCTAGCCAGGCTCACCAAGAAGCAAAGAGAGAGGACCCAAATAAACAAAATCAGAAATGAAAGAGGTGAAGTAACAACTGATCCCACAGAAATACAAACGATTATGGGAAAAATACTATGAACCACTCTATTCCAACAAACTGGTCAACCTATAAGAAATAGACACATTTCTAGAAAAATACAAGCTCCCAAAACTCAATCAGGAAGAATCAAAAAACCTGAATAGGCCGATAACTATTGAAGAAACTGAAGAAGTGATCAAAAATCTTCCAGCAAACAAAAGCCCTGATCCGGACCGCTTTACCGGGGAGGTCTACCAAGCATTCAAACAACTAAAACCTATCCTCCTCAGACTATTCCAAAATATTAAGAGGAAGAAACATTTCCAAGCTCCTTCTATGTAGTCAGCATGAACCTAATAGCAAAACCAGATAAAGACACTACAAAGAAAGAGAATTACAGGCCAATATCTCTGATAAACATAGATGCTAAAATCCTCAACAAAATCTCAATAAATTGGATCAGCATTACATTAGAAAGATCATACACCATGAGGGGACCTTGCTTCACCCCAAAACAAAGAAACAGAATTTCCGGAGAATCCTCCTTACAGATTTTCCAACCAAGTCCCGTGCTTCCCCACAAAATCCTCAACAAAATAGCAAATTATCCAACAATACAATAAAAAGATCATACACCATGATCAAGTGGGATTTATTCCAGGGATGCAAGGCTGGTACAATATTCGCAAATCAATAAATGTGATACCTGACATAAACAAATTGAGAGATAAAAATCACATGATCATATCAATAGACACAGAAAAAGCATTTGACAAAATCCAACACCCATTTTTGATGAAAACTCTCAGCAAAGTGGGAATAGAGGAAGCATATCTCAACATGATAAAGGACATATACAACAAACCTACAGCCAACATCATACTCAATGGGAAAAAACTAAAACCATTTCCCCTAAGAACAGGAACAAGAAAGGGATGCCCACTTTCACCACTTGTTTGACATAGTACTAGAAGTGCTAGCCATAGCGATCAGACAAGAAGAACAAATAAAAGGCATCCAAATTGGAAAAGAAGAGATAAAACTGTCATTATTCACAGATGACATGGTACTATACAGAGAAAATCCCAAAGACTCCATCAAAAAACTACTAGACCTAATAAATGAATTCAGCAATGTAGCAGGATACAAAATTAACACCCAGAAATATGTGGCTTTTTTATATACCAAAAATGAACTCACAGAAAGAGAAACTAAAAAAAGAATCCCATTTACCTTTGCAACAAAAAAATTAAGCTACCTAGGAATAAACAAAGGAAGTAAAAGACCTGTACTCGTAAAAATACAGGACATTGGAAAAAGAGATAGAGGAAGACAAAAACAAATGGAAGAATATACCGTGTTCATGGACTGGTAGAGTCAACATCATTAAAATGTCCATACTACCCAAAGCAATCTACAGATTCAATGCAATCCCCATTAAAATACCAATGGAATATTTCACAGATCTAGAACAAACTCTCCAAAAATTCATATGGAATACATACACTGAATGGCCAGATTATTATGACCACCTGACGTTTGTAGGCAAATTAACTATAATTTCATGCTGAAGTTGCTAGAGGGGCAGACCATTATAGATAGGGAAGCAGATTGTTTACCACAACAGTAGAAGTGATATTTTTCTGAAGATATGGGTAAACAACGTGATTTAACAGCCTTTGAACATGGGGTCACACTGATTGGCCAGATTATTATGACCACCTGACGTTTGTAGGCAAATTAGCCGTACACTGCATCGTATGGGATGTGGAAGCTGAAGGCCTGTTCGAACACCTTTGCTGTCTGCAGTTACCAAGATAAAACGTCTCCAATTTGCACAGGAACACAAGGATTGGATAGTCGAGCATTGGAAAACAGTCACGTGGTCCGATGAATCACGTTTCCAGTTGCATCATGCAAATGGCAGAGTGAGAATTTGGAGGAAATAGCATGAAAACATGCACCCCACATGCATGAGTACAACCCTTCAAGCTGGTGGGGGCAGTGTTATGGTTTGGGGCATGTTTTCCTGGCATGATTTGGGCCCTTTAATTCGTGTGAAACAACATCTGAATAGCACAACATACCTAAGTATAGTTGCTGATCAAGTTCATCCTATCATGTTGATGGCATATCCCAATGGAGATGGCTTCTTCCTACAAGACAATGCGCCACGCCACGGTGCTCATATTGTGCAGGAGTGGTTTCAAGAACATGAGGGAGACTTTACCTTGCTTAGGTGGCCCCTCACAATCACCAGATCTCATTCTAATTGAGCATTTGTGGGATGAAGTTAAAAGAGCCATCAGGCAGCTGGTTCCACAACCATCAAATCTCACAGAACTGGACAGTGCAATTCATCAGGCATGGTGTCAGATTCCTCGCATCACCTTTCAACATCTCGTGGAGTCAATGCCAAGAAGAATTGTCCCAGTATTAAAAGCAAAAGGTGGCCCAAAAGGTGGGATATATATATCCCATGTTCAAAGGCTGTTAAATCACGTTTACCCATATCTTCAGAAAAAAATCACTTCTACTGTCATGGTTAAACAACCTGCTTCCATATTTATAATGGTCTGGCCCTCTAGCACAGTGGTTCTCAACCTTGGCTGCACATGAGAATCACCTGGGAATCTTTTTAAAATCCTGATTTCTGGGCCTCATTCTCCGGAAATTTCTGTTTCTTTGTTATGGGGTGGGGCCACAATATTAGTAACAAAGAAACAGAATTTCCAGGTGATTCTCATGTGCAGCCAAGGTTGAGAACCACTGCTCTAGCAACTTCAGCATGAAATTATAGCTAATTTGCCTACAAACGTCAGGTGGTCATAATAATCTGGCCACTCAGTGTAAAGACCCTGAATAGCTGCAGCAATCCTGAGAAATAGAAACAAAGTTGGAGGGATCACAATACCAGATATCAAGTTGTATTACAAAGCCACTGTTCTCAAAACTGCCTGGTACCGGCACAAGAACAAACATACAGACCAATGGAACAGAACAGAGAACCCAGAAACTGGCCCAAGCCATTATGCTCAATTAGTATTTCACAAAAGAGGCAAAAGCATACAATGGAGTCAAGATAGTCTCTTTAACAAATAGTGTTGGTGAAATTGGACAGATACATGGGGAAAAAAAAGAAAGAAAAGAAACTATACCACCAATTTACACCATACACAAAAATAAACTCAAAATGGATAAAGGATCTGAATGTAAGACAGGAAATCATAAAAATCTTAGAAAAATCCATAGGCTGCAAAATATCAGACATATGTCGTAGCAATATCTTTACTGATATAGCTCCTAGGGCAATTGAAACTAAGGAGAAAATAAACAAATGGGACTCCATCAAAATAAAAAGCTTTTGCACAGCAAAAGAAACCATTAACAACACAACAAGAAAGACCACTGCATGGGAGGACATATTTCCCAATGTTATCGCTGACAAGGGTTTAATATCCAAATTTACAGGGAACTCATAGAACTTAAAAGGAACATAAGCAATCCAATCAAAAAATGAGCAAAGGACCTCAATAGACATTTTTTGAAAGAGGACTTATAGAAGGCCAAGAGACATATGAAAACATGCTCAAAGTCACTAATCATGCAAGAGATGCAAATCAAAACAACAATGAGGTACCATCTCACACCTGTCAGAATAGCTGTCAACAAATCAACAAACAAGTGCTGGCGAGGATGCGGAGAAAAAGGAACCCTCTAGTACTGCTGGTGGGAATGTAGACTGGTATAGCCACTGTGGAAAACAGTATGGAGTTTCCTCAAAAAATTAAAAATGGCCCTAACCGGTTTGGCTCAGTGGATTGAGCATCGGCCTGCAGACTGAAGGGTCCCAGGTTCGATTCAGGTCAAAGGCATGTACCTTGGTTTCGGGCACATCCCCAGTAGGGGGTGTGCAAGAGGCAGCTGATCGATGTTTCTCTCTCATTGATGTTTCTAACTCTCTATCCCTCTTCCTTCCTCTTGGTAATAAAATATAAAAAAAATACCAATGGCATATTTCACAGACCTAGAACTCTCCAAAAATTCATATGAAAAAAAAACACACAAAAACCCGAATAGCTGCAGTAATCTTAAGAAGAACAAAGATGAAATCACAATACCAGATATCAAGCTGTATTACAAAGCCATTGTTCCCAAAACTGCCTGGTACTGACACAAGAACAGACATATAGACCAATGGGACAGAACAGAGAACCCAGAAATCGACCCAAGCCATTATGCTCAATTAATATTTCACAAAGGAGGCAAGGGTTTACAATGGAGTCAAGACAGACTCTTCAATTAATGGTGTTGGGAAAATTGGACAAGTACATGCAAAAAAAAAACAACAACAAAAGAAAAATGAAACTAGACACCAACTTACACCGTACACAAAAACAAACTCAAAATGGATAAAGGAGTTAAATGTAAGTCGAGAAACCATAAAAATCTTAGAAAAACCCATAGACAGCAAAATATTGGACATATGCCGTAGCAATATCTTTTCCAATACAGCTCCTAGGGCAATGGAAACTAAGGAGAAAATAATCAAATGGGACTACAGACAGTCTTCGGGTTACGTCGGACTCGGCATATGTCATTTTGTGGTTACGTTGCCATCTCCCATTTACTTATAAAAAAAAAGTTCCGTTATTTCAACATATGTACATATGTGCTTTATGTTTTTTATTATTTATTTACTACAAGGTCAGGAATTGTTATCTTTTGTTTACATTTTTTTTATTGTTTCACTTCATTGCTGCTGTGCATGTGCTCCATGTGAGTGACATAGGTGCTTATGTAGGTGGGTTCCGACTTACGGCGAAAATCGCATTACATCACGCTATAGGAATGCATATCCACGTAAATGGAGGACCTACTGTACATCAAAACAAAAAGCTTCAGCACAGCAAAAGAAACCATCAACAAAACAACAAGAAAGACCACTGCACGGGAGAATACATTAGCCATTGTTACATCTGATCAGGCCCTAATCTCCTAAATGTATAGGGAACTCATGTGAAGACCCACATCCCGCTTGTTTCAGGGTTCAGGCTCTGGAGAAGGGCCGTGCGCAAATGACAGAGATGAGACAAGAAATAATAATTTGGAAACTGGAGGGCCAGGTGGGAGCCCAACGCAAGAGGAAGGACTCTGCTTGTGCTCAGGCCTTGCCATCATTTTATTCAGTTTGGGATACACCTATAGCCCTTAGGCAGGCAATTTCCAGTAACAGACTATCTTATCAGTAAGGATTTACATGACTATCTGGTCGGGAAGATGCTTCAGCTACCACTGTCTCAACTAAACAGTTGGTGCATAGCTCTGACCTTTGCCAGGGCTCAAGGGTCACCAGCATTCTGGGCTACTGGTCCACACCTCTGTGCTAGTGAAGACAATAGGTGGCTTCCCACAAACTCATAACAAAAGGAGGATAAAGAATCCAATAAAAAAAATGGGCAAAGGACTTAAACAGACACTTTTTGAAAGTGGACATACAGAAGGCCAAGAGACATATGAAGACATGCTCAAAGTCACTAATCATCTGAGAGATGCAAATCAAAATGACAATGAGGTACCATCTCACACCTGTCAGAATGGCTATCATCAACAAATCAACACATGACAAGTGCTGGCGAGGATGTGGAGAAAAAGGAACCCTCGTACACTGCTGGTGGGAATGCAGACTGGTGCAGCCACTGTAGAAAACAGTATGAAGTTTCCTCAAAAAATTAAAAATGGAACTCCCATTTGACCCAGTAATCCCACCTCTAGGAATATATCCCAAGAAATCAGAAACACCAATCAGAAAGGACATATGCATCCCTATGTTCATAGCAGCACAATTTACAATAGCTAAGATTTGGAAACAGCCTAAGTGCCCATCAGCAGATGAGTGGATTAAAAAAACTGTGGTAAATTGCCCTGACTGGTTTGGCTCAGTGGATAGAGCGTCAGCCTGCGGACTGAAGGGTCCCAGGTTCGATTCTGGCCCAGGGCACCAAAAAAAAAAAAAAAAAAAACTGCGGTAAATCTAAACAATGGGCTACTACACTGCTGGAAAAAAGAAAGAACTCTTACCATTCGCAACAGCATGGATGGACATGGAGAGCATTATACTAAGCAAAATAAGCCATTCAGAGAAAGATAAATATCACATGATCTCACTCATTTGTGGAATATAATGAAGAACATAAACTGATTAACAAAAATAGATACAGAGACAGAGAAGCATGGGAAGGCAGGGGAGGGGGTGGTGGGTAAGAGATTAACCAAAGGACTTGTATACATGCATATAAGCCAAAGGACACACACACTAGGGGGTGAGGGCATGTGCTGGGGGATGAGGAGGGCCGGGGAGAGGTCAATAGGGGGAAAAGGAGACATATATAATACTTTAAACAATAAAGAATTTTTTTTTAAAAGAAATTAATACAGCCCTAGCCAGTTAGAGCATCAGCCTGGGCTCAGAAGGGTTTGATTCCCAAACAAGGGCACATACCTGGGTTGCCAGTTCGAACCACAGCCCCAGTTAGGGTGTTTGCAAAGGGAACCAATTGATGTGTCTCTCCCACAATGATGTTTCTTTCTCTTTCTCTCTCTCTGCCCCCTCTCCCTTCCACTCTCTAAAAATCAATGGAAAAAATATCCTCGGTTGAGAATTTTAAAAAATGATAAATAGTATATTTACAAGTTGTTTACATAATTCTAAATGTCTGTGTACTTCTACATAGCTTCAAAGTATCTTTGTGTATACATATGTAAAACTGACAGCCCGCCTAGTATGAGTCAGTGGTTGAGCGTTGACCCAGGAACCAAAAGGTCACTGGTCAATTCCCATCGAGGCACATGCCCAGGTTATGGGTTCGATTCCCAGTAGTAGGGGGTGTGTAGGAGGCAGCCAATCAATGATGTTTTTCTCTCATCAATGTTTCTATCTATCCCTCTTCCTTCCTCTCTAAAAATCAATAAAACCATATAAAAAAGAAAAACAAACTGACAAAGCGAAAATTATCAAGCTTGGGAGATTTTAACAAAACTATCTCAGTAACTGACAAAATTAAGAATAGAAAAGTTACAAAATACCCTATTAAGCCCTAGCCGGTTTTCCTCAGTGGCTAGAGCATCAGTCCTCAGACTAGAGTCCTGGGTTCAATTCCGCTCAAGGATTTGAACATACCTCGGTTCCTGGCTCAATCTCCAGCTCTGGTTGAAGCTCCTGCAGGAGGCAACCAATTTTATATGTTTTTATTGATCTCTCACATCAATATTTCTCTCTCAGTCTCTCCCCCTCCATTCCAGTCTAAAAATCAATGGAAAAATAGCCTCAGGTGAGGATTAACAAACAAAAAAGTACCCTATTAAGAAGCTTAATTTAATAAACACAGAGAATTATAGCCAATCCTGTACCCAATAATTTGAGAATACACATAATTTTCAAGCATATGAGACATTATGAAAACTGATCACGTATTAGGTCAAAACACAAATCTGAAATAACAAATAACAGATGGACTTGCTGTATTACCACAACTCCTCGATGAAGTAATTAATATGGGAATTCTCTTCACAATTTTTCTGTAAGAATTTAAAGCTGCTCTAAGATTAAAAGTTTATAAGGTATATATTCAGAAATTTAAAAAAAAACCTTTATCTACATATAAATTAAAGAAGAAATTAAAATGAACAATTAAAAATTAGAATTGACAATGGAATGAGTAGAATGTGGGCTTGTGGGATGTACAGCTAATGCCATATGCAAATGGAATTTTACAGCTTTAAAATTTCACATTTTAAAAGGAAGGCAAGCTAAAAATTAATACAATAAGCATTCATCTCACAAAATGAGGAAAAGTATAGAATAAACTCAAAGAAAGTATAAAGAAGGAAAAAAGAAAGAGTAAAAAATAGAAACAAAGATTTCATAGAAAAGATAAAAAATCCCAAGGTGAGCTCTCTGTAAAGACTAATAACATTAGCGTATCTGATGGATAAAGAAGAGAAGGTATAAAAAAAAGTGCAGGAATGACAAAGGAGAAATAACTGCAGATACAATAAAGATATTTGAAAATAGTAAATTATGAACATAATGGCAGTACAGTGGGGCCTTGACTTACGAGTTTAATTCGTTCCGTGACGGAGCTCGTAACTCAAATTACTCGTATGTCAAATCAAAAAGTGAATGAGTGAGACACGTGATGCTGGGCTGATATTGTGGCGTTCACTGTGACATTCGCTGCGCCAACTAGCGGTGGGGTATCTGAAGCTGGCTCGTAACCCGAATTTTAGCTCGCAACTCAAAGCAAAAAATCGGCCAAGAGACGGCTCGTATCTCGAAAAACTCATTAGTTGGGACACTCGTAAGTCAAGGCCCCACTGTACATTGAAAGTCTTAGACAAAATGGACAATCCTAGAATTAAAATAAGGAACTAATACATACATAAATAAATAAATAATTCTAAATTCCTGATTCAATGTTAAAATATTTTAACATAGAAATTAATTAATAACAGACACAGCCTACATGGTTTTCATGATTGGTGCACTACATCAATCATTTTAGAAAGAAGCAATTCCTACCTTATACAAACTCTCCCAAAGAATAAAAAAGAAGGAACACATCTCAAATTTGAAATCCAAATCAAAAAAGAATACTGTATGTGAATGGACAACTATAGATCAAACTCATTTATGAACATGGATGCAAAAATACCACAAATATCAGAAATCAAGCAATGTATTAAAGATACTTCATATTCCTGATGGGTTTTTCCTAGAAATACAAGGGTAATTTATCCTAAAAAAAAAATCTATCCATATATTTAAACCACATTCAGAGATTAAAGAAGAAAACACAGATGACAATCTCAATATATAAAGAATAAGCATTTAATAGTATGTTGATGCTTCTATGTCTCTGAGTCTTTTTAAAAATATATATATTTTTATTGATTTCAGAGGGGAAGGGAGAGGGAGAGAGAGATAGAAACATCAACAATAAGAGAAAATCATCAATCATCTGCCTCCCGCACGCCCCACACTGGGGATTGAGCCTGCAACCTGGGCATGTGCCCTTGGCCGGAATCGAACCCAGGACCCTTCAGTCTGCAGGCCGATGCTCCATCCACTGAGCAAAACCAGTTAGGACTCTGGGTCTGTTTTTGATCATAGTTTATTTGGTTCATTAGATTACACATATGAGTGAGATCATGTGATACTTCAGAGGGAAGGCAGAGGAGGACGGGTTGGAAAGGATTAACCAATGAACTTGCATGCATATATGCATAACCTGTAGACACAGACAATGGGGTGGTGAGGGCCTGGGGGAGGGGACAAGAGCCAGATGGAAGAGGTTAATGGGGGGAAAAAGGAGGACCTATGTAATACGTTCAACAATAAAGATTTTTTTTTTAAAAAAAAAAGAATAAACATTTACTAAATTCCAACATTTAATGGATTCATCAAACCAACATTCAGATGAATGGTTCATGACTAAACTCCTAGCAAACTGGGTGGAAAAAAAACTTTAACCTGAAAAAAAGAAAGTATATATATATATATATAAAATCTAGCACTGATTGGTATGTCATCCCATGCACCAAAAGGTTGCGGGTTCAATTCCCCATCAGGACACATACCTAGGTTGTGGGTTCTATCGCTGGTGAGGGCACATATGGGAGGCAACTGATGGATACTTCTCTCATACATCGATGTTTCCCCTCTCCTTCCCACTCCCTCTCCCTCTCTTCCTTCCTCTCTCCCTTCTCCTCCAGCCTTCTCTCCCTCCAAAAATCAATAAACATATCCTTGGGTGAGAATTAAAAAGAAAAAACTATAGGAAACATCATCCTTAATAGCAAATACTTAGAATTCCTTTTAAAATCAGTAAAAAAAAAAACCATCCTGCTGTAACTTTTTGTTGTAATTAAGCATTGTTCTGGAGTCCTAACAAACATGATAAAAAGTAAAAGGTATACAAATTACATTGGAAATCATCAAAGCATCATTATTTTCACATGACACAAACGTCTACATAAAAAAGTCAATGTACACATATTCTTCAACTCAGAAATCCCATTCCTTGGTATATACCCTAGAAAAAATGTTGGAAAATTAAAATAAAAAATCCAAAGCATGTATTAAATAATATTAGTATATGGACAACACTTAAAAATGTGCAGCAATATTATAACTTGGATAAGTTGAACCTGTTTGTACTTAATATAAATTTAATATAAAATAATTGCTCACTCCCCAACACTGTTTTCATACATTCTGTTCCTAAACTTATAGGCACACCTCAGAGATATTGTGGATTTGGTTCCAAACCACCACAATAAAGCATGTATCAGAAGAAAGCAAGTCATAATCTTTTTGCTGGTAGAGGGTCATTGCCTTCAATTTTTAAAAAACGCAATATCTGTGAAGCACAATAAAGTGAAGAATAATAAAATGAGATATGCCTATACTCTTTAGAAACACAATTTGAAGTTTAGCGTCAGTAGCCACTTACTCTGCATTCCCATGCTACTTTATATATCATAAGTATTTTTCTGTACTTCTTTATAACTCCATCTCTAATTCTTTCTTTTTCTTTATTAAGGTATTACATATGTGTCCTTATCCCCCTTTTGCCCGCCCACCCCACTCCCATTCATGCCCTCACCCCCCTGGTGTCTGTGTCCATTGGTTAGGTTTATATGCATGCATACAAGTCCTTTGGTTGATCTCTCCCCCTTACCTTCTCCCTCCCCTACCTTCCCTCTGAGGTTTGAGCATTTGATCGATGTTTCTGTGTCTCTGGATCTGTTTTTGTTCATCAGTTTATGTTATTCATTATAATCCACAAATGAGTGAGATCATGTGACATTTATCTTCTCTGACTTATTTCGCTTAGCATAATGCTCTCCAGCTCCATCCATGCTGTTGCAAATGGTAGGAGTTCCTTCTTTTTTATAGCAGCATAGTATTCCATTGTGTAGATGTACCACAGTTTTTTAATCCACTCATCTGCTGATACATGTCTAATTCTTCACCTAGATTATGGACACCCTGAGAATAAGAATGAGTCCCACAAGGGTGGGCTAGAAGGGGTCAAAGTTACCATCTCATGGTATCTATATACTCTTAATTAATCTAACCTTACATTTAAAATAAATTTTGTACAAAAATCATGTAACTTTAATCCTCACCCCCCCCCAAAATGTACAATTTTTCAAGGGGATATACCAACAATATGTGATACTTTCAACAATAAAGATTTAATTAAACAAAAAAGAATGAGTCCCAATCATCCTTATATCATAAGCCTAATGCAGTGCCTAATGAAAGTACTCACTAGCTTTAAGTAAATGAGTAGCAGAAAAGTATTTTGCAGGGGAACATGATATACTGGGAAAAAAGCACCACTACCGCTGGGCAAGAGGACTCAATTACCCATTTCCACTTAAATAAGTTTATGTTAATATTAGTACAATGCTGTTTATATTATTAGGATTCCCTATAAGATTTCATTCAGGGAAAAAAAGTGCTCTGCCACTAAAAGAGTTAGAAAACCAATGTCATAGCGGATGCCAGACTTTTAATTTCATGAACTGGTATAATTAAAAGAACATATCAACACCAAAAATATAGAGTCTCAGAATAAACAACAGCTTTTAAAATTGAATTTTCAAGTTACATTTAGCTTTGGAAAATGCTTTTTACACTGTCCTGTTTTAGTTTTCCTATTTGACCTGATCTTGATATCTCATCACAGACCAGCAATATTACAATCTATATATATAAAAGGCTAATATGCTAAATGTCTGACCATCTGACCGGTCGCTATGATGCGCTCTGACCACAGGAGCTGGCCATTTACAGAGAAACAGCACTGCGGACCTGGCACTGACAAAGCAACACTCAGCTTCCCCCAAGTGGGACACAGGCCCCGCCACCACCCCAGAGCGACAGCCCACCAAATTGCAGCCAACGCTGCCAAGACCCTATGGTGCAAAATGTGGCCCACAGCCCAGTCCAGCCCAGAAACATGGCTGTGGGCACCGAGTAATGATGTCATGTAGCAATGCCCGGCTTCCTCTCCCTAGCGACTAGCTTCCTTAGAGTTTCTTCAGCCCAGAACATGACTTGCTTTATAGCCATGTGGAAACATTTTACACTTTAACCAAATGTCTGTGAAGTGTTTTCCCATGCCTCATCTCATTTGATCCTCACAGAAGTCCTGAAGTAGGTAGATAGGAGACTCGTGGAATCCTAATTTATTTTCATTAGCCAGAAAACAGAGATTTAGAAAGCTTAGCAACCTGACCCGACTGAAAAGAAATGGTGGACCATGAAAATGACCTCAGGTTTTCTCACTGCACAGAATATAGTCAAACACTGCTGCAGTTAAATATTTTACCCTTTGTTCTCCCTGCATGATCTACAATAATAATCTGCTTTGTGTTGCTATTTACTGCTGTGTTGCTGACAATTACCTGAAAGACAAGTTGGGGTTCTTCACTGGGCTAGAAAAAGTTTACCTAATTAGAAAGTAGGTCTAATTAAGCAAGTTTATTCTATATATATAAAGGCTAAGTTGACTCGTGCATGCATGATATATATAAAGCTTTCGCTGGCGCCAATCGCACACATGTGTTTCTATCTGTCATTATCGATCGTGAATTTGGTTGACACTTCTATTACAGAGAAAGGGCGAATAGCGATATTAAAATATTTCTTCTAATTAATTTCCTTAGTTAACCAATAAAGCTCTTTTAAAAATACAGAGTTCTGAACCTAACCTCTGGAATGTTCAATTTGGTAGATCTGGGATAGGTCTCCGAAATCTGTAGTTTTTAAAAGCTCACTAGATGATTCTCACGAACATCTAGGTTTAGAAAATACTGATTTAGTTATCTTCTTCCACAGGAATAACTGAAATATTGTTTCTGTTGCTATCATTAGCAACATGATAAGAGATCATGGATCTCTATTTGATTCTTATGATATACATATATAGTCTTATAAAAACATAGGTATATATTGAAATGCTCTGTTGCTCTTTCTTCCCTTCCTCCCTGTTTATCTATCTCCATGATCACTTATCCACAATTCCAAAATTCAAAAAGTTCTGAAAATTGAAAGTTATACATAATATCTGGTAGCAAAACATGACCTAACTAGAAAAATTTGATGACAAATCTTGATCTCAACAAGTATGTCTTTAATTTATCACACGTTTCAGTGTAGAAATGTGTGTGATTATGATTCCCGAAGCAACCAAAATATAATGCAATATATGGAATATGTGCTGTGGGGAGCTGATATAGGGTTAAGCCTCGGACTGACCTGTTGGCAAAGTCACAAACAATTCCCAGTTAGAGGGCACAGTCCTCTTAGCATAATTAGGCTTGACCTTATGAGGCTCTCTAGATCTTATCTGGGAAGCTAATGGGCTGAGGGAAGTGCAGGAAGTGGCCAAAACAAGTGAAAATCACAAGAACTGTGTAACTATGGTAACCACTACCTTGTTTACCTCTGACTATAAAATAAAGGCTCAGCTTGCCTCGTGGATCTTTTCTCTGTGGCCTCAGCCAGGCACAGGAAGATCCACGGAGACTAAAGAGAGCTAGAGAGTTCTGAACGCTGTCTCCGTGTAAAACATTCTTCGCTGACTCTGCCCACACCTTTGGGAACCCCTGGACCGCTGGGGCTGGACCCGGCAATGTGCCTTATTGGCATTCTAAAATATAAAGTAGTATAATTTTGATTTGAATATTAAAACAAATGGCAACTCAAATAAAAAACCTGTTTCCCTGTATATGGCAATTTTCTCAATTACCCATTATATGGAATGGCTATTGTTTAAAATGTTCACACCTTGCCCTAGCCAGTTTGGTTCAGTGGATAGAGTGTCGGCCTGAGGACTGAAGGGTCCTGGGTTCGATTCCAGTCAAGGGCACATGCCTGGGTTGCGATCTCGATCCCCAGTCGGGGGCATACTGGAGGCAGCCGATAACTGATTCTCTCTCATCATTGATGTTTCCATCTCTCTTTCCCTCACCCTTCCTCTCTGAAATCAATAAAAATATATTTTAAATAAATATATAACTAAATAAAATGTTCACACCTTAAAAGTACCTAAGAATGAGGAATAAGACAATTTTTAAAAATATTTTTATTGATTTTTTTACAGAGAGGAAGGGAGAGGGATAGAGAGAAACATCAATGAGAGAGAAACATCGATCAGCTGCCTCCTGCACACCCCACACCGGGGATGTGCCCGCAACCAAGGTACATGCCCTTGACCAGAATCGAACCTGGGACCCTTCAGTCCGCAGGCCGACGCTCTAACCACTGAGCCAAACCGGTTAGGGCGAGACAATTTTTAAATGTTCCTTTTTGGAAAAGAGCTGTATGTAACCAGTTACTTTCTTGCACAAATTATATGTTCCTACCAGGAATATTTTCTCTTTGAAAACATATGGGGCTTAGTAAATACACTTATAAAACACCTATATGAACATGTTATGACAAATAAATTTGGTCACTCCGTTGAGTTTTTTAAAGTGCGATTTTATCTAACCCACCAAGATAAACTCAGTGTATTTTAACTGTCCAAACACAGAAGTCACAATTATCATACTAATTCAATTGTTAGCACATTTAATCTTCTTATATACTGTAAATCTTCTTATATATGCATTAAATATAGGCAACAAATAAATATTACTCAAGTTTCAGTTCAAGTTATTTATTTATGAAAGACAGGTCTGAGTCAGTATGTAATTTCCTCCTCTATACTACAAGAAAAAGGTCTGGAATCTACAAAATGGAACCAAGAGAAGTAACTATTGACAGATTATATGAGTCAAGTTACACCTCCTCACTTCTTCTGACAGACTGAAGGGTAGTTAATAGTTTATTTTTGAGGTTTAAACTATTGATAACAGTACTTTTAATTTGATCAGACATACATACATTTCAGCAAAAGAATTAGTAACCAATTATCTTGTTATTGGAAATCACATAGGGTAGGCTTAGGTAGAGAAAAATTAATTTGCATTATTAGAATAAAAAAAGCAATTTTAGAGCTATTACCTCAAATCCTTACAAAAGTTCTGGGGAAAGAGATAGCAATTAGTACTCTATTTCTTAATATTTAACAGCATGTTCAAAACTTTACGATTTAATATGCCCTTCCATTTCATTTTATCTGCGTAACAGCCATATAAGGTTGACAGGTCGGTTAGTATGTTTACAGATGAGTCAACTTTGCCTGCAGAGGCTATATGACTCCCTCTAACTCATATGTTTCTTAAGAGGCAAAACTGGGATTAGAAACTGATCTTCTGACTTAGTCCAGTCATCTTTACTTTATTATACTGCTTTAAAAAATCCTTTAATAGGGCTACACTTTCATAAATTATATCCTTTAAAGTGCAGTGATAACTGGGTCTTTTAGTCATCTACTCTCTTCATAAAATAACCTGTTCTGCACCTCCTCACACTTTATTCTTGGTTTATCTTGGACAGTTCAGCCCAGTATGTGTTATCAATATTCCCAGTATGACTTACATAATGTAATCCTCTCACCAAAAGTCTTTCTATATGTATTTCAGACTTACAAACTAATGAAGGCAAAGAGCTTTAAAATGAGCTATCAAACAAATACTATTATTAACATTTTTGTCATTTTGCCAAGTTTCATTCAATGGCAAGATACCAACTTACTCTATTTTCTATAATGCGAACTCCTGGAAAAAGGGAGGAATTACAACGACATGGAAAACCTGTGATGGTATTTCAGTTGTGAAAAGCAATTTCATCCTTCTTTAATTCAAGGTTTCACACAGCTTGGTTCCTAATCCCCTTCCTTCAGTGGGAATGCAGGTGCAACTTATGAATTTTTATAGCTTTAGGTAATAATTCGTTTCCTCATGTGCTAAATCAGATTACTAACACACGCACTCAACTGACTTTGAAGGGCTGATATTAAGCACTTTACCTTATCAGTCACCTCCACCCAGAAAAAGGAAGAAATTCCATAGAAGCGACTGCATTCAAAACCTATACCTTCGCCCCAAACCTCTGGCAAACTCCTGCAGCCTGTTTCCACACCATCCTTTCGGATTTATTTCTAAAAAGTGGGTAGATCCACTGAAAGAACAGGTGACAGAAGCCCTCAACGAAGGAGGATTCAAGCTCAAGAATGTTCTCAAACCAGTCCAGCGACTCAGTTCCAAGTGCCCTGATTGTAGGATGGCCACGGCTACCAGAAGACAATCACAAACAAAAAAAGCTGCCGGCGCTGACCCCGCCCTTCTGCAACGAGACCTAAAAGATCACGCCGCGGAGCTCTTCCCTGGGCTCCAGCCCCTGCCCTCTTCCCCCTCCCCCCTCCTCCCCGCCGCCCCTCTCCTCCCCCCTCCTCCCCGCCGCCCGCCTCCTCCCCCGCCACCACCATTCCTCTTTCCCTAAAGCCCTAGCAGCAGTTTATCAGACGGGAAAGGATACTCTCCATGTTCGACATGGCCCCACGACCTTTCTTAGGAGATGACAGCCCGGACAGCGGCACGGGTTTGATGTGAGGGCGATTAGAATTTCGTCCAGGTCTGCCGCTGGTCTGACATTTAGATTGGAGATCCCACTTCCTGTTTCTGCGCAATGCCCACTGGGAGGCGGAGCTGTCCGCGCACCTGGGGCGGAGCTGGGGTTACGCCAAAATGGCTGCCCCCGCTGAGGCGGTTAAGGTGGTTGCCGTCGCTGGGGGGCGTGGGAGTTCCACGGGCGGCGGTTACGCCCCTCCCCCTCTGGTACCTTAGACAAACGGGCGCCTAACGGTTTTCGTCGCTCAGCTAACCTAGTTCCGAGCTCTTCTTAACCTTGCGCCCACCTCTTCCCTCAGATTTCATACTATCTTTGGCCCCTCAGTTCTGTTCTCAGAGCTTAAATCTTACGGATGAAGGAAAAAGGTATTAGGGCTTTTAAGTACTTTTTTTTAAAACTATAATCATATGAAATAAGAACCTAAGGGATAACGGGGTTGGCAGTTTTGAAATGTGATGTTCATTCAGTTGAAGTTTTGAAAAGGATCGTGATCCTTAAACTTTTAGGGCAGGACAAAAAAAGTAAACTTAGTTTTAAGAGGTAAAGTTGCTGTGAGACGTATATTCGTAACAAATTAATTATTTTTTTACAATAGATGGTGTAAAATATGAAAATTACTACTAACTATCTCTAAACTATAGTTGGCGGGAAGGTTAATCGAAATACTAAATAGCAGTTGGTGGTTTATATGTGACTTATTAAAACAACGAAATGTAATTTATAAGACGCCATCTCTAGATTTATAGTAAGGAAGGGGATCTTTGACGCGTTTCAGAATTCTTGGAAAGTCCAAGGACGAGCTAAGAGATATTACTTTGGGGAAAATAGCTAGGATAATTATTCTCTTACTGAGGAATTTTATCAATTTGGCATTAAAAGTTTCCTAATCTTTAAAATTTTAGTATGTGGGAACAATAATGTGCTGAGCTTCTTTTTATCTTTAGGAAAGTTTCCTATTGAATCAAAGTGGTTCCAAAAGCTACTGCTCTACTTTTCTGTTAATAATGATTGGTAGGCTTCAGACTATTACCTAATTACAAACTCTTGATGCTGGAAAAACAAACCTTTTTAAATATAAGGTTAATCTGGAAACCACTTCCATAGAAGAAAGAGTACTGTAAAAATATTGTTTTTTGTTTTTTTTATCTCTTTGTGTGAATAGGTATTTGAGAAGTAAGATATATTTCCAACGGGACAGACAAAACTTGGTAGATTTCATTGCTTCATCACTTTCCATGCTAACCAATGTATTTCACCGTTTGAAAACTGTTTTTTGGTATAAAGGTAAAAAAATGTTTTTTTAAAAGTTATACCCTAGGAGCTTAATATTTATTAACACAGCTCTTTGAATAAATACACATATAGACCAGAACAATTCACTAAAGCTTAAGTATTTCCAGGTTTTATGTAAAGATTTTGTCGTTATAATTAGGTAACCAATAAGAACAAGCCTTTTAAAATATTTTAAAGTGTTTTGCATATTGTTGAATTTCTTAAGAAATGTTTCCTTAGGGATAGGATTAGGTTTTTAGTAAAATCAAGATCTGAAGATATTTGTTCAGTTAGGAAATTTGTTACTTATGCCCATCTTAAGTGAAAAATATATACATAGCCTTTATCTTAAAAGATTAAGAAGTTTTACTTTTATGAGTTCTGAACTAATTTTGACTCCAAAAAGTGCTTTAATTTTTATTGGATATCTTATTTCTAAAAGTTAGATTTAGATTTTTATCTTAGGCATAGTAATAAAACTAAAATAATATATATTCTTTTGTAGCTGCTGCTGTTGAAAACAATGAATTGAAATTTGTTAAAAATCATAAAGTTGTTTTATTACCAGAAAGTGTAAAAGGAAAGACATCAAATTTTGTTTTGTTAAATATTGAAGACCTATAAAATAATATTTGCAAATTATGAGTACAGAATAAACAAATGCAATACAGCTGTGTTGAATACAGCAATCACCTGTGACCACCCAATTTAAGAAAAGAAAATGAGCATTCCCTTTAAATTCCCTTGTGTACCCCTTTTCCTAATCATATTCTTTTCCTTCCCTCTTTAGAGGGAATGCTGTCTCAAATTCCTGTTTTTCTGTATTATTTACCATAGTATTTGCATCCCTAAATACTATGTTATTAAGTGTTGCATGTTTTTGAACTTTGTGCAAGTGAAATCATATTGCTTTTTCTTCTTGACTTGCCTTTGTAACTCATTATGATGCTCTTTATCTGTGCTGTTACATATAACCATAGTTCATTCATTTTCACTGATCTAAAGTATCCCACTGTATGAATATATCATAATTTATTCATCCATTCTCCTGATAGATATTTGGGCTAATATCCAGGTTAATATAGTCTCTAAGACTATATTAATAATTGTTATTATTATATGCTCTGATTACACACTTAAGATCAATAGCTTTAGTCTCTTAAACAGGTTAGGATGAAATCTGGAAATTTATTCAAATTTCTTATTGTTTTGGGTTATCTTGGACCTTAGCTTTGTTTCTTCCACTCTACCAGATTTAGTAATAATGCCTACCCTGTCTTACCTAACAGGCAACTACAGTAGTTTCTTCTCCTTTCACCTTTATAACAGGGCTATAATGATAAAGACAATAGGTATAGGACCTCCCAAATTGTTATTTGGGGACTTAGCTAAAATCTAAACATGAAGGTTTAACTGAAGAAACATCAGTCACATATTGATAAACTCAGATCACCTATGGATACTTACAAAGATGTGCTTCAAAATACTTGTGAAGTTTTACTGGGATAATTGAAATGTAAAGAAACAATGCAGTATCTTAACTCAGCAACTACTGAATATGCTAATGTTTGGCATGAATGAAGTTAATGTGGTAAATTATAATAATTCCCCCAGCAAATTGAGTTATTTGCATGATTAATGATTCTTAGTTCTCTAAATAATTTGCAACCTACTGTGTTATACATAAAGAGCGTTGCTTTCTAAAGTTAAAAACATTTATAAAACAATTGCAATTGAAATACAAATTATTTAATTTTTAATTTGCGTTTTATGACAATACAAGATTTTTGTTATTTTTAGCAAATTGTTTCAAGATGATTAGAAATTTAAATGGTATATAACAGTTAAACGTCCACTGACATAGGAAAGAGCACACCAGAAATGCAAATGGTGTAGTATTATATAGTATTTGTCAAGTTGTTAAAAATAGACATGGCTTGCCTCACCTCTATAGATTCTGATAGCATAAGTTTGGAATTGAGCCCAGATGTCTATATATTGCCTCTGTTTGTGTAATGGAAATGAACATTCTAATATAGAGTAATATAAATCCTATATTGCCTAATGTAGCTCAATTTGGATGGAATTTCATAGTTTACAAAATACTTCTTATACTTGAAGTAACCTGAGGCAGCCTGGGTAGGCTTTATCCTCCTTTTCCAATTTAAAAAAAAAAAGGGAAAAACAAAGCACAAATAAATAATAATTTGCTCAGGCAAGTTTTGAGGAAATGAAGTCTATATTCAATTCAGACCTCCTTGATTCCTAATCCAGTACTTTTAAATGTGTATAGCAGATTGGCAAGGAGGAATCATAAATAAGGCCACTTCTGCGTCTTGCTTTCTATAGCTCAGGTGCCCATCTACACTAATAATAGGCAAATATGTAAATTTACCATACCTCCATGATGCCCCATAGCCAATCAGGAGGGAATATGCAAATTAGCGGGACAAAGATGGCGGTGGCCATGGAGCCACCTGGAGCGGGCGGGAGGCTTGGGTCGCCCAATCTTCCAGCCCGCCCTGGCCAGCTGCTGAAGGAGGGGGCCTGTGGGCAGTGGCCACAGAGCCAGCCTGAGCGGGAGGCGTGGGTCACCCGGGCCAGCTTCCAAGGGAGGGGCCTGCAAACGGCCCTCAGCCCCTCACTCAGACTGGCCACGCCCCCATGGGGTGAGGGTTCCCCGCTGGGGGGCATGGCCACCCTGCAAACAGCCATCAGCCCCTCACCCAGGCTGGCCAGGCACCCCAGTGGGGACCCCCACCCTGAAGGGGGTATGGCCAGCCTGAAAACATCCCTCAGTTCCTCCCCAGGCTGGCCACACCCCCCCCAGTGGGGACCCTCACCCCATGGGGATGTGGTTGGCCTGCAAACTGCCCCAGCCCCTCACCCAGGCTGGCACTATCCTCAGTGGGGACCTCCACCCCAATGGGGGCACGGCTAGCCTGCAAACCACCACAGGCCCCTCACCCAGGCCACCGTGCCCCCCAAGGGAACCCCCACCCTGATCCAGGACACCCTTCAGGGCAAACCAGCTGGCCCCCTCCTATGTACCAGGTCTCTATCTTCTATACTAATAAAAGGGTAATATGCTAATTAGACTGGGAAACCTTCCAGGAGACCTTCCGGACGTTATTCTGGACAAAGCCATGGTGGCGGGGCCAAGGTAGAGGCGGTTAGGGGCCAAGAGGGAAAGGCAATTGTGGGTGATCAGGCCAGGATGGGATGGCAGTTATGGGTGATCAGGGCAGTGGGGAGGGGGCGTTGGGGGTGATCAGGCCACAGGAGGGGCAGTTGGAGGTGAGCAGGCCAGCAGGGAGGGCCAGTTGGGGGCAAGCAGGCCATCAGTGGGGTTCAGTTGGGGGCAATCAGGCCAGCGGGAGTGCAGGTGGGGGTGAGCAGGCCGGCAGGCAGAGTGGTTAGGGGTAATCAGGCAGACAGGCAGTTGAGTGGTTAGGAGCCAGTAGTCCTGGATTGCAAGAGGGATGTCCGACTGCTAGTTTAGGCCCCAAAGGGTCCCAGATTGGAGAGGGTGCAGGCCGGGCTGAGGGATATCCCTCCCCCCATGCATGAATTTCGTGCACGGGGCCACTAGTTTACTATAAAAGTAAAAGGAAGAATTCCAGCTGACCAGCAGTCTTTCTAGTTTCCATAAGAAAATTCCGTTTCCTAGAAATCCTAAAGTGGTAAAAACTAAAGGTCTTTCCTGTTCATGAAGGAAAAATTGTTTCACTAGGCAGGCAGAGAACAACTTTCTGATTTCATTGTTCTGTTTTTTATTTGATTTGCAAAATGTTCTAGCCTAGAACTCTTCAAGTGGCAGGTGAAAGAGATTAGAGCTGCATAAGAGGTAAAACTATTAGCTGAGGCAAATAGATGAGGCAGGAACAGAAGTTTAAAGACAAGAATGGGTTTGTGCCTTCCATAGGTGACCAGAAAAGTTATTCAATTTATAATTAGGAAGTGAGAGATGAGCATAAGGAGAAAGATCAGAAACTGAATGGAAGATTCAAGTGAATAGGAAAATAATGAAAAAATAGTCTTAGATACTTAGGAGAAATACATCCACATATTTACCATTTCTATATCGATGTCTAAGACTTTATTGTTATTTTAATAATAAATGATGATGTTTGGTGATTATAATATGTAGTTATCAGCCTCCTCAATGTTAGAAGGAAATATTCATTATTTTTAATAAGTTTAATAGCACATTCTCTCAATATTACATGGTTTTCTGTAGTTTTGTAAGAAATTTGAATTTATGATAAATTTTCTAAATATAAAAAATATAAAGAATAATATATTAAACTCCCATGTCTTCACCTCCACCAAGAATTTACAATGGTTAATATTTTGTCACGTTTGTTTCAAGTCCTTCTTAAAATAAATAAAACAATATAGATGAAGTTGAAATCTCTTGACCATATTACCCAGTCTTCTCTGTTCTCCTTTCTGCAGACAACCACTTTCATGAGGTATTGGGTATTCTTTTCCATGCATAAATATGTATTCATAGGTAATAGGTAATATGCATATGTGTTTTGAAATTTACATAAATATTGTACTTAATATATGTCTAGTTTCAATACTTTTTATTCAACATTGATTTTGAGATCTACCTATGTTAATGTACCTACATTTGCATACATATGTAATCATCTATCACGTGAATATGGTGCATTTTATTTATTTCTAGCTTGATAGACATTTATCGGTTGCTTTCATTTTTTTCCAGTTATAAGCAATGCTATAGTGACTCACTGTGTCTTACTGTACACATTTGCAAGAGATCTCTAAGGTATATACTGGAAGTGTAATTACTGGGATATAGGGTAGAAATAGATATTTTTGTTTATTTTTTTATTTAAGTATAGTTGGTATACAATATTATATTAGTTATAATTGTTTCAGGTATAAAATATGGTAATTTGACATTTTTATACCTTACAATGTGATCACCCCACTAATTCTAAGTAATCATTTGTCACTGTGCAAACTTGTCACAATATTATTGACTATATTCCCTTTCATCTTTTTCAGCTACTCCCCACCCCCTCCCTTCTGGTAGCCATCCCTTTTCTCTGTTCCTATTTTTGTTTTATTTGTTCATTAGTTTTTTTTTTAGATCCCACATATAAGTGAGACCATATGATATTTATCTTTCTCTGTCTGACTTCTTACAGTTAGCATGATACTCTCTAGATCAGTGGTTCTCAACCTTCCTAATGCCGTGACCCTTTAATACAGTTCCTCATGTTGTGGTGACCCCCAATTTCATTGTTACAAATTGAACATAATTAAAGCATAGTGATTAATCAAAAAAACAATATGTAATTATATATGTGTTTTCCAATGGTCTTAGGCGACCCCTGTGAAAGGGTCATTTGACCCCCAAAGGGGTCGCAACCCACAGGTTGAGAACCGCTGCTCTAGATTCATTCATATTGTCACAAATGGCAAGATATCATTCTTTTTTATTGTTGTATAATATCCCATATAATAAAAGGCTAATATGCAAATCAACCAAATGGCAGAACTACCAGTCTCTATGACGCGCACTGACTACCAGAGGAAAGACACTCAATACAGGAGCTGTCTTCTGGTGGTCAGTGCTCTCCCATGGGGGAGTGCCACTCAGCCAGAAGCCTGGCTCATGGCTGGGGAGCACGGCGGCCATCCCCCAAGGGCTGCCGGACTGTGAGAGGGTGAAGGCCAGGCTGAGAGACCTCCCCCCACCCCCAAGTGCATGAATTTCATTATATATGTGCACTAGTTCTATTATATATATATATATATAATATTTTTTATTTATTCATCTGTGGATGGACACCTAGATTACTTCCATATTTTGGCTATTGCAAATAATGGTGCAATGAATAGAAGGATATATATATATATATATATATATATCTTTTTAAATTTTTTTCTTCAGATAAATACCCAGAAATGGAATTGCTGTGTCATATAGTATATCTATTTTTAGTTTTTTGAAGACTCTCCATACTGTTTTCCACAATGGCTGCATCAATCTGCAGTACCACCAGCAATGCACACAAATTCCCTTTTCTCCACATCCTCCCCAATACATGTTATTTGTTGACTTTTTGATAATAGCCATTCTGGTGGGTGTAAGTTGGGTATCTCATTGTGATTTTGATTTGCATCTCCCTTATTATTAGTGATGTTGGACATCTTTTCCTATGTCTGTTGGCCTCACGTATGTCTTCTTTGGAGAAATATCTTTTTGTGTCTGTGCCCATTTTTCCATTGGATTGTTCATTTTTTTTGTTACTGAGTTGTATGACTTTCTTATATATTTTACTGTTTAGTAGGTTTTCCCTTTTCAATTTTTCAATGGTCTCCTTCACTGTGCAGAAGCTTTTTAGTTTGATGAAGTCCAATTTGTTTATTTTTGCTTTTGTTTCCCTTGCTCATGTTAATGTATCCAAAAAGATAATACTCAGACTGATGTCATATAGTTTGCTCCCTATGTTTTCTTCTAAGAGTTTTATTATGGTTTCAGGCCTTACACTTAAGTCCTTACCCATTTTTTATATTTTATTCAATTTATTATGTGACATTGGTTAATAAAATTATATAGGCTTCAAGTGTACAATTCTAATGATTCATCATCTGTATATTATACTAGAGGCCTGATGCACAAAATTCATGCAAGAGTAGGCCTTCCTTCCCCTGGCTGCTGGCACTGGCTTCCCTCTGACACCCAGGACCCGGGTTGGCTTCGCTCTGGCTGCTGGCAGGCACCCAGGACCCGGACTTCCCTCTGGCCCTGGCTTTGTCCGGAAAGACATCCGGAATGATGTGCAGAAAGACATCCGGTCTAATTAGCATATTACCCTTTTATTATTATAGATTGGTTGCAAATGTCTTAAAATACAATGGCAGGTTAATACATAATTTTTAAATATATTTTCATTGATTTCAAAGAGGAAGGGAGCAGGAGAGAGAGAGAGAAACATCAATGATGAGAGAGAATCATTGATTGGCTGCCTCTTGCATGCCCCCTACTGGGGATTGAGCCCACAACCCAGGCATGTGCCCTTGACCGGAATTGAGCCCAGGATGCTCTATCCACTAAGCCAAACCAACTAGGGCAATACATAATTATTGACTTCATAATTTACCAATTACTGCATTTTCCTAACTTAATTATATTAATTTAGAAGGCATTGAATATAAAAACATATTTTCCTGTTGAATTAATAACCTTAACACAAAATCATGCATGGTAGTCATTTTAAAAAATATATCCAGGTTAGAGCAGAGTTTGATAAATGTTAAAATTTTATCTTTACTGCCATTAGTCATTCCTTTGTTTTTTAAAAAGTGACTTCAATGCCCAGCTGGCATGGCTCAGTGGTTGAGCATTGACCTATGAACAGGAGGTCATGGTTCAATTCCTGGTCAGGGTATATGCCCCGGTTGTGGGCTCAATCCCCACTGTGGGGTGTGTAGGAGGCAACCGATCAATGATTCTCTCTCATCATTGATGTCTCTATCTCTCTCCCTCTTCCTTCCTCTCTGAAATCAATAAAACTATATTTTTTAAAAAGTGACTTCAAAAGTACATTGTTTTCATTTATTTTTTTTCTTACAAAATGTTTCAGTGGCCTTAATTAAATGATTTTTTATAAACCATATATTCCACTCTTCATTCATTGAAATATAACAAAAATTTAGCTACACCCTTGGGTTTTTATTTTTTATTTTATTTTATTTTTAATTAAATTTATTGGGGGTGACATTGGTTAATAAGACCATATAGATTTCAAGTGTATAATTCTATGATACATGATCTGTATATTGCATTGTATAACCACCACCTAAAATCTAATCTTCTTCCCTCACCATACATTTGGCCCCTTTAGCCTTTCTACCTCCCACCCCCCTTCCCTCTGTAACTACCATACTCTTATCTGTGTCTATGAGTTTTCATTTGTTCATTTGTTACTTTCAGTTTCATACCCTACATATGAGTGAAATCATATGGTTCTTAACTTTTTCCATCTGACTTAGCATGGTATTCTCAAAGTGGATCCATGTTCTCACAAATGGTAGTATTTCATCTTTTTTCATGGTGGGGTAGTATTTCATTGTATATTTTGTACTACATCTTTATCCAATCATCTATCGAGGGACACTTTGGTTATCTCCATGTCTTGTCCTATCACACCCTTGTTTTTGAAACACTTTCTTTTCTTAGTTTCCATGATAACATATTCTCCTTAACTTACTCCTTCCTCCCTCTCACTCCTCAATCTCCTTTGCTGGTTCCTCTTTGTCTACTTGCCCTCTAAAATTACAGTTCAGCCCAACCAGTGTGGTTCAGTTGGTTGAGCATCCTCCCACGCACCAGGAGGTCACTGGTTCAATTCCTGGTCAGGGCACATGCCCAGTAGGGTGCGTGCAGGAGACAGCTGATTGATTTTTATGTTTCTCATCAATGTTTCTCTCTCTCTCTTCCTTTCCCTTTGTCTCTCTGAAATAAATAAAAACATATTTTTAATAAATAAATAAAATTAGAGTTCACGAAGCATCTCCTTTTCTTTCTGTATGCTCTCTTCCTTCATTGGCTTTTTCATTTCTATAACTATTAATACCATCTATACCCAAATTGCTCCCAAATTTAGAACTTTAGGTTAAACCTCTCCTCCAAACTCTAGCCTCAAAAACCCACTGCCTATTTTATAAGCTGATGTCTCTTAGGCATCTCCTATTTAACATGTCTATATGTGAAATAGTGATTACCCCCACTGCAATGCACACACATGCGCCAACACACTAAGCCTGTTTTGTCTCTCTTTACTCCAGTTCAGTAAGTGGCACCAATTGCCCATATTGCTCAAGCCAGAAAGAAGGGATTAATTCTTTACTCCTTCCTCTTTCTTATGTTATACATGAGTGGCTCAGTGCATGGATTCCTGCACATTGAAAGGAAAATAATTAGAAGAAATATTTAATATTCCTATTTGCCCTTTCTCTGTGGTGGAAGTGTCAGCGCCACCTCCTCAACTGCTCCACCATCCCCCCTGCAGGGCGATTTATTGGGGTCGGGCCACCTGCCTGGCTCCCTTAGTTCCTGGGAGCCGGGCGGCAGCCCTACCCCCTGCCATCACTTCTGGTCACTGTCTGTGGGGCAATGGGCAGGGCAATCGGCCCCACTCACACCTGCCTTGGCCTGGTGCCGCCCGCTCACCTGCTCCACCATCCTGCCGTGGTCCCGCTCTCCTTGGGGCCCATCGGGACTGACAGCACCTCCACTGCCTCCCGCTGTCAACACCATATCGCTGCCACCCATGTTCCGTGCTGCCCCCTAATGGTCAGTGCATGTCATAGCAAGCAGTCAAACTCCCAGTAGAACTGGTCGAGGCAATTTGCATATTAGGCTTTTATTATATAGGATTGAATCTGTCACCAAGTCCTTTGGGCTCTACCTCAAAAACATTTCTGAATTTGTTCATTTATCTATATATGAAATGAAATAATATTAAAATGTGTTTGTTAGATTTCTCAATAAGTACTCTATGCATGAACATTGCATGAACATAAGAAGAGTTTCAGTGTACTTAGGGTAGGGGAGGTAAAAGCCAAATGAAGAGTTGAAAGTGAATGAATAGGGTGGTTGTAGAGGAGGATGAGAGATCAGGGACCTCTTTTGTTTGCTTATTTTTGTTTTATTTAGTTTGAAAAAAATAGGCTCAAAGTGAAAACACACACACATACACCATATATATGTCTGTCTGTTTCCATCCCATTTCTGTCCCTCACTGCCTGGTCTGTTTCCTCCTCCACCAATAAGTAACATATTTATATTTGGTACTTTTAAATATCCTTCTAGAGATTACGTTTGCAAATATATACAGTATACTTTATCTCCAAAAGAGGTTTCTTCCTTCCCCTCCCACCGTTCCTCCTTCCCTCCTTCCCTTCCCTCCTTCCTTCCTTCCAGATAGAAAATCTTGTGTATGAACTCACTGTTAAGGTCCTCACTTCTTGATGCCACTTTTCTTTATCAGGAAGTCTTTGGTGCCTTCCTTCAGCCTGGCCTCATTTATTCTATATCAAACAGAAATTCCTCAAAAATGTTTTCTGGTATGTAGATACACTCTAGAAATTTGTGATGATGCCAGTTTTTTTTCCTCTTTAAATATTTCTTTTTTAAAAATATATCTTTATTGATTTCGGAGAGGAAGGGAGAGGGAGAGAGCGATAGAACATCCATGATGAGAGAGAATCACCGGTCAGCTGCCTCCTGCACACCCCACACTGGGGATCTAGCCCGCAACCCAGGCATGTGCCCTTGACCGGAATAGAACCCGGGACGCTTCGCGGTCCGCAGGCTGACGCTCTATCCACTGAGCAAAACCATCTAGGGCCTCTTTAAATATTTCTTTGGCTATTTTTATGAAATTTTGGGAATATGGTACTTATATGCTGGCACTCAAATTTGGTCTTAGCAAAACATTGTAGAGTAGACTTTATAACTTAAAATTTTGAGTACCATATTGGATTACCAGGAATTACATTTCTAGATTTTCAAAGTGCTTTGGTTGTTTTAATTGTTTTAATGATTCAATTAAATTAGCAGTGTAGCTAATATTAAGGAAACTTGCCTGATACAAAGTATTCTGCTCATTTTTATGTAAGAAATATTGTAGTTATCCAATGTATAAATTTATATGGCTTGGCTTTTGTTTTAAAAATTTGTTAAAGAAACAAGATTTTGGGGAAAGTATATATTTAATTTACAGCAGTCTAAAACTAAAGCTTCTAGAGATATTAGGAGGCAGTAAAAGGTAGTTTTTATAAATGTGAGCGTTAGGTTTTGTTTTGTTTTGTTTTATCCTGACTCTGCCACCTATGACTTTTTGCAAGTTAGTTTCCTCATCTATAAAATGAGGGTAGTTATACCTTCATCATAGTTATTGTAAGGATTAAATGAGATAATATACTAAATAGAACAGTTTTATGCCACATAACAATGTTTCAGTCAACAACAGTGGTCCCATAAGATTATAATGGAGCTGAAAAATATCTATTGCCCAGTGACATCGTAGTCATCATGCCATAACAAAACGCATTACTGACATGTTTGTGGTGATACTGATGTAAACCAATTTACAGGGCTGCCAGTCATATAAAATTTAGATACACAAATACTTACCATTGTGCTACAGTTGCCTACAGTATTCATTCAATACAGTAACATCCTGTACAGGTTTGTAGCCTAGGAGCTATAGGCTATACTATATAGGCTAGGTGTGTAGTAGGCTATACTGTCTAGGTTTGTATGTGTTTTATGGTGTTCACACAATGACAAAATTGCCTAACAACACATTTATCAAGACGCATCTGTGTCAATTAAGGATATATGATTGTATATAGCAGACCACAAGAAATAGAACTAATGTTCAATTAAAGAGAGGAGTTATTATTGTTAAGAGAAACAACATCGATAGTAGAATAATTGTAGTAGTAATACTGTTGTTCTTGTCACCATTTTTTACTAATAGAAATATGTTATAGCAACTGTGAAATCACTTTAGTAGACATTTAGTTCACTAATTCATAAGTCTCACTTGTGCTGTTTAATAGTTTATTATATGCATTTTAAAAATGTTTTTTAAAAGTTGATAGTATTGTCAGTGCCATTATTTATTTATAACACTAGATAGATCTAGTGGTCGGTGAGTGTATGTGTGTATATTCCTTATGGAAAATAAATTCCATAAATGTATTATAAAGCCTTAATAATGAAATAAGTGTTATCATTAAATGTCTCATTTTTCTAGCACTTTGGTTTTAATATCGATCTTAATGTTATTTACTGTACAGGGTAGGGCAAAAGTAGGTTTATGGTTGTGAGTACGCAAAACAGTTTATTCTTTTATTGTTATTAATTATTATATTATTTTCCATATAAACAACTGTAAATCTACTTTTCCCTACCCTAAAATAGCTTCAGAATTTTGCCCTTTTATTACAATGCACTTAAAGAAGTAATACTTTCCAAAAAAAGGTTAAAAAATAGTATTTTGCCTATAGTTTATTATTTCACATTTTTGATAAGTACTTGCTCAGTTATCGTTTGTCTCACAAAGGACACAAGAGCTGAAAGTTTTTAAAGTGGCATACCAGATATGCATTTTTTAGAAAAGATAAGAGTCACATATATTCCATTTGATTTTTAGGCAAGGGTAAGAAAATGGATGTTTTATTGAATGTTCACTGTGCTTTTTCTCTTTATCATCCAACAGCCATTGAAGTATATCATCATTAACCCTGATTCTAGAGATAAAAAACTAAGGTGCAAAGATTAAATAATTTATTCATAGTAACATAGTTTATAAATTACAAATATTCTGACTCAAGCCCTGGCATAGTAGGATTCTGAGACTATCATATTCTTTTTCTGTTACATTATGTTGCTTTCAATATTTATTGAAGGCTCTATAATGTTTGAGGTACCCATGCTTGGCATATTACATAGTATTTTCCATTTTAATTTTCATTGTATCTATGTGGATAAAAATTATATGCATTTTATTAATGAACAGTGTGAGACTTTAATAATTTAAGTAATTTACCCATGACTCCATAGCTATTCAGTGGCAGAGCTGGAATTTTAATCTATATCAGTATAGCAATTCCAGAGCCTAAAACCTATCATACTTTTTAACCTAGATACAATGAGAATGACCACAATCCAATAATTCTTTACATGTTGCTAATTGTAATGTAACATGATCCCTTTTATTGTGAATTTTAAAATTAGTCTTACCTTAACCGTTCAATTCTGATTAGAATTCAGATTTTATATTTCTTAATTCATTTTGACATAGTACAGAGATTAATAATACCCTAAGAAAAATTACTCCAGAAGGATTATCACATATATCAAGTTTCTTTTGATTTACAAAAATAGCTTGTTGATTATTTTAGAGGCTATTCAGTATTTTCCAACATTGTTATGTTATATATGTTATGCATAGTAGTCTAAACATTTTTGTGCACAGGATAAAACACCCATTAATCAAATCCAGTATAAGAGTAAAAAAGTTACAAAAAATAAGAACGACAATATGAGAAATAATGAATTCCTGATATCCTTAATCCTTCCTGGCCTTGAAATTTGAAATCATAAAATAATAAGCCTGAAAAAACATCTAAAAAAATATAAAGTATTTTAACATGCTTTTTTTCTTATTACTGAGGATTTTAAGAAATATCTAAACGATCTATTTAAATGCCAAAATATGTCTAGTGCTCTGATACATATTTACTCTGTATGCTTTCTGGCTTCCTGACATACTTTCTATTGTTGCTTTACTCTGACATTTCCTCACCCAGTAATTTAATTTTGAGGCATAAAAATTGTTCAAATTTAGGTGGTTATTTAAGTATATACTAATTTCCTGACATCCTGTATTTTCTGATGGGTGAAAATTGTTCTGCTTCGTAGTAAAGTACAAACATTATTATAACAGCTGTAAATAATAGCATCTAAAAGGGGATTACAAAGTCTTAATTTTTATTCCTATTCTTTTGAGTATTTTGCATTCTTTTCCATTTGAATTCTGTGTAGCTACTTATACACACATACAGTATTCTTAATGTAATTCAATGGTAATTTACTTTAAAAATTAAATGTTATTGCTCACTGAGTTCTGGAAGTGTCAGAAATCTGCACAGAGAGTGCATAACTAAAAATCAAAGGCATATGCAAGCTTATAATGGATAGAAACTTCCTGGTAGCAGAGATATTTCTCATCTGTCTCCAAATCCTATGGAATTGATTAGAGACTAGTAACAGGCATACATGCCTATAGTTGATGCCTTCAGTTGGAATTTCTACATTGGAAGAAGTGTGACAAAGATAGAATGTCTACTAAAACCAATTTGTGCCGAAACCGGTTTGGCTCAGTGGATAGAGCGTTGGCCTGCGGACTGAAAGGTCCCGGGTTCGATTCCGGTCAAGGGCATGTACCTGGGTTGCAGGCACATCCCCAGTAGGAGATGTGCAGGAGGCGGCTGATCGATGTTTCTCTCTCATCGATGTTTCTAACTCTCTATCTCTCTCCCTTCCTCTCTGTAAAAAATCAATAAAATATATTTAAAAAAAAATAAAATAAAATAAAAAATAAAACCAATTTGTTTACTGGTAATTTGGGTACATTTCCCCTGTGTTGTTGAAGTTGTGTGTTTGAATAAAAGCTTTTTCCTATTTAAAAAAAAAAAGGGGGATTCTCGGATTAGGATGTAAGGGGAGTATGTGAATAGAATAAAGGCAAAGAAATCCTCCATATAAAAAAATAAAAATAAAAAATAAAAAAGGGGATTCTCATACTAAATTTCAGCTTCTATAACTGTATTTCTCTTGGCTATATTTATCCCTTACTGTTGATTGCTTTTATTATTTATTTATTTATTTTTACTTATTTTTGTATAGTTGATATACAATATTGTATTAGTTATGTTAGTTTCAGGTGTACTATTTAGTGATTCGACACTTATACCTTACAATGTGATCACTTCACTACTTCTAGTAATCATCTTTCACCATGCAAACTTACCACACTATTATTGACTATATTCCCCTTTACATTATTCACCTATCCCCCCTCTCCTCTGGCAACTATGCTTTTGGTTTCCATGTCAATGAGTCTATTTTGGTTTTATTTGTTCATTTGTTAGTTTGATTTCTTGTTTTTGTTTTTTTAGATTCCACATATAGGTGAAACTATGTGGTCGGGTATTTGTCTTTATCTGACTTATTTCATTTAGCACAATACCCCCTAGTTCCATCCACGTTGTCACAAGTGGCAAGATATCATTCTTTTTATTGCTGTATAATATTTCATTATATATATATACCACATCTTCTTTATCCATTCATCTATGAATGGACACCTAGGTTGCTTCCATATCTTGACTATTGTAAATAATGCTGCAATGAACATAGGGGCGCATATACCTTTTTAAATTAATGTTTTCATTTTCTTTGGATAAATACCCAGAAGTGGAATTGCTCGGTCATATGATAGATCTACTTTTAGTTTCTTGAGGGATCTCCATACTCAAGTCACTGCACTAATTTGCATTCCCATCAATAGTGCACAGTGTTTCCCTTTTCTCCACATTCTCACCAACATGAGTTATTTGTTGACATTTTGATAATAGCCATTCTGACAGGTGTGAGGTGGCATATCTTTTAGAGAGTGACAGTGAAATGTTGAGGATATCAAGGATTTAAAGAATACACTTGCTAAAATAATATAGCCCTTTAAGAAAAAGAAATGGAATAAGAGGATTATTTTATTCACATCACATTTTGGGCAAGTACAGGCACTCAACAACATCTTTAAAGTGACAAAGAATAGTGATAAAGTTTCATAATGTCTAGAGAGATCAAAATATTTAAAATTTTCAAATTGAAATTAGAGAGTTTGCTTACTATTAAAGTAACAACAACAACAACAAAGATAAGGGTAACAATAGGAAAACAAAGAAATCTTCAGAACTAGCTATGAGGATTTACCCAAATAAACATAAAGAACAGGATAATAATTAAAATGAAAAAAAGTCCAAATTATAAGTACCCAGGATGAAAAACAGAAATAAGATTGGAAAATATTGAATTAACTTTAGAAAGAATAGTTGAAAAACCCAAAAGTTATAGGGATATAGATGCATATAATCTGCTGAACCTGATAGCTGATTTTCTAGATAGGCCCAGGAAAGCACATTTCCAAAGTGAGAGGGCTAGAAAATAGGTATGAACAATAAATAAAAATTTAAAAAATATCTATTTTTCTCCATTGTCCAGCAAATTGGTGATGTAGGCATCTAACTACATGGGAAAAGCTCCATAATGAAAGGAACCCATGTCTATTTTATCCACCACTCTATGCCCAGTATGTAGTATTATGCTTGGCAAGTAGAAGACACTCAATAAATATCCTGAACAGATAATAGAATTTATGGACTACTGCAATCTGGTTTTCCCTTCCATTTCACAGAAGCTGATAGTTATCATTGCTGTTATTTATCTAATTTCCAAGTTTGATGAACATTTTTAAATGTGTTATCTTATTACATAACACAACTTCATAATACTTATTGCATTTTTCTCTTTGAACCTTTCCACTTCACAGTATTTAACTGTACTTTGTGAATTTCATGGACTCTTATTCTCTCACTGTCTACATGTAAGTGTTCCCAGGATTCTGTTATGCAACTGTTTTTTTATGATTCTACACTCTCTCTTTGGGTGAGATTTATACTTTATCTTCTATTACCTCTGTGATGATGACAAACAAATGTATATTTCTACCTCACATTTCTCTCACTTGAGCTTCAAGCTCCATTATCTAACTCTTGCTAGATATCTCTGTCTCACAGGACAGGAAAAATAGATCTCATCATTATTCCTACAAAAGAGCTCTTCATTCAGTATTTTGAATTCATTTGGTGACTCCATTTTTCCCCCTCAAACCAGGATTTGTCTTTTACTTCTTATCTTTTATATTTCACATTTTATCAGTCACTGGGCCCTGCTAATTTGATATAAATATTTTTATTAATCTTTTCCTTTCTATTCCTAGTAATATAATCGTAGTTCTGACTCTCACTGTCTTTTGTCTAGACTACTACAGCTTCATGCATTCAGCCAGTCATTTTAGTCAACAAATATTTTCCTTACCTCTGTTCTTATTTCTTTCAAATCCATCTACTATACAGCTACCATAAAGTTCTATATAAAGCAGAAGTCTGATTATACCATACCCCAGCTTAAAGCCCTAAATGGTTACCCCATTCTTTGTAGCATAAGATTCAAGCCCCTTAACATAATAGCATAAGGTCCTTCATGATTAGGCCTCTTTCTATCTCGTTTAGGCTTATATTCTACAATTGCTTGATTTATACATTATTGTACAGTAACAATCCAAAGCTTTGTCTCCAAGTCCATTTGATGCTAGTTATCACCTCTGTGGCTTTGCTTTGGGATGACATTAAACCTGAAATTCCATCTTCTCTTAAACTCCAGTAATTCCCATTCTACATTTAAGATTCGGACCAGATCCGATAAGAACCTTTTTTTGACACTTCACTGCCTCCCTGTATAATTATGTCATTTTTGTACTAGCAGATTGCATTTATAATTTTCAGTTAGTGTTTCTCACTATATTGAACTTTTTAAAGGTAGGGGCTCAATCTATCTTTTATCATCTGGCCCTGTCATAGTGCCTGGCATCTAGTAGGTACTTTAAAAAAATTTATTATAATCAATTGATTTAAATTGTATGTGTATCTTGGGCAAAGCTATACACCTATGAGCAGTAATTCTCTGAAGGACCAAGAGCTCTGGGTTACTGCAGGTGATCCACGTTTTAGAATTGACTGTAATATTAATAAAATCCTCAAAACTCAATTATTTAAGTGTTATTGATTTTATCAAATTTACTGTCATATAGTTATTTAGTCAGTGACCCTAAACAGGGCAATTACTGTCATGTGGATTCTGGGAATCTTTTTGGTATTACAAAGGGGTCTTCATATTCAAAAAGCTTAAGGACCATTATCTTGTACTATAAATCATGGAATGTAGAAACTAATTTTTTCAATTAACCTTTTTTTCCTTAGAACACTAGTAATTGGCACTAGTGAGTGATAATAAATAAATATTATAGCTATGTTATTTCAATCAGTATTAATTGAACTCTTCTTTTTTGCCAAACCACTAGGTGCTCTTAAAGGAACCCAGAGATATAAAAGGTATGTGGACTTGCTCTTGTGATGATTTTTGCTTCAGTTATCTGATAAAATCAGGTATTAGTGATTTGGGGGTCTTGGATTGTTCAAATAGTATCTATTTTACTTGAATGCTATTTCACTTTGTTAGACACATCGTAACCAAGAATCTTAAAAGTAAGTTTTTCATGGTCATGAATATTGTTCATTTGTTATCTGACTAAAAGGAAAGATGTTTCGTAGCTAATACAAGTATTCTCAGATAGATATTCAAAGTAAACATCTAAATTTAAGGAGAAGTTTTAGTATTAAGAATTGTATTTAGCCCTAACCAGTTTGGCTCAGTGAATAGAGTGTCGGCCTGCAGACTCAAGGGTCCCAGGTTTGATTCTGGTCAAGGGCATGTACCTTGGTTGCGGGCACATCCCCAGTAGGGGGTGTGCAGGAGGCAGCTGATCGATGTTTCTCTTTCATCGATGTTTCTAACTCTCTATCCCTCTCTCTTCCTCTCTGTAAAAAGTCAATAAAATATATATTTTAAAAAAGAATTGTACTTAAATTTTACTTTTTTCTGAAAAAAATATTCTATGTCTGAAATGAAAGGGATTTTGAAAATACATCAACAAAATATAAAGACAGAAATATGATAAACCCCCTAACATTTGATAAAATGTTATCTAGCATTTAGAAGGAAACTTTATATGCCAATTAATTAATTCTAAAGAAAATTGTTTGTTTATATGGTTATCTTTAGTACCTGGCATTATGGTTACTACTTTCTCCATAAAAACTTATTTAAAATTTAAGAGTTATAAAATAAAATTAAAGTTATTAAGAAGCAAATAAAAACCCTGCAAAAGTATTTGCATTCAGCTCTGATATATTACAAGTAAACCTCAAGTAGATGATGAAATTATTATATACTTTTTATTGATTTAAAATACTTTTCTGATTATAAATATATATAGTATATGTGAATGTTATAAAATTTTTAAAATGCCAAAAATGTTTTTAAAAACCTGAAATATTATCACCAAAAGATAACCCAATTTATATTTTATTTTACTACCCATATGTGTATTATGTATATCATATTTTTTAAAATGTTTTCCCTTTATTGATTAAGATATTACAAATGTGTCCTTATCCCCCCAATGTCCCCTCATTCCCCCAATCCTGCCCTCACCCTCACCCCCTGTTGTCTACATCCATTGCTTATGCTTATGTGCATGCATACAAGTCCTTTGCTTGATCTCTCACCCTCACCACCACCCTCCCCTACCTTCCCTCTGAGTTTTGAGCATCTGATCGATGCTTCTCTGTCTCTACATCTGTTTTTGTTCAACGGTTTATGTTGCTCATTATAATCCACAAATGAGTGACAGCATGTGATAGTTATCTTTCTTTGGATGACTTATTTCACTTAGCATAATGCTCTCCAGCACCATCCATGCTGTTGCAAATGGTAGAAGTTCCTTCCTTTTTACAGCAGCATAGTATTCCACTGTGTAGATGTGCCAAAGTTTTTTAATCCATTCATCTGCTGATGGGCACTTAGGCTGATTCCAAATCTTAGCTATTGTAAATTGTGCTGCTATGAACCTAGGGGTGCATATATCCTTTCTGATTGGTGTTTCTGGTTTCTTGGGATATATTCCTAGAAGTGGGATCACTGGGTCAAATGGAAGTTCCATTTTGAGTTTTTTGAGGAAACTCCATACTGTTCTCCACAGTGGCTGCACCAGTTTGCATTCCCACTAGCAGTGAACGAGGGTTCCTTTTTCCCGCATCCTCACCAGCATGTGTCATTAGTTGGTTTGTTGATGATAGCCATTCTGGCAGGTGTGAGCTGGTACCTCATTGTCATTTTGATTGGCATCTCTTGGATGATTAGTGACTTTGAGCATATTTTTATATGTCTCTCAGCCTTATGTATGTCCTCTTTCAAAAAGTGTCTATTTAGGTCCATTGCCCATTTTTTATTGGGTTGTTTATCTTCCTTTTGTTAAGTTGTATGAGTTCCCTGTAAATGTTGGAGATTAAACCTTTATCAGAGATTTCATTGGCAAATATGTTCTCCCATGCAGTGGGTTTTCTTGTTGTTTTGTTAATGGTTTCTTTTGCTGTGCAGAAGCTTTTTATTTTGATATAGTCCCATTTGTTTATTTTCCCTTTAGTTTCCATTGCCCTAGGGCAGTGATGGCGAACCTATGGCATGCGTGTCAGAGGTGACACACGAACTCATTTTTTTGGTTGATTTTTCTTTGTTAAATGGCATTTAAATATATAAAATAAATATCAAAAATATAAATCTTTGTTTTCCTATGGTTGCAAATATCAAAAAATTTCTATATGTGACACGGCACCAGAGTTAAGTTAGGGTTTTTCAAAATGCTGACACACCAAGCTCAAAAGGTTCGCCATCACTGCCCTAGGGGTTGTGTCAGTTAACTAATTCCTTCGGCATATATCTGAGATTTTGCTATCTGTGGATTCCTTTAATATTTTTATGGTTTGCCGTCTTACATTTAAGTCCTTTATCCATTTTGAGTTTATTTCTGTGTATGGTGTAAGTTGGTGGTCTAGTTTCATTTTTTTGCAGGTGACTGACCAAATTTCCCAGCACCATTTATTGAAGAGACTGTCTTGACTCCATTGTATGTTCTTGCCTCCTTTGTCAAATATTAATTGAGCATAGTGGTTTGGGTTGATTTCTGGGTTCTCTATTCTATTCCATTGATCTATATGTCTGATCTTGTGCCAGTACCAGGCAGTTTTGAGAACAGTGGCTTTGTAACACAGCTTGATATCTGGTATTGAGATCCCACCTACTTTGTTCTTCTTTCTCAGGATTGCAGCAGCTATTTGGGTTTTTTTTTCATTCCAGATGGATTTTTGGAGAGTTCTTTCTAGATGTGTGAAATATGCTGTTGGTATTTTAATGGGGAGTGCATTGAATCTATAGGTTGCTTTGGGTAGTATGGACATTTTGATAATGTTGATTCTACCAATCCATGAACACGGTATGATCTTCCATCTGTTTATGTCTTCCTCTGTCTCTTTTTTCAGTGTCCTGTAGTTTTCTGGGTAGAGGTCTTTTACCTCCTTAGTTAAGTTTATTCCTAGGTATCTTAATTTTTTTGGTGCAATGGTAAATGGGATTGTTTTTTTAATTTCTCTTTCTGTAAATTTACTATTGGCATATAAAAATGCCATAAATTTCTTGGCATTAATTTTGTATCCTGCTACATTGCCAAATTCATTTATTAGGTCTAATAATTTTTTGATGGAGTTTTTAGGGTTTTCTAAGTATAGTGTCATGTCATTTGCGAATAATGACAATTTTACTTCTTCTTTTCCAATTTGAATGCCGTTTATTTCTTCTTCTTGTCTGATCATGTTGGCTAGCACTTCCAGTACTATGTCGAACAGGAGTGGTGAAAGTGGGCATCCCTGTCTTGTTCCTGTTCTTAAGGGAAATGGTTTTAGTTTTTTCCCATTGAGTATGATGTTGGCTGTAGGTTTGTCATATAAGGCTTTTATTATGTTGAGGTATGATCCCTCTATTCCCACTTTGCTGAGCGTTTTTATCAGAAAAGGGTGTTGGACTTTGTCAAATGCCTTTTCTGCATCAATAGATAGGATTATGTGATTTTTGTCTCTCAATTTGTTTATGTGATTTATCACGTTTATTGATTTGTGGATATTGTACCAGCCTTGCATTCCTGGAATAAATCCTACTTGGTCATGGTGTATGATCTTTCTAATGTAATGCTGGTTCCGGTTTGCTAGAATTTTGTTGAGGATTTTAGCATCTATTTCATCAGGGATATTGGCCTATAATTCTCTTTCTTTGTGGTGTCTTTATCTGGTTTTGGGATTAGGGTAATGCTGGCTTCATAGAAATAGCTTGGAAGTGTGCCTTCCTCTTGAATTTTTTGGAATAGTCTGAGAAGGATTGGCTTTAGTTCTTCTTTGAATGTTTGGTAAAACTCCCCTGTGAAGCCATCTGGTCCAGGGCTTTTGTTTGCTGGAAGCTTTTTGATTACTGTTTCAATTTCATCAGTAGTTATTGGCCTATACAGGTTTTTTTATTCTTCTTGATTGAGTTTTGGAAGCTTGTATTTTTCTAGGAATGTGTCCATTTCGTCGAGGTTATCCAGTTTGTTGGAGTAGAGTTTTTCGTAGTATTTTTTGACAATCCTTTGTATATCAGTAGGGTCTGTTGTTACTTCACCTCTTTCATTTCTGATTTTGTTTATTTGGGTCCTCTCTCTTTGTTTCTTGGTGAGCCTGGCGAGAGGTTCATCAATCTTGTTAATCCTTTCAAAGAACCAGCTCTTGGTTTCATTGATCTTTTGTATTGTTTTTTTGGTCTCTATGTCGTTTAATTCTGCTGTGATCTTTAATATTTCCTTCCTTCTGGATACTGTGGGCTTTCTTGTTGCTCTCTTTCTAACTCTTTGAGTTGTAGGGTTAGATCATTTATTACCAGGTTTTCTTGTTTTTTTGAGATAGGCCTGTAGAGCTATGAACTTCCCTCTCAGGACTGCTTTCATTGTGTCCCATAGATTTTGGATTGTTGTGTTTTCATTGTCATTTGTTTCCAGGATGCTTTTTATTTCTTCTTTGATCTCTCTCGTAACACAGTCATTGTTTAATAGCATGCTATTTAGCCACCAAGTATTTGATTTTTTTCAATATTTTTATTGTAGTTGATTTCTAGTTTTATGGCATTGTGATCTGAGAAGATGCTTGTTATGATTTCTATTCTCTTGAATTTGAAGAGACTTTGCCTATGTACTAATATGTGGTCTATCTTTGAAAATGTCCCATGTGCACTGGAGAAGAATGTATATTCTGTAGCTTTGGGGTGAAATATTCTGAAGATGTCAATTAAGTCCATCTGATCTAGTGAGTCATTTAGGATTGCTGTTTATTTGCTGATTTTTTGTTTACAGGATTTATCCAGTGGTGTCAGTGGGATATTAAAGTCCCCTACTATGACTGTATTGCTATCAATCTCTCCCTTGATATCTTCCAAAGTTGTCTTATGAATTTGGGTGCATATATTTTTTTAAAATATATTTTATTGATTTTTTACAGAGAGGAAGGGAGAGAGACAGAGAGTTAGAAACATCGATGAGAGAGAAACATCGATCAGCCGCCTCCTGCACATCTCCTACTGGGGATGTGCCCGCAACCCAGGTACATGCCCTTGACCGGAATCGAACCCGGGACCCTTCAGTCCGCAGGCTGACGCTCTATCCACTGAGCCAAACCGGTTTCGGCAGTGCATATATTTTTACGAGAGTTATATCTTCTTGTTGAATTGTTCCCTTTAGTATTATGTAGTGGCCTTCCTTATCTCTTGTTATGGCCTTTACTTTGAGGTCTATTTTGTCAGATATATGTATTGCAACCCTAGCTTTTTTCTCATTTCCATTTGCCTGAAAAAATTTTTTTCATCCCTTCACTTTCAGTCTGTGTGAATCCTTTGTTCTGAGGTGGGTCTCTTGCAGACAGCAAATATATGGGTCATGTTTTCTTATCCATTCAGCTACCCTGTGTCTTTTGATTGAAGCATTTAATCCATTTACATTTATTGTTATTATTGAAAAGTACTTGTTTGTGGTCATTTTTATTCTTAATGTTTGTGTTTCTTCTTGTCTTTCTGTTTCTTCTTTTTACAGCAGTCCCTTTAGCGTTTCTTGCATTGCTGGATTGGTGGTAATAAACTCTCTTAGCCCTTTTTTGTCAGTGAAGCTCCTGATTCCACCTTCAATTTTGAATGATAGCCTTGCTGGGTATAGTATTCTTGAATTCATTCCCTTGCTTTGCATCACTTTGTATATTTCATTCCATTCCCTTCTTGCCTGGTGTGCTTCTGTTGAGAAGTCAGCTGATACTCTAATAGGAGATCCCTTGTAGGTAACTTTCTGTCTCTCTCTGGCAGCCTTTAAGATTCTTACTTTGTCGCTGGTGTTTGCCAGTTTAATTATGTTGTGTCTTGGTGTTGGTCTTTTGGGGTTCATCTTGTTTGGCACTCTATGTGCTTCTTGGACTTGTGTAGATTTTTCTTGCCAGTATCAGGGAAGTTTTCTGTCATTATTTCTTCAAACAATTTTCTATTCCTTGCTTCTCCTCCTCTCCTTCTGGTACCCCTATTTAGCGAATGTTGTTTCGTTTTGTGTTGTCCCAAAGCTCCCTTAGGCTCTCCTCTTGCTTTTTAAGTTTTTTTTTTTTCTAGTTGTTCCTGTGTTTGTGTGTTTTTTCCTACCTTGTCTTCTAATTCGCTGATGCGGTCCTCAGCCTCTTCTTGTCTGCTGTTTAAGCCTTCCATTGTGTTCTTTATTGCAGCTATGTTGTTCTTCATTTCCTCTTGGTTCCTTTTCATGTTGTTGACATTCTCGTTCAGCTCCTTATAATTCTCATTGAGTTGTTTGTATTTGTCATCCAGCCGTTTGAGCATCCTTATAACCATTACTCTGAATTCTTTCTCTGATAAATTAGTAGCCTCAACTTCATTTAACTCCATTTCTGGTGATTCCTCTTTTTTTGTTTCCGTTGTGGATTGTTTTTTTTGTCTTCCCATGTTTTGCTGTAATGTTTTAATTGTAGCTCTGATTGCTTTGCTACCCAGTTTCTTTTGGGTATGGTGCTACTGGTGTGACCTCTCAGGTCTCCTGGGTTTGGTAGTCTAATGTAGCTCCCTACTTGAGCTATTTGGGTTCTCTTGATGTAGGCCTGTGAGCTGGAAAGTCACAACTGAAGTGTCTAGAAGTCAGCAGCCATTGAGGGGGTGTCCCAATTTTTGCTGTCTTGCGTCCTTGGTTGAAATCACACGTGCCCAACGGGGACTCACAATGGCACCCAGGAACCATCTTTTGGGGTGGTGGGGCTCAGTAGGCCTGCGTTCTGGAAAGGCGTGACTGTGGTGTCCAGAGTTCTGTAGTTGTGGGGTGGGCAGACTCAGCTCTTGCTGCTGCCTCCGCAGGATACACATGATCCCAGCGGCAGTTCACAGGGACCTGTAGTGTGTTTGCCAGCAGAGTGTACTGACACACTCTGAAGGGCCCTGGCACTGAAGCCACTGGATTGCAGTGTCTCTGGGCAGGTATCCCAGAAGAGGGAATTCAGCGTTTCTACAGCCCAGCAGTGCACTCCTGTTTGTTTAAGTGCATGTCCAGCAGGGCTCACATCGGGGCCCCAGGGCTGCCTGTGGAGCTGTGGTCTTGGGAGACCTGCACACTGGAAAAGCATGCAACTGTAGTGTCCAGAGTTCTGCAGCTGTGGGGTGGGGAAACTCAGTTTTTGCTGATGCACCTGTGGTGGATATGTGCGTGTTCCCAGTGGTGGGACACAAGAGCACCCACAGTGAGTTTGCCAGCGCAGGTGCACTGAAGCACTCTGAAGGGCCCTGGCACGCTTAATCGAGGCGTCTTTGGGCAGGTATCCAGGATGGGTGAATTCAGAATTTCTACTGCCCAGGGGAGTGCGTCCCTATTAGTCTAAGATCGGACCCAACAGAGGCTCACTGTGGCTTCCCACAGTGCCCTGTGCATAGATGGGCTCAGGGGGAATGAGCAACTGTGGCAGTCTAGTCCGCCAGTGCTGAGCTCTGATGCACTCTGAGGGTCCCTGGCGCTGAAGGGCCCTGGGGCTGAAATTGCGCAGCTGGGTGTGTATGGGCAGTTATTCAGGCAGAAGGAATTCAGAATTTCTACTGGGGGGCAGTGCGCCTGTTTCTGTACAAAATTACACTCAGCTGGGGCTCTCAGTGACTCCTAAGAGAAGTCTATGGAGTGGTGTGCCTCAGAGCCCTGCGCGCTGGAGAAGCGCGAATGCAATGTTGGAGGTCTGCCGCTGGGGAGGGGGAGGCTGCACTTACTGCTGCGGGCGCGGTGCACCTTTGGAGGTGGAGATCCCAGGGTCTGCAAGTCTGCAGGTGTGGCAGCAGAATTTTTGCTGGAGTGGCTGCCGGGTTGTGGGCACTGTCCCAGGCCTGTCTGGGTGGTGGTGCTGATGAGTTCCTAAAAGAAGCCGCTCTCCCCTTTAAGATGGCGTGGGCTCCGTGCGGAGTCTGGCCCACCGGGGAGTGTCCGCAGAGGTGGTTGTCTCTCCCTGTCCCAGAGAGTCTGTTCTGCCAGCCTCTGCTGCTCCTGCCGGATTTAATTATCCCTCACTCACTCACACACACACCACACACATCCACTCACTCTTTCATCCCCTCACTCATTCACTTCCTATCCCTCACCTCCGTCCTGCCAGCTGCCATCTTTTGCCTCTTGTATATCATATTTTTGTTATTTGAATTAAAGTATGTAAAATTTTGTATCTAATTTTAATACCTTGAACATTTCCTAATACTATTAGTTATTTTTAAATGATTTTAAAAGTTTGCTTAATAGTGTACTATCTCTAATGTATCTTACCTTCCTTTGTTGAATATCTTTGTTGCATAAATCTTTGTTTTCCATCTGATTTTTTAAATTGCCATTTTGAGCAAAAATGCTATCTCATTGTTATTTTTCTTCACTTGGTATGTTTTAAGAATTATTAGTTGTTGGGAATAAAATATAAGATGTGCCTCAACCTCTGAGATTTGAGGGTCTAATGAAAGAGGCAGACATGAAAGCAAATAATATGATAATACAATATGAAGTGTTAACAATATGAAGTAAAATATATATATATGTATGTATATATGTGTGTGTGTGTATATATATATATATATATATGTAGAAAGTGCTATGAAAACCAGAAGAAGAATCAACTATAATGCTATATGGAACTAGGTATATAATTCTGTGATTTAATTTTTCCAGCAGTATCTGCATCACCTTGGAAGTTACAAATTCTCTGTCTGCACTCCAACCTTTCCCATCAGAAATTCTGGGGGTGGGGTCATGTCAGTGTACATTTTTAGAAACCTCCCAGGTGATTCTGATGCAGGTTAAACAACTGTTTTAAATAAAACAATTTCTATCATTCTCCTAGTTACCCAGGCTTGAAATTTTGAAGCCATCAAATCATGGAATTATTTTGGATTTGGACTGAACTCTAGAGAATATTCTCATTATAATAGATAAGAAAACTGAGGGACAAAGGTCAAATAATCAGAACAAAGCCACCTATCTACTCCTCGTAGTTAGTCCTTTTCTCCTGTCTGCTCATATATATTCACCATCAACTATGATTCATTCTAAAGTTATGTTTGGCATCTCCCATTCTTCTTTCTGTTTTCTCATTGCTGTTATAATGCTTCCTGCTTTCTGCCTCTCACCCAATTTAATTCACTTTATGTGCTATTTCTGGATTAATCTTCACAAAAATCATCATTTTTTTGTGGGATGGCATCTGAGAGCACCCCTCTTCTCCCCTCGCCCCCTGCCCCCCGCCCCCCCCCACACCTGCCTTCTCTCATAAAAATCATCATTTTTAACATTTTACTTTCATACTTAGTTTAATGTTTCCCTGTGGCCCAGGAGCTATATTTTAAACTTATCTCCTTTAATTCTTCTACATTGTATAAACCAATCTGTTTTGCTCATTGCTTCCCATGTGCATGCCTTGTGTATTTAATTTCGTTTCCTTTGTTACTGTTGTCCTTCACATTCTATTTCTACTTTTATTCTTATAGTTTTTCCTTCATGGAATATTCTCTCCATCCCCATTATTTATTTGTCAGAATCCTATGTATATTTCAAAATAAAACTTAAGGTCCATACCTAGGTGCCATGTTCTCATCACATCCAGTCTCTCTATTCTCTCAACTCTTATGCTCATTTTATGTGTAGTTCATTGAGTACTTAATTATATATACTGCTTGCATGGCTAGTTGACCTTCTAGATCAGCGGTTCTCAACCTGTGGGTCGCGACCCCTTTGGCGGTTGAACGACACTTTCACAGGGGTCACCTAAGACCATCCTGCATATCAGATATTTACATTACGATTCATAACAGTAGCAACATTACAGTTATGAAGTAGCAACAAAAATAATTTTATAGTTGGGTCACATCATGAGGAGCTGTATTTAAAGGGCCAGAAGGTTGAGAACCACTGTTCTAGATGAATATATCTTATTTTCCTTGCTAAATTGTAAATTTATGTTTTATGTTTTATGTTTTAAAAACATAAGTGCTTTATCTTTTCTCGGGGTCCCTAAAGTAATGTAATAGGTGCTCAATAAAGCTGGTAATTTGTGATATTTCAGAAATGATAACTTGATAACTTTATAAGTTTTGCCTCTGAAAAATTCCTAATTGTACACTGGTTTATAATTATATTTTCTACAATTTGTACATGTATATTTTCAGTAACTTTAATTCCATTGATCTTTTCACCCATTTGTTTTGTGATTATATTTGTTTTCTATGACCTTACTACCTCCTTTCTATTTATTTTCTACCTCTTGTCTGTGCTCATTTCTGGAAGACAAGAAAGCACTCTGTGACCCTGGCCAGTGTGGCTCAGTTGGTTGTAGTATCATCCCATACACCAAAAGGTCAGGGGTTCAATTCCTGGTCCAGGCACATACCCAGATTGTGGGTCAGTCCCTGGTCTGGGTGTGTACTGGAGGCAACCAATTGTTTCACTTCACATCAATGTTTCTCTCTCGCGCTCTCTCTCTCTCAATTCACGCATAGTATTTCTGAAAAAGTAGAAATCTTTAATGACAATGTTAAAACTCAAATCTCTAGCTTATAGGGATCTGAAAAAATAGCCCTGTTTGTAGAGTACTGGTATTATTTTTTACTAGAGGCCCACTGGGTGGGGTCCTTCAGCCTGACCTTCACCCTCTTGCAATCCGGGACCCCTTGGGGGATGTTGGACTGCCAGTTTTGGCCCAATCCCGGCAGGCCAGGCCGAGGGACCCCACTGGTGCACAGATGAGCCTCTAGTATGCATATAAGATCTTTGGTTAATCTCTTCCCGCCCTCCCCTCTCCCCCTTCTCTCTGAGATTCATCAGTCTGTTCCATGTTTCCATGCCTGTGCATTGTGCGTCTGCCCCTGGTGGTCAATGTGCACCTTTAGCTACCGATCAAACAGCTGGACACTTAGCATATTAGCCTTTTATATTTATAGATTCTCTTAAAAATTTTGCTTCCTATTTACTGATGTTTTTGGTAAATGGAAATACCTGATTGCAATAAAGGCAGTAAATATTATGTGCCATATGTAATTTATTTATTTGATACAAATAGATTGTTATGTCTCTGGATGGTAATTTGAATAGCAACAGTTTTCTAAATTGTTTACACTGTTGGGCTAGTTAAGAAATTTCAGTATTAATTTTGGGGAGCTGTATATAATAGATCTCTAAGAGAATTTAATATTTTGCTTCTTATACTGATTAAAATTTATAACCTAATTGCTTATCCCATTGGATTTTAATTTTCCTTTGTTGAAAGAACAAGAAATAATCTACTCACTGTATTATAAATCTTATTTTCTGTTAATCTCCATTCATAAAATCAATAAAGTTCTGAAAAGTTTCTTGTATCTTTATAGTGTTGGAGTTTTATCTGTATCATGATTAGAAAATAGTCTATGCAACAAAAATATATCCCTGCTATCAGTTAATACAGGCAGAGAATTTTTCTTGTATTTAAATATTAATGGCTAAAATGTATCTTTTTGTTCAACAAGTCACCCTTCTTTTTGTACTTTAGTAAGTTTTTATTCTCTTTTTCCAGTTACTCCTGTCTCAGCCATCTTTAAGTCAAGCATTCTTTTCAGACTCTATAAAATGTGTATTAGGTTTATTTGTCTCTAAAAACCTATTTTGAAATCGGCCATTATCATTATAGTCAGGTCTCAATTTTTCATATGTTGTTTTTTTATGGATAAACTCATTTCTAGATTTTAGCTTTCCCCATCTGTCACCATGTTATCATGTAGGTTTCCCTTGCTGGGTAGCCAATGTGTGCATATTCAAGAAATATAATATCTTATTATTTCCCCTAATCAGAAGCATACTTAAAAAGGTAAATTTGCTATAAAAATATGTAATACATTGTGAAGTCAAACATAGTATTTATTGGGATTATCCATTTTTTGTTACTTATTTATTTATTTTTATTTGTTTTATTGAGAGTATTAAAGATGTCCCCCATTTTTGTCCTCCCCCTTGCCCATCACCACCCAATTCCCACCCTGCCCCAAGCCTTGACCACCCTATTGTCTGTGTTGAAGGGCAATGCACATATGTATATAAATTATTTGGTTAATCTCTTCCCACCCTCCACCCCCCCCAATCTCAGAGGGATTATCCATTTTTAAAAAAATTATCTGCGACTTTCCACTCTCTATCTAGTACTCATAATCAGTAGTTAACAGTTAACTTCTTAGATTATAACGTACAATTATAATAGGAAATCAAGATATGTTACCAATATAATGAGCAACTAAGTCAAGGGGAAGGCATCATTAGTAGGGCTAAAGACCATCATAGGGGCTGCTGGCCCACTCTGCTTATTTCCCGTTTTTCTAAGGGTCAATACTAGCAAGGATTTTAAAAAGAATATCTTGGCTCTCCAAAGATACTGAATAAATTAACCCTTTCTTGTCAATAATTGTTTGTTCCACTGTCTGATTTAGTAGAGAACCTGACTTTATCAGCCATGACTCTAAATAGCATATTTGTTTTATTTAGCTGTTTCTTCAAGCACAAATACTTATATTTATGTCAAATAAATTCTGAAAATTAGTCCCAGTACCTTTTTAAAACTTTAGTGCATAATCCATCCCAGCTGTTTGATCTTAAACAAATTATTTAACTTTCAGAACCACTTTATCTGATGTAAATGGAAAGGATTGTCTATTTTTGTACACACACACATGCCTTTTACACACACATGTAGCTAACAAAATGTTCCAGGTGTCATCCTAAGGACTGTATCTATAACTTATATAATCCTCAAAATAACCCATAAAGTGCAATATTGTTCCCACTATTTTGCAGATATTGAAAGTTATTCAGAGGGATGCAAAATAACCACCTTAAGGCCAGACATCTACTAAGTGGTAGAACCTGGAAGCAAATCGAGTTAGACTCCACAGCCTCACACCCACTTTAACCACTGGGTTATACTACCTCTTCAAAGTCAACTTCACATTTTAAACTTTACACGTGCCATGTATTTATCCCTATATTCCTCTTCCATCTTCCTTTCCCCTACTTCTTTCCTTATTCTCTCTTCTCCCATCTCCTCCACAGGTCTTGCTTTTTCACCTTCTATTTCTAATGTAATCCCCTTTTCTCTCCTTTTATTTGGGTTTCTCACTCCATACAACACTGATGTAGAATCCCCATTTGCTAGGAAGTATTTCCTGATAAACATCACCTTATTCTAAACCAGTGGTTCTCAACCTTCTGGCCCTTTAAATACAGTTCCTCGTGTTGTGACCCAACCATAAAATTATTTTCGTTGCTACTTCATAACTGTAATGTTGCTACTGTTATGAATCATAATGTAAATATCTGATATGCAGGATGGTCTTAGGCGACCCCTGTGAAAATGTCGTTCAACCACCAAAGGGGTCGCTACTCACAGGTTGAGAACCGCTGTAACACTACTTCATGAATATTTATGTACTATTTTAGTACTTTGTTACTTGGTTCATTTTTGTTGCTTTTAAATTGGATTTACATCATTGTCAGGTGTGTTTTTCTCTCATTTGCAATTCATATGAATTGCAACAAATGTGAAAATAACATTTAGTTAAATTATAATTTAAGTTTATAGGGAAACTCACTAAAGAAACACAGTGGGGGAGCATGTTCTAATATAATCAACCAGTAATTATTGATTTTGTAAACATTTTGTTTACTTAAGGAAGACACAAATTGTATATTCATTTGTGTCATATTTTGTGAATATGGATACGTAAGCAGTATTTGTCTTTAATTTATGGAAATTTTTTTCTAAAATATAAGCTGTGCTTTTAGTTGGATTTCATGTTTCATATCTTCTTTGAGGACAAGGAACGTTATGTTTTTCTCACAAACCATCAAGCATAGAAAATGGGATGAAGATACAGAGAACTTCTGTGCTGGAGACACCCTTCTGGGGCAAGACTTGCTTCAGTGGGGCTTTGGTGCTCACTGAGTCTGCCCCCTGAGTGTGTCCCTCATGGACCTGAGGAGTGTAATCTGAATGGTCCCACTCTGACCACTGGGTACACTGGCTCTTGGATCTCTAAGGAGGTGCTAATTTAGCCTCAGTCTGAGCTACCAGCAGAGCTATGGAGAGATCTGCAGATTCCTCTTCTTTGTTTGGGGTTTGGAGGTGCCCAGATGAGGCCCAGCTGTGAAGCAATGCAAGCTGCTGTGGGGCCTTGGCTCTTCTTTTTGGAAGTTCTGGGTCTCTCTGACCCAGCTGCAGTTTGTTAGGTAATTTTAGAATTGCAAAAGGGCCAGGCCATTTCATATGCAAAAAGCCTCTGCACACAGCTTTGGGGGGGGGCGGGGGTCTCAGGGAATCAACAGGGGGGGAGCACACAGCTATGGCTGATCCTCAGCCCTTGCCCTAAGAGGCCCCAGGTCTCAGTGTCCCCGGGTAATCGCTGCAAGCACCTCCTGAAGAGAAAAGCCCGCCCTTCGAGTTCCCAACCAATGCCAAACAGTCCAGTTTCTCCCCGTATGCCCCCCAAAGACTCACCTGGAACTGGAGGTCAGAGCAGTCGGGAGCTTTGTGTCTCCCTCCCGATTGAAAAAAGACAACTGCGTCCTTCAGTTGCCAGCCCTTTTCCGCATGCCCTCTGTACCTCTGCACTTTACCTCCGCACCTCCTCTGAGGTCTCAGTGTGCTTTTCTCTTTCCTTCTAGTGTAGAATTTCCCACTCAGCCAGCCTCCTGTGGTTCTGGATGATGTCTGTTTTGTCTTTTAGTTGTATTTTTGAAGTGGTTGTGCGAGGCAGCAATTTCAAGTGTTACCTATGCCGCCATCTTGGTTTCTCCCCCAAAAAGAATGAATTCTTACCATTTGAAACAGCATGGATGGACCTAGAGAGCATTATGCTAAGCGAAATAAGCCAGTCAGAGAAAGATAAGCATCACATTATCTCACTCATTTGTGAAATATAATCTATACTAATAATAGTGTGATATGCAAATTGGCTGGGACGCCGTCACATAACGGCCAGTCAGGATGGGGGCAAGGCCATGGCAGAGAGCTCTCAGCATGCCTGCGCCAGGCATCCGAAGGGCGTGGAGAGGAAGGGAGAGCAGATAGGCAGTTAGGGTGATCAGGCCAGCAGGGGAGGGCAGTTAGGGGGATCAGGATGGCAGGGGGAGCAGTTAGACAGTTAGGGGGATCAGGCCAGGAGGGGAGAGCAGTTAGGGGCATCAGGCAGGCAGGCAGGTGAGCGGTTATTAGCCAGTGGTTCCAGATTGCAAGAGGCATCCTGGATTGGACAGGGTGAAGGCTGGGCTGAGGGATCGCCTCCCCACCCCTGTGTACAAATTTCATGCACCAGGCCTCTAGTGAAGAACAGAGACATAGAAGCATAGAACAGACTGACTAACCTCAGAGTGAAGGCACAGAAGGTTGGGCAGGGTGGGGTAAGAGATCAACCAAAGAACGTGTATGCATATAAGCATAACCAATGGACACAGACAATAGGAGGCTGAAGGCCTGGGCTGGTGGGTTCAGAGGACAGGGGAGGTCAATGGGGGCAAAACCAGGAACATATGTAATACTTTTAACAATAAAGAATTTTTTTAAAAAATCTCACTGCATTCTTTTTTTTTAAATATATTTTATTTATTTTTTACAGAGAGGAAGGGAGAGGGATATAGAGTTAGAAACATCGATGAGAGAGAAACATCGATCAGCTGCCTCCTGCACACCTCCCACTGGGGATGTGCCTGCAACCCAGGTACATGCCCTTGACCGGAATCGAACCTGGGACCTTTCAGTCCGCAAGCCGACGCTCTATCCACTGAGCCAAACCGGTTTTGGCAACATTCTTATGTACTAACAATAAAATTTCATAAAAAGAAGTGAAATAAACAATTCCTTTTGCAATTGCATAAAAACTATTGAAATACCTAGGACTAAACTTAACAATGGATGTGAAGTACCTACATACTGAAAATTACAAAGCATTATTAAAAGAGATTGAAAAAGACTCAATGAAATAGAACAATATTCTATGTTCATGGATTGGACGAATCAATATAATTAAAATGTTCCTAGTACCCAAAGCAATATACAATGAAATTTTTAAAATAAATAGCACAAAAAATAATCATATTTGCATGGAACCACAGAAGACCCCCAAATGGCCAAAGCAATCTTGAGGGAAAAAACCAAAGTGGGAGGTATCACACTTCCTGAGTTCCAATTTCACTACACAGTGATGATAATAAAAACAGCTTGATATTGGCAGAAAATAGACATACTGACCAATGGAACAGAATTGAGAGCCCAGAAATAAACCCACATGTATATGGGTAAATAATTTTCCACAAAGGAGCCAGAAACATACAATGAAAGTACTCTTAAATTTAGAGCATTGATGATGCAACAGTAATGTTCTTGGTCTCCTGGCAACAGTACTCATGGTACTGTGTCAAGTGAAATGAAGAGGCGGTGGGAAGATCAGTTAGTGGAGAGCTCTGAAGAAGGAAGTTGGTCTTCAGAGTAGAAGTGCTGTTAAATTTAACAAAGTGTGTTACCAAAAGACACGGTGAGAAATCCCATAGAAGGGAAGTTTTGATACTTTAGTTTCAACCATGAGTAGACATCAAAATTGACATTGAAATTGCATTTTAGTAGAAAGTTACTTCGTTTAACTAAAATGTATATAATGAATTTCTTAAATATGTGTTATTTCAGTAATAATTGTGTCTATAGTTATGGTTGTGGTAAAATTGAACTCAGTTAATGTGCTGAAAATGTATAACTTTAATATTTTAATTTATGTATTAAGTCAACAGTAATAGATGAGAAACATAATATAACTGATGTGTTCATGTAATGTCAAGAATTATGTTTACTCACAACTCCAGGGTAAGGGAATTACAAAGTCCCCCAGATTAATTAACTAACAAATTGACATCTCAATAAATAGCCTGATAAATGATTTTTAAAAATTTAATTTCAGACATTTCTAAAGTGTAGTACTAAAGTAAAATTCTGTACCTGACTCTTTTTTCTAAGGTGCCAAGTGTGCTTACCTACAGCATATCCGTGAAAGAAAGTTATATCCAGGTAATCTAGTATGTTTACATGTATATTTTTTCTATAATTCAGAGCTTCTTTTCAGGATTTTTTTCTCTTCCTGTAAAGCAGATATCAGTAACCTTATTTTTATAGTCTCTAGGTACCTTAAAAGTGAATTATATTTTATGCTAATAGAACAATTTAATATAAGTAAAGATTAGAAACAATGATCGGATAAATATATTTAATATTATTAATAATAAATTTGATGGATTTTATTAAAACAATTCTGTTTTAATCAAGGCCTAATTTTTAAATTGTTTTTAAAGAATGCTATTCAGCTCTTTCCTCTTGTGAGAAGTAGATATGGAGATAGAGATATGAGGAAAAAAATACAAATAACTCAATATTTCTAGCCAAATTAAGGTCAGAAGTTATTGAGCTCAGGGAGGGAACCCCTCATGATAGAGTTAAGGAAAAAAGACAGTAAGAAAAGAAGCTACTTGTTTCATTAAAAAAAACATACTGGACAGTATTTCTGGGGATGAGAGGAAATTTGTTTTCTTTGTGAGAAGGGAAGGAAGGTAGTATTATTCTACTGGAGAAAGTTCCACACTAAAGAAAATGGGAAGTAGTGGAGAGATTTCCTGCCTGGGGTAGGTGGAGCCCATAAGACTTAATATTATGGACCACTGTAAGTTATGTGAGGTCAGGTTGCCATGGATGTGGTTTATGCTACAAAGGGGATGAATCTGGGAAGAAGAAAAATCTATGGAGTGGGTGAATGGGACTAAAATGATGTGGTGAGATAAGTCATTTCAGCACCCAGTTACCTTTGGACAACAGAGGCTTAGCAGACTTGGCTGCCACTGGTGCAATTGCTTGCTCTTCGCTTTCTCTCTCTCTCTCTCTCTCTCTCTCTCTCTCTCTCTCACTTTCTTTCCTCCCTTCCTTTCCTTTCCTTTCCTTTCATTTCCTTTCCTTTCCTTTCCTTTCCTCTCCTCTCCTCTCCTCTCCAC
>NW_005871052.1:4749094-4790676 GCF_000147115.1 Myotis lucifugus | reverse complement strand
TTCTCTCTCTTTGACCACCCTCTTCCTTTTCTGTGTGCATACCAGCAGGCTCCCTCCAAAGCCTCACTCTAGCAACACATCCCACCCACTTCCAGGCTGTTATTTGCCTGGAGAGATTCAAAGAGAGCAGCAGTTGGTAAAGTGAGTTCTTATGGCGGAGGGGGTTCAGTGAAGGGAGAGGGGAAGATATGATATGATATATATATATTCTAATAAAAGAGAAGCATGCAAATTGACCGCACCTCCGCTATGCCCCAAGCCACACCCACCAGCCAATCAGAGCGACTATATGCAAATTAACCCAACCAAGATGGCCGCTGGCAGCCACGGAGCTGGAGCAAGGAGGAGGCTTGGTTGCCCCGGTGATGGAGGAAGCCAAGCTTCCCGCCTGCCCTGGACAGTTGTTGCCTCCGCTCAAGGCAACAAAGTTTCAATTATAGAAGATAAATAAATCCCAGATACCAGCTTCCAGGCAGCCTTCACTGGGAGCTTGGGTGGCTGGGGGCCATGGCCAGCCTACAAAGAGCCATCAGCCCCTCACCCAGGCTGGCCACACTCTCATGGGGTGAGGGTCCCTGCTGGGGGGCTTGGCCAGTGTGCAAACAGCTATCAGCCCCTCACCCAGGCTGGCCAGGCACCCCAGCAGGACCCCCTTCCCTGAAGGGGGTGTGGCCACCTGAAAACAGCCCTCAGCCCCTGACCCAGTCTTGCCAGACACCCCAGCGGGACCCCCACCCTGATCTGGGACACCCTTCAGGGCAAACCAGCCGACTCCCACCCATGCACCAGGCCTCTATCCTATATAATAAAAGAGTAATAGGCAAATTGACCCTAACAGCAGAACAACTGGGAATGACTGGTCACTATGACACACACTGACCACCAGGGGGCAGATGCTCAATGTAGGAGTTGTGCGCTCCCACAGTGGGAGCTCTGCTCAGCCACAAGCCAGGCTGATGGCTGTCAGTACAATGGTGGTGGTGGGAGCTTCTCCCGCCTCCTCAGCAGTGCTAAGGATGTCCGACTGCAGCTTAGGCCTGCTCCCCGCTGGCAAGTGGACATCCCCCAAAGGTTCCTGGGCTGCCAGAGGGATGTCTGACTGCCAGCTTAGTCCCAATCCCCCAGGGAGCAGGCCTAAGCCAGCAGGTGGACATCCCCCGAGCGGTCCCAGACTGCGAGAGGGCACAGGCCAGGCTGAGGGACCGCCCTCCCCCCCGAGTGCACAAATTTTTGTGCACCAGGCCTCTAGTTCTATATATATATATATATATATATATATATATATATATATATATATAGAGAGAGAGAGAGAGAGAGAGAGAGAGAGAGAGAGATTACAGGTGAGGCTTGCCTGACCTGCATGGTTCAGTGGTTGAACATTGACCTATGAACCAGCAGGTCATGGTTCGATTTCTGGTGAGAGTACATGCCTGGGTTGCAGACTGGATCCCCAGTATGGGGCATGCAGGGGGCAGCCGATTAATGATTCTCATCATTGATGTTTCTATCTCTCTCTCTCCCTTTCCCTTACTCTGAAATCAGTAAAAGTAACAATATTTTTAAAAGCTGATGCTTTTTCTTGAAGTATTCTAGAGAGTTCCTACTTTCCTGCTTCTTCAGATATTATTCATGAATCATATGGAAGTTTTATATGCTGTTGGCTTTCATTCTGGAGTCCTCTTCATTCTCCACACAATCCTCAATCTCTTGAATGTTGACAGGGTTAGCCACCAAGGGATAAGAGATCTGGAATGACTTGGGGAATGCTCACCTGGTTACTGAGTTTTTTGTGAGAGCCATGGTGAGCTGAACAGGTCCAGTGCAGTGGGGATGGGGCTTTGGTCTCAATATGTAGTTTTAGTTCCCAACTTGCCCAGAAGCTTATTGCACTTCATAGTTTTCTCAATGATGTCTCCACCAAGTCACTCCCTCTGAAGGGAAATGGAGTTCTCTCTGGCCAGCTTCTCTCTCTGAAGTTGGTGGCAGTTTGTAGAGGCAGCAACTCTTTGCATTAGGGACATGAAAACCAAAAGAAGCCTGGCTTGATGGCTGTTTAATTCCAATAGCTATCAACCTCTACCAGCCACTGTAAGGAGCAGAAGGGAAAAGGAAGGAGGCAGTGATGCCTGAAGCTCTCACATCTCACACTGTAAGGGATTGGCACTAATCGTGAAAAGAATTGGAAGATTATTTCTTCAGAACCGTGTACCCTTTTAACACTTAAAATCAACAAACAACATCCCCAGCAACACACAGAAAAAAAACACACAAGACAGTGTATTTATGTAGGTTGGGGAAGAATGGGAAGAAAGTGTAAGATTTCTCTGAAATTAGGGCCTGAGGTTTAATCTGGGGGAAGGCAGTTACTTTAAGCTTCTGAGTATCACAGTTTTAAAATGAGAGTTGCAGAGAGGTTCATTAGTTTCCTGGAACTGCCATCATTAAAAACATATGAATCCAATACAGGTTTGAGATCTTTGTATAATGTAATCACATTAGGAAAATTTAAAATTAAACACCTTTGTCTCAAGCTTCACAGTTATTTGATGTACATTTGTAAGAGGCTATAAATTTGGAAAACAAACCCATTCATTTCATGAATAGAATCCTTGACAAGTAAATCTTTGAAAATTAAAAAAGTTTTGTAAATGACCTAAATTGGAACTTTTTAAGTATCAATAGTGATGATTTGAAGAATAATCTTCAAAATCAAATTTGAAAATGACTAATGCTAAAAGTGAACTGGTAATGAGAATTACCTGCCAAATTTTTTAATGCTATGGACTCATAATATCAACAATTAATATGGCATAAATGATACAGTGTTTTGTGATATAAGTATTGTTCTAGGACATAAGCACTATCATCAATTATATAAAAACAAGGGACCCAGTGCACAAATTCATGCACCTTGAAAGGAACTGTGGGCCACGAGGCTGCAGTGGGCACAGGGGTGGGTCTCAGCCCATCCTCTGCACCCCTTCCCGGCCCTGGCATGGGGCGCCGGCAGCGGGTGTGAGCACGGTTCTGTCACTGGCTGCAGGTGCGAGTAGGGCCAGTGCCAGCAGTGGGTGTGAGTGGGGCCAGCACTGGCAGAGGGTGCAAGCAGTGGCTGCAGCCCCGATCACCCTTCAGGAGCAGGAGAAGGTGGAGAAGCACTGAAGGGTGATCAGGGCCAGCACTGGGCACCAGCAGCAGGTGCAAACTCTGGGTGGGATCATGGCATTCAGGAGCAAAGAATTTTCAGAAACTACCAGAGGCTTGCCCAATGACAGCGATCGGTGCCCTGCCTTGGTCTGGCACCCCTGCTCACCTGCTCCACCATCCTGCCACAGCAAACACCCGCTATGTTCCACACTCTGCCTCCTGCTGCCAACACCCGCCATGTTCCGTGCACACCCCCTAGTGGTCAGCACACATCATAGTGACCAGTTGTTTAGTTGTTCTGCCATTCAGTCTATTTGCATATTAGCCTTTTATTATATATGACTAGAGGCCCGGTGCACAAAAAATTTGTGCACTCGGGGGGGAGGGGTCCCCCAGCCCGGCCTGTGCCCACTCGCAGTCTGGGACCCCTCGGGAGATAACGACCTGCTGGCTTAGGCCTGCTCCCGGGTGGCAGAGGGCAGGCCCAATCCCTAGGTGCAGCCCCTGGTCAGGCTCAGAGCAGGGCCGATTGTGGAGTTGGGGCGCCGGCCCCTGTCATGCACAGAGCAGGGCGGATCGGGAGGTTGTGATGCCACCCTCAGTCACGCTCAGGGTAGGGCCGATTGGGGGGTTGGGGCACCGCCCCCTGTCACACTCAAGGCAGGGTCGATGGGGAGGTTGAGGCGCCACCCCCTGTCACACACAGAGCAGGGCCAATCAGGAGGTTGGGCGCTGCCCCCTGTCACAGAGCAGGGCCCATCAGGGGAGTTGGGGCACCGCCCCTGTCACACACAGAGCAGGGCGGATCAGGGGGTTGGGGCGCTGCACCCTGTCACACTCAGGGCAGGGCCAATGGGGAGGTTATGGCTCTACCCTGTCACACACAGAGCAAGGCCTGTGGAGGGGGGTTGGGGCGCCACCCTCTATCACCCACAGAGCAGGGCCGATCAGGGGGTTGGGGCGCCGCCACTGTCACACTCAGGGCAGGGCCGATGGAGAGGTTATGGCTCTACCCTGTCACACACAGAGCAGGGCCCGTGGGGGTGGGGGTTGGGGCGCCGCACCCTGTCACACACAGAGCCGCAGGGCAATCAGGGGATTGGGGAGCTCCCCCCTATCAGGCACAGAGCAGGGCTGATCAGGGGGTTGAGGCGCCTTCCCCTGTCACGAACAGAGCAGGGCAGATAGGGAGGTTGTGGCCCCGCCCCCTGTCACACACATAGCCGCAGGGCGATCAGGGGGTTGGGGAGCTCCCCCCTGTCACACACAGAGCTGCAGGGCAATCAGGGGATTGGGGAGCTCCCCCCTATCAGGCACAGAGCAGGGCTGATCAGGGGGTTTGGGCACTGCCCCCTGTCACACTGATCCCGGTGCCGCCCTTTTACTATATAGGATAGAGGCCTGGTGCATGGGTAGCATATTACCCTTTTACTATATAGGATAGAGGCCTGGTGCATGGGTAGGGGCTGGCTGGTTTGCCCTGAAGGGAGTCTGGGTGAGGGGCTGAGGGCTGTTTTCTGGAAGCGGGTGACTGAAGCTCCCAACTGCTCCTTTTTTTCTTTTTTTTTTTTATTCTGGGCCAGCTTTAGCTCTGAGGCCTCGCTGCTGAAAACATCGATACAATGTTGCGGTCTGGCTGGCTGAAGCCTGGCTGAATGAAAGCCGGTTTCTGGGGTTTTGTTTAGCTTCTATATTTGCAACATAGTACATAGTTGCTTAGAGTTGCAGCTGAGAGGCCGGCAAGTGAGGCGGGGAACGTTGGAGTCCGCCGTCACTGGAGCAAGCAAGCCTCCTTGTTCGCTTCAGTGCATGGCTGCCGGCCGCCATCTTGGCTGACAGTTAATTTGCATAAGGATATGCTGATTAGCCAATGGGAAGGGTAGCGGTCGTACGCTAATTACCATTTTTCTCTTTTATTAGTGTAGATTATAAGCAAACAATAATGAAAGCTACACATAAGCATTCAAATAACTTAATCTTTTTATGTCCTCATGCTTTTTCAAATCTTTCAAAATAGCACACATTATCATTCTAAATTCAAAAATACATAAACAAAATAAATACTGGAATTTTATCTAATTAAAAACTTTGGAAATGTACAGGTTTTTTAAAAATTACTTTTAAAATATATTTTATTGATTTTTTTTACAGAGAAGAAGGGAGAGGGATAGAGAGTCAGAAACATCAATGAGAGAGGAACATTGATCAGCTGCCTCCTGCACACCCCCCACTGGGACTGTGCCCACAACCAAGGCACATGTCCTTGACCGGAATCGAACCTGGGACCCTTGAGTCCACAGGCCGATGCTCTATCCACTGAGCCAAACCGGTTAGGCGAAATGTACAGGTTTTATTTAAAACATTCATCCTTTGCTATATTTGAACCTGAAATTACTTTGTAATTAAATATTTTTAATGTAATGGGCTAATAATAGCTCACAAGGAAGAATGGACAAATACTTTATAGTCAACAAATTTTAGACAAGATACTTAGTTTGAACAAATTATAAAATAGCTGCCTATTTAGAACAACTGATAAACACAATGTGATTGTGGTGTTCAGAAAGAAAAGTTACTATAGATTGTCCACAGAGCTTAATGTTAATACTAGTTCTTATAGAGAAGGAATTTTCTATAAAATATTTTGCATTTACAATTAGACTCTAAACACAGGCTTATTTATGTTTCCTTGTAAGCAAACCTACTCTGATTTTGGTGGAATAAAGAACTAATGAGCCCTAACTGGTTTGGCTCAGTGGATAGAGCATTGGCCTGTGGACTCAAGGGTCCCAGGTTTGATTCTGGTCAAAGGCATGTACCTTGGTTGTGGGCACATCCCCAGGAGGGGTGTGCAGGAGGCAGCTGATTGATGTTTCTCTCTCTTTGATGTTTCTAACTCTCCCTCTCCCTTCTTCTCTGTAAAAAATCAATAAAATATATATATTTTTAAAAAGAACTAATGAATCTGATTAGAAGGGAAAAAATGGTTCTTTAGACGTTTTTAACTTCCATTTTAACTTACGTACATTTTTAAAACTTCAGCCATCTCATTTTTAAATCTTTAGCTATAACAGTCATAAATTAGTATGACAGATATAGAGAGTCTCTCTCAAGATGGGGCAACTGGGAATCTTCATTCAAAGATAAATTAGACTACATGATCTATCTATCTATCATCAATGTTATCTATCTATGTATCTATTATCTATCTATCTATCATCTTACATCCTGTACTAGTTTCACTTGGCATATAAAATGAACTAATCTATGGAATCATCTCTGTCCTTTTGAAGGGATATATATTCTGATTTAATAGCAATTCTAAGCATTGCTTTAGGGTTACATAGGTAGAAGTGTAGACATTCAGAAAAAAATATGTATATTTACTATGGACATAAGATATAGGCAGATTTTTGATGTGTGATGATAACTGCAAAATACCCATGACTTTCAAGTTAAAGTAAGTTAAAAGTGCATTACTATTCAGTCCTGGTCCTATCGATATAATGACTATGAGAAACAGACTTCAACTTTATTTTTGCTTTCTCTGTAATCAGGCAACTAAAAAGTGGTACAGAGATTACTTTTATCTCATTTAAAGCAACTCACGTGCTTTGCCTTTCACTCTTTTACTATCTCTTACTTCCCTTGCCTTTGGAATCAAGTTCAAAAAATGTTTTCTATGACCAAGGTCCATACATTTGGTACCTATGTTTTCTTCTATGTAACTTATTGTTTCTGGTTAGGTTTTTGATCCATTTTGAATTAATTTTTTCACATGGGGACAAGCTTTAATCCAGTTTCATTCATTTGCATGTGGCTTTCCAGTTTTCCCAGCACCATTTACTGAAGAGACTATCTTTGCTCCCTTGTGTGTTTCTGCCTCCTTTGTCAACAATTATCTGTCCAAGCTAGGCTCTATATTCTCTTCCATTGATCTCTGGTGTGTGTGTGTGTGTGTGTGTGTGTGTGTGTGTGTGTGTTATTCCGCCAATACCATGCTGTTTCGATCTCTGTAGCCCTGTAGTATAATTTGAAGTCAGATAGTGTGATACCTACAGCTTTATTCTTTTTTTCTCAGGATTGCTTTAGCTATTCGGGGTTTGTTGTGGTTCCATATAAATCAGGTGATTTCTCATTCTATTTCTTTTAAAAACTACATTGGGATTTTGATAGGGATTATATTAAATCTGTATATTGCTTTGGGTAATTTGTCCATTTTAATTGTGTTGCATTTATCTGTCCAATTTTCCCAAAACTATTTATATAGGTGGTCCTATATTGGGTGCATAAATGTTTACCAGGGTTATATCCTCTTGTTAGATTGATCCCTTTAGTATTATGTAGTGACTTTTATTGTCTCTTGTGATGACTTTCATTTTTAAATCTATTTTTTTTGAGATGTGAGTATTGCTACCTGAGCTTTATTTTGTTTGTTTCCATTTGCATGGAAAAATTTTTTCCATCCCTTCATTCTCAACCCATGTGAGTGTTTTGTTCTGAGGTGGGTCTCTTATAGACAGCATATATTTGGGTCATGTTTCCATATCCATTCAGCTACCTTATGTCTTTTGATTGGAACATTTAATGCATTTAAATTTAATATTATTATTGATAAGTACTTATTTATTGTCATTTTAATACTTTATGCCTCTGTTTCTCTCTCTCTATTTCTTCTTCTCTTTACAAGCAGTCCCTTTAGCATTTATTGCAGTGCTGGTTTGGTGGTGATAAACTCTTTAGGTTTGTTTTTGTCTATTTTGAATGATAGCCTTGCTGGATACAGTAATCATGGTTTCAGATCCTTGCTTTTCATTACCTTTAATACTTCCTGCCATTCCCATCTGGCCTGTAAAGTTTCTGATGAGAAATCAGCTGACAGCATTATGGGAGATCCTTTGTAGAGAACAAATTGCTTTTCTCTTGCTGCCTTTAAGATTCTCTCTTTGTCTTTAATTTTTGGCATTTTAATTATTATGTGTCTGGTTGTGGGTCTGTTTGGGTTCTTCTTGCTTGGGACTCTCTGTGCCTCCTGAATTTGTGTGACTTTTTCCTTCACCAGATCAGGGAAGTTTTTTGCCATTATTTTTTCAAACAGTTTCTCTATCCCTCACTCATATTCTTAACTTTCTATAACTCCTATAATGTGGTTATTGATATGTTTCATGTTGTCCCAAAACTTCCTTAAGCTGTTCTCCTGTTTTTTAATTATATTTTTCTTTTTAGTTCTCTGATTGATTTTTTCTACCCTGTTTCCTAATTCACTGATCAAACCTTTGGCATCCCTAATCTTATTTGTAATCCTTCCAATGTGTTCTTTATTAGTGCTATGTCATTCTTCATTTTTGACCAGTCTGTTTTTCATATTGACTATATCTTTTCTCATGCTGTTGAGCATCTTTGTAATCAATATTCTGAGCTCCATATATGATAAATTTCTTATCTCCATTTCATTTAGCCCCTCTTCTGGAGAATTCTCTTGTTCTTTTATTGGGGCTTATCTTTTGTCTCCCTATTTTGGTTGCCTGTTTGGTTTTGTGTCTATGTATTAGGTAGATCTGCTTTGATTCCAAGTCTCTAGTGCAGGACAATGTCAGATGCTGTTTGTGAGTATCCCTCAATACCAGTACCCTGTTTAGAACTATCAATAATCCATAGCTTGTGGCTCCCTCTGCTGGGTCCGAGTGCCATTGGCAATGACCAAGATGTACATCAAGGTCTGCTTTTCCTAGCCCCAAGTCCAGAAGGAGATCAGGCAAAGGTTGAAAGCATCCAGAGATCCACCTCTGACTGCAGTCTCATTGCCATTCAGTCTTGATTAGACTCAGACTATGGACCACAGCAAGGCATAGACTGCACAGAGTGGAGCAAGAGGTTTCCCAACAGGGTGGTGAAATAGCTTCTCTCACAGACAAAAACTACCTAGATGATCAAGGTCTGCTGGAGAAAAATGTCCTCTTCAGTATGAGGAAATGACTCAGCACAGGAAACCTGGGTGGCTGCATTTGGAACTCTAACTCCACAGCCCCCAATGCTGGATTTTCCTCACACAGCTCTAATCCATTCTGCCCTCCCTCTGCCAGAATCTAACATGAGGGGCTGCACATGATGTTTTTTGTGTTGGCCCTTTAAAAGGGTGCCAGATTTTCTAGCCTACTCTCCCTGACAGACAGCAACTCTGCTGCTTTTCATAGCCAAATGTTATGTGGGCACTTTTCTCAGTTCTGCTGCTCTGGACTGGGGAGCCCAGCTTGAGGTTTAGACCCCAGAATTCTGTGGGAACTTCCCACAGCTGAGATATCCCTCCAGAATTCCAGCTGCTCTCTGTGGGAGCCCAGGAAGCCATTTTGCATCTTCACACTTCCTACCATTCTTTATGAGGTCTCCATTTTCCATCCTTGGTTACCAGGTTTCTCCCCAGCTAGTTTTTAGTTGATTTTTTAGGATATTTTTTTCTGTATTTTAATTGTAATTCTAGTTTGGTCCTGCAGAGTGTCAGTGTAGCTTCCATTTACTCTACCACTATTTTGGAACTCCCTATATATATATTTATTATTATTATTATTATTATTATTGTAGTCCTTTAACATTTTTTGCAGTGCTGTTTTGGCAGTAATAAATTCCTTTAGCCTTTTTTTTTTTTTTTTTGGTCTGGTAAGCTCTTTATTCTGTATTCTGAATGATAGCCTTACTATATAGTTTAGTCTTGGATTCAGATGCTTGCTTTTCTTTTAATTAACTTGAATACTTCATGCCATTCCCTTCTCGCCTGAAGGTTTTTTTGTTGAGAGATCAGCTGACAACCTTATCAAAGATCCTATGTAGATAACAAATTGCTTATTGTTTGCGGCCTTTTAGATTCTCTCTTTGTCTTTAATTTTTGGCATTTTAATTATAATGTGTCTGGGCATGGGACTATTTGGATTCTTCTTGCTTGGGACTCTCTGTGCCTCCTGAACTTGTGTGACTTTCTCCTTCACCAGGTTAGGGAAGTTTTCTGCCATTATTTCTTCAAACAGGTTCTCTATCCATTGGTCACTTTCTTCTTCTGGCAGTCCTATGATGGGGATATTGTTACATTTCATATTATCCCACAGCTTCCTTAAGCTGTCCTCCAGTGTTTTAATTGTTTGGTTCTTTTTGGTTCTCCAATTGAGTGATTATTTCTCTACCCTGTCTCCTATTTTGCTGATTCAAACCTTGGCTTCCTCTGATCTGCTGTATTGATTCCAGTGTATTCTTTATTTCAGCTATGTCATTCATCAGTTCCAACTGGTTGTTTTTCATAGTTTCTATATCTTTTTTTATGCTGTTGAGAATCCTTATAATCATTAATCTTAACTCTGTATCTGATAAGTTGCTTATCTCCATTTCCTTTAGCTCTTCTCCTGGAGAATTTTTTTTCTTTCATTTTGGCTTCTTTGTCTCCCCATTTTGGCTCTCTGTGTTTGTTTCTATGTATTAGGTAGATCTGCTATGACTCCCAGGCTTGATGTGGAGTCTTTATGTAGTAGGTGATCTGTGGTGCAGTGTCCCTGACCATCACAGTTAGGTGCTCTAATAATGTCCCTTTTACATGTTGTGTGGGCCCTGTTGTTCTAATTGCATTTTGATTGCTATTGGCTCATTTGTGCATGGGCTTAACCCTCAGGCTGGCTGACAGTGAGGATCAACCCCCAACACAGTGTGCAGGCTGCTCTGCTGGTACTTATCTCATGAAGTTGAATTTTCCTCAGCTGGGTTTGGAGCCTGCCAATATCTCCCTGTGGATATACTGCTTGTGAAGCTTATTGGATCCAGCTTAATTGTTGTCTGAAGCTGGCCACTAGGTTTATTGGATTGGGGCCTCTTCAGAGAGTCTCTGGAGCAGGTCAATGTCAGATGCTGTTTGTGACTTGCCCTGAGTACCCTTTTTGGAACTATCAGTGATCCACAGCTTATGGCTCACTCTGCTGGGTCTGGGTGTTTGTGGAAAGGGCCAAGATGAGACCCAGTTCTGCTTTTCCTCACCCACGACCCAGAAGCAGGTCAGGAAAAAACTCAAAGAACCCAGATATCTGCTTCTGTGTGCAGGCTGATTGTTTGTCTCAAGCACTTAATGAGCATCAGGCTGTAGACTCCACAACATGGGGCAAGAGAGTTTCTGATGGGTGGGGCAATTACTTACCCCAAGGCAAAAGCTCCATTGATGAGAAAGCTCTGCTTGAGAAATGTGGCTTCTGCAGTATGGGGGAATGGCTCCGCACCGGAATTCTGGTGGCTACCCTCTCAGCTCTCCCTCTAGAGCAGTGGTTCTCAACCTTCTGGCCCATTAAATACAGTTCCTCATGTTGTGACCCAACCATAAAATTATTTTCGTTGCTACTTCATAACTGTAATGTTGCTACTGTTATGAATCGTAATGTAAATATCTGATATGCAGGATGGTCTTAGGCGACCCCTGTGAAAGGGTCGTTCGACCACCAAAGGGGTCACGACCCACTGGTTGAGAACTGCTGCTCTAGAGCCACAAAACCCAGACTTTCCTCATGCAACTCTAGTCCACTCTGCCCTTCCTCTGCTGGAGCCCAAGGTGAGTGGATATAACAAAATTTAGTGCACCCTTACCCCCTATAAGGGGGTGCCTATATTTCTAGCACTCTCTCCCTGCTAGACAAAACCCCTGATACTTTTTACAGCCAAATGTTATGTGGGCACATTTCCCAGTTTTGGTGCTCTGATCTGGGAACTCTGTTTGGGGTTTAGAACTCAGACTTCTCATAGGGAATACTCCCCACCTGAGATATCCCTCCAGAACTTCATTGCTACCTGTAGGAGACCAGCCAGCCTTCAAACACCTCCACCTTACCTACCAATCCTAATGTGGCCATCTCTTTACACCTTGATCATAAAGATTTTCTCCAGCTAGTATTCAGTTGATTATTCAGGATTATTTTTTTATATTTTAGTTATAATTCCAGTTTGATCCTGCGAGAATGTCAGTGTAGCTTCCACTTAATCTGCCACCATCTTGGAATCTCCCTGATTGGGTTTTTTTTTTGTTTGTTTCTTTTTTTTTAATTGTTTTATTGCTTAAAGTATTACAAAGAGTATTACATATGTCTCCTTTTTTTCCTGCCCTTGAGTGATTGGGTTTTTTATTGTGTGTGCTTACCATTAGGTTTATGAAAAAGAAAGTTGTATATATACAGGGTATTTTTTTCTTTTGAGTACATCTGATCTCCATCCTCTTTTGCAAGTTCAGACATTTACCCCCGCCCCTTTTATATTTTTTTATTAAAAATGTTTAACATTGACATTATTACAAGTGTTGCCCTCTCCCCCCCGCATTTGCCCAACTCCCTCCAAACTATTTTCCATGTCCATGTGATATGCATATATGTTCTTTAGCTAATCTATTCACCTTTATTCAGTCAACCCCAACACTTCACTTCAGGCACCAGCCAGTTTGTTCCAAGTATCCATGCTTCTAGTTCCAATTTGTTCATCACTTTATTTTGTTTATTATGTTCCATTTATTAGTGAGATCATATATTTGTCTTTCTCTGACTAGCTTCTTTCACTTAGGGTAATACTCTCCAGTTCCATCCATACTGTCTCAAAGGATAAGAGATCTTTCTTTATTACAGCTGCATAGTATTCCATTGTGTAAAGTATCATAGTTTTTTTATCCACTCATCTGCAGATGGACACTTGAGCTATTTTCAGATCTTGGCTATTGTAAATAATGCTACTATAAAAATATGGATAGATATATTCTTTCTGATTGGTGTTTTGGGATTCTTAAGATATATTCCCTAAAACTGGATTGTTGAGTCAAAAGGCAGTTCCATTTATAATTTTTTTGAGGAAATTCCATACTGTTTTCCACAGTGGCTGCACCAGTCTGCATTCCCGACAAAAGTGCACAAGGGTTCCCTTTCCTAAACATCCTAGCCAGCACTTGTTGATTCATTGATAGCAGACATTCTGAGAGGTGTGAGGTGATATCTCATTGTAGTTTTTATTTGCATATCTCTGATGAATAGTGGCATTGAGCATTTTTTCATATATCTCTTAGCCAATTGTATATCGTCTTTGGAGAAATGTCTATTTGGGTCCTCTGTCCATTTTTTAATTGGGTTGTTTGTCTTAATATTGAGTTATATAAGTTCTTTATATATTTTGTAAATTAACCCCTTATTAAATATTAAAGTCATCATTTGTGAATATTTTTTCCCATACAGTAGGTTCTCTTTCCATATATATGAATAAAAGACAAAGATGCTAATTGACCATACCTTCGCTATGCCCCAAGCCACACCCACCAGCCAATCAGAGCGACTATATGCAAATTAACCCAACCAAGATGGCGGCCGGCAGCCATGGAGCTGGAGCAAGCAGGAGGCTTGGTTGCCCGGGCGATTGAGGAAGCCAAGCTTCCCGCTTGCCCTGAGGTGGCTGTGGTCTCCGCTCATGGCAACAAAGTTTCAATTATAGAAGACAAATAAATCCCAGATACCTGCTTCCAGCCAGCCTCCACTGGGAGCTAGGGTGGCTGGGGGCTGTGGCCAACCTGCAAACAGCCATCAGCCCCTCACCCAGGCTGGCCACACTCTCATGGGGTGAGGGTCCCTGCTGAGGGGCTTAGCCAGCCTTCAAACTGCCTTCAGCCCCTCACCCAGGCTGGACAGGTACCCCAGCGGGGACCCCCACCCTGAAGGGGGTGTGGCCAGCCTGCAAACGGCCTTCAGCCCCTCACCCAGGCTGGCCAGGCACCCCAGTAGGGACCCCCACCCTGAAGGGGCTGTGGCCAGCCTGCAAACAGCCATCAGCCCCTCACCCAGGCTGGACAGGCACCCCAGGGGGAACCCCTATCCTGAAGGGGTTGTGGCCAGCCTGCAAACAGCCATCAGCCCCTCACCCAGGCTGGACAGGCACCCCAGGGGGAACCCCTATCCTGAAGGGGCTATAGCCAGCCTGCAAACAGCCATCAGCTCCTCACCCAGGCTGGCCAGGTACTCCTATATAATAAAAGGGTAATATGCAAATTGACCCTAACAGCAGAAAGACTGGGAATGACTGGTCACTATGACACACACTAACCACCAGGGGGCAGATGCTCAATGCAGGAGCTGCCCCCTGGTGGTCAATGCCCTCCCACAGGGGGAGCTCTGCTCAGCCACAAGCCAGGCTGATGGCTGCCAGTACAGCAGTGGTGGTGGGAGCCTCTCCCGCCTCCTCAGCAGCATTAAGGATGTCCGACTGCAGCTTAGGCCTGCTCCCTGCTGGCAAGTGGACATTCCCCAAGGGCTCCCGGGCTGCCAGAGGGATGTCTGACTGCCAGCCTAGGCCCAATCCCCCAGGGAGCAGCCCTAAGCCAGCAGGTGGTCATCCCCTGAGGGGTCCCAGACTGCGAGAGGGCACAGGCCAGGGTGAGGGACACCCCCGGGTGCACAAATTTTTGTGCACCGGGCCTCTAGTGTGTGTGTGTGTGTGTGTGTGTGTGTGTGTGTGTGTATATATATATATATATATATGTATGTATGTATTTCATAGAGAAAAGGAGAGGGAGAGATAGAGAAACATCAATAAGAAGAGAGACCATTGATTGGCTGACTTCTGCATGCCCCTCTCTGGGGATCGAGCCCGCAACCAGGGTATAATCACTGACCAGAAATCAAACTATAACCTCCTGGCTCATAGGTTAGCACTCAACCACTGAAACACACCAGCTGGATTCTTTTCACTTTTCTGATGGTTTATTTTGCTGTGCAGAAGCTGTTTAGCTTGCTGTAGTCCCATTTGTTTACCATTTCCTGAATTGCCTTTGCCCTTGGAGACATATTGGCAAAAATACTGCTGAGAGTGATGTCTGATATTTTGCCGCCTATGTTTTCTTCAAGGATTTTTATGGCTTATATGTAAGTCTTTTATCCATTTTGAGTTCGGTCTTGTGTATGGTATATGTTGGTCATCTAGTTTCATTCTTTTGCATGTGCCTGTTCAATTTTCCCAACACCATTTATTGAAGAGACTGTCTTTACTCCATTTTATGTTCTTACATCCTTTGTCAAATATTAATTAATAAGAGAGTCATGGGTTGATTTTTGGGTTCTCTTTTGTGTCCCATTGTTCTATATACCTGTTCTTATGCATGTACCAGGCTGTTGTGATTACAATGGCCTTGTATTATAGTTTGATATCTGGTATTATGGTTCCTCCAACTTTATTCTTTTTTCTGAAGATTGATATGGCTATTTGGGGTCTTTTTTTGTTCCACATAAATTTTTGGAATTTTTGTTCCAGTTCTGTGAACTATGCCATTGGTATTTTAATAGAATTGCACTTAATCTATAGATTGCTTTAGGTAGTATGGACATTTTAATGATGATAATTCCTCCAATCCATAAACATGGGATATGCTTGCATTTAATTGTATCTTCCTTAATTTCATTCTTCAATGATACATAGTTTTTCCAGTACAGGTCTTTTATCTTCTTGGCTAAATTTATTCCTGGGTACTGTTTATTTTTTTCTGCAACAGTAAATGCAGTTGTTTTCTTATTTTCTATTTCTGATGGTTTATGTTTGGTATATAAAAATGCCACTTATTTCTGCATGTTAAATTTTTATCCTGTAACTTTGCCAAATTCATTTATTAGATCTAGTAGTTTATGGTGGAATCTTTAGGGTTTTCTATATACAATATCATATCATGTACAAATAATGACAATTTTACTTCCTCCTTTCCAATTTGGATGCTTTTTAATTTTTCTTCTCTGAGTGCTGTGGCTAGGATTTCCAGTACTATCTATACATATAAAAGGCTAAGTGACGGACCATCCATTCGTCTGACCATCTGACCGACCGAACAGATGGTACATATGATGCACGCTGGCAATTTAAAAATAAATGTTGGCTCACGCATGCATGACACATATAAAGCTCTTGCTGGTGCCAATCGCATGTGTGTGTTTTGATCTATCATTGTCAATCATGAATTCGGTTGTTTTTGTTGACATTCTGAAGCTGAAAGAAAGTGGCATCATTGACAGAATATGTCGGAAGACCATCTATTAACACTTCTATTATAGAGAAAGGGTGATTAGCGATATTAAAATATTTCTTCTAATTAATTTCCTTTCAATGTGCATGAATTTGTGCACTGGACCACTAATGTTTAATAACAGTGCTAAAAGCAAACTGGTTTGGCTCAATGGATATATTTTCGGACTGGGGACTGAATGGTTCTGGGTTGGATTCAGGTCAAGGGCACAAGCCTGGGTTGCGGGCTTGATCCATCCCCAGTGTGGGATGTGCAGGAGGCAGCCAATCAATGATTCTCTCTCACCATTGATGTTTCCATCTCTCTCCCCTCTCTCTTTCTCTATGAAATCAATAAAAAAAATTTTTTAAAAGCAAACATCCTTGTCTTGTTCCTGATCTTAAGGGAAACATTTTTAGTTTTTGTCCATTGCGTGTGATGTTGGCTGTGAATTTGTCATATATGGCCTAAATTGTTTTGAAGTATGATTCTTATATTTTCACTTTGCTGAGAGTTTTTACCAAAAATGTGTGCTGGTTTTTATCAAAAGCTTTTTCTGCATCTATTGATATTATCATGGAATTTTTGTCTTTTGTTTTGGTTATGTGATGTTTCACATTTATTGATTTGCAAATATTGTATCAACCTTTCATCCCCAGAATAAATCCTACTTGATCATGGTGTATGATATTTTTGTGTGTAGCTATATCTGATTTGCTATTTTGTTGAGGATTTTAGTATCTATGTTCCTCAGGAATATTGGAATATAATTTTCTTTCTTTGTTGTGCCTTTAACTAGTTTTGTTGTTAAGATAATGTTGGACTTATAAAAATAGCTTAGAAATCTTCCTTCCTCTTGACGTTTTCAGAATAGTTTTTGGAAGATAGGTATTACTTCATCTTTGAATGTTTAATAATATTCACCTGTGAATCCATCCTGTCCAGTGCTGTTGTTTGCTTAAAGTTTTTAAATTACTGCTTCAATTTAATTAGTTATTTCTCTATTCATGTGTTCTGATTCTTCCTGATTCAGTTTTAGAATATTTTATTTTTCTAGGAATTTGTCCATTTTGCCCAGGTTGTCTATTTTTTGGCATATTATTGTTCATAATATTTTCTTACAATCACTTGTATTTCTGTGATGTCTGTTGTTACCTCTCCTTTTTCATGTCTGATTATATTTATTTGGATCAGCTCTCTTTGTTTCTTGACGAGTCTGGTTAATGGCTTATCAGTCTTGTTTATCCTTTCAAATACTAGTAATCGGCTTTTGGTTTCATTGATCTTTTGTGCTGTTTTGTTTGTTTCTTTGTCATTTTTTCTGCTCTGATCTTTTCTTCAAATCTTTATTGTTGAAAGTATTGGAGATGTCCCATTTTTATCCCCATTGACCCCTTCTAGCCTGCACCTGCATCCCACCCCAGGCCTTCACCACAGTATTGTCTGTCTATAGGTTATGAATATATGCATACAAGTTCTTTGGTCAATCTCTTCCCACCCATACCCCTACCCCCCTTGCCTCTGAGATTCCACAGTCTTTTCCATACTTCTGTGTCTCTGGATCTTTTTATTATTATTTTATTATTTTTTATTATTTTATTATTTTATTATTTTATATCTTTTTTAAATTTTGTTCATTTCACATATGAGTGAGATAATGTGATACTTGTCTTTCTCTAACTAGCTTATTTCGCTTAGCATAATACTCCCCAGGTCCCCCCCCCCCCCATGCTGTTACAAAGGGTAAGAAATACTTCCTTTTTACTGCTGCATAGTATTCCATGGTGTAAATGTTACATGGCTATTTTATCCACTCTTCTACTGATGGGCTCTTGGGCTGTTTCCAGATCTTAACTATTGCAAATTGCACTGCAATGAACATAGGGGTGCATTTATTCTTTCTGATTGGTGTTTTGGGTTACTTAGGATATATTCCTAGAAGTGGGATCACTGGGTCAAATGGCTGTTCCATATTTAATTTTTTGAGGAAACTCTATACTCTTTTCCATAATGGTTGTGCCAGTCTGCATTCCCACCAACAGTTTACTATGGTTCCCTTTACTCCATATCCTCGCCTGCATGTATCATTAGTTCATTTGTTGGTGATAACCATTTTGACAGGTGTAATGTGGTACCTCATCATCATTTTAATTCGCATCTCTTGGATGACTAGAGAATTGAGCATTGTTCATGTGTCTCTTAGCCATTTGTATGTCCACTTTGGAGATGTATCTATTTGGGTCTTTTGCCCATTATTTAATTGGATTGCCTTCCTTTTGTTAAGTTGTATGAGATTTTTATATATTTTGGATATTAACCCTTTATGAGATTTACTAGAGGCTCAGTGCATGAAATTTGTGCATGGGTAGGGTCCCTAGGACTGGCCAGTGATCAGGGCCAATCTGTGGGGCAACTGGCAGAGTGATCAAGGAGCCCCCATGGGCACCCGCCTTGGCCAGCCTGGCACCGCCTGCTCACTTGCCCCATCCCCCAACCCCTATCGCCACTGCCAGTCGCCTCCCTGTGCGGGAAGCAACCAGTGGGGTGATTGGGGGGTGGCACCAGCCCCCGCCACCGCCCATTTGCCAGCCAGCCCTGGCCCTGCAGTGCCACCAGTTGCCTCCCTCTGTGGGGCTACCGGCAGGGCAATCAGGTGGCCCCCACTGGCACCCACCTTGGCTGGCCTTGGGCCTGCCAGCTGGGACAGCTCCTGCATTGAGCGTCTGGCCCCTGGTGGTCAGTGCATGTCATAGTAACTGGTCATTTCACCAGTCGTTCTGCAGTTCAGTCAATTTGCATATTAGGCTTTTATTATATATGATCATTGCCAAATATGTTCTCCCATACAGTGGGCTCCCTTTTAATTTTGTTGGTGGTTTCTTTTGCAGAAGCTTTTTATTTTGATGTAGTCCCATTTGTTTATTTTCTTTTTTGCTCTGATCTTTATTATTTCCTTCCTTCTACTTACTTGGGCTTTTCCTGATATTCTTTTTTTAGTTCTTTAAGTGTAGGATTAAATTGTTTCCTAGAGTTTTGTTTTTGTTGGTTTTTTTGTTTGTTTGTTTTTTTGTTTTTTGTGGGTTTTTTTTTTTGCTTCTTGAGGTAGGCCTGTAATGCTATGAATTGCCCTCTCAGGAATACTTTTGCTGTGTCCCATAGATTTCGTGTGGTTGTGTGTTCATTTTTGTTTGTTTCCAGGTAATTTTTTTGTTGTTAATCCTCACCTGAGGATATTTTCCCATTGATTTTTAGGGAGAGTGGAAGAGAGAGGGAAAGACAGAGAGAAACACTGATGTGAGAGAAACACATCGATTGGTTGCCTCCTATGCAAGCCCTGACCAGGCCCCAGGCCAGGGAGGAGCCTGCAACCAAGGTACGTGCCCTTGACTGGAATCAAACCCGGGACCCTTTGGTCCACAGGCCACCGCTCTATCCACTAAGTCTAACCAGCTAGGGCTCCAGGTAATTTTTTATTTCTTCCTTGATCTCATTGATAATCCATGCATTGTTTAGTAACATGCTATTTAGCCCCCATGCGTTTGAATATTTTTGAGGGACTTTTATTGCCATTGATTTCCAGTTTCATGCTATTGTGGTCACAGAAAATGCTTGATGTGATTTCAGTCTTCTTAAATTTATTGAGACTTCTTTTCTGCCATAACATGTTGTATATCTTTGCGACTGTTCAATGTGTACTTAAGAAGAATGTATATTCTGCTGATTTGGGATGAAATGTTCTTTAGATGTCATTTAAATCCATCTGAGCTAGTGTGTTGTTTAAAGTCACTGCTTCCTTATTGATATTTTGTCTGGAAGATCTATCCATTGTTGATAGTAGGGTATGAAATTCCCCTACCCTGACTCTATTTCTGACTGTAGATCTCTCATGTTTTTATATGTAAATTTTTCAAATTTTTATATATATTTAGGTGTGCCTATATTGGGTGCATATATGTTTATAAGGGTTATATCCATGTTAGATTGATCCCTTTATTATTATGTGGTGACCTCCTTTCTCTCTTTTATAGCCTTTTTTCATTTGTTTGCATGGAATATTTTTTTCATTCCTTCACTTTCAGTCTGTGTGTATCTTTTGTTCTGAGGTGTGTCTCTAATAGACAGAATATATATTTTTTCTTATCCATTTGTTTAATCCATTCACATTTAAGGTTATTATTGACTAGAGGCCTGTTGCACAAATAGATTCGTGCAATAGGCCTTCCTTTCCCCTGGCTGCTGGCAACGGTTTGCCTCCGGCACCCGGGACCCAGGCCTTCGCTCTGGGCAGGCTACGGCTGGAGCCAGCCCCAGAAATGTCAGGCTTCACTGTTCCGCCGGCCCTGAAGCCATGAGGCCTCGTTCTGCTGGCCCCGGAGCTGTGAGGCCTCACTGCTCTGCCTGCCCCGGAAATGTCAGGCCTTGCTGCTCCGCCGGCCCCAGGGCTGTCGCTGCTCCATCCCCAGGCCATTAGGCTTCACTGCTCCACTGACCCCGGAGCTGTGAGGCCTCGCTCTACCGCTTGGAGCCTATGTATGCAAATTAACCGCCATCTTTGTTAGGTGAATTTGCATACTCTCTTGATTGGCTGGTTAGCATAACGAAGGTATGGTCAATTTACATGTTTGTCTATTATTAGGTAAGATAGGTACTTATTTATTGCCATTTTTTCCTTTATGCCTATGTTCCTCTCTATATATAGTTCTTCTTAAAGCAGTCCCTTTAACATTTCTTGCAATGCTTGTTTGGTGGTATTGAACTCCTTTAGACTTCTTTTGTCTTGGAAGCTCTTTATTTCACCTTCAATTTTATATATATATAAATATTTTTAAATTAATTTTTGAGAGGAAGGGAGAGGGAGAGAGAGATAAAAACATCAATGATGAGAGAGAATCATTGATCAGCTGCCTCATGCACTGCCCCCCACTGGGGATTGAGCCTGCAACCTCAGCATGTGCCCTGACCAGGAATCAAACCATGACCTCCTAGTTCATAGGTCAATGCTCAACCAGCTGGGCTCACCTTCAATTTCAAATGATAGCTTTGCTGAATAGAGCAGTCTTGGTTGGAGGTTCTTGCTTTTCATTAGTTTGAATACTTCCTGCCAATCCCTTCTGGCCTGAAGTGTTCCTGTTGAGAAATTAGCTGACAGACTTATGGGAACTCCCTTGTAGGTAACTATTTCTCTCTTGCTGCCTTTAAGATTCTCTCTTTTTAACTCTTGTCCATTTTAATGGTGTGGATCTGACCTTGGTGTGAGTCTCTTTGTGTTAATCTTGTTTGTGACTCTGAGTGCTTCCTGAATTTGTGTGACATTTTCCTTCACCAGGCTAGGGATGTTTTCAGGTTCTCTATCCCTTGCTTGATCTCTTCACCTCCTCTTATCCCTATGATGTGGTTATTGTTATATTTCATGTTGCTCCAAGGTTTCCTTAAACTATCCTCCTGCTTTTAAAATATTTTGTCCTATTTTCTGTCCTGATTGAGTGATATTTTTTAATTTTTTCTTCTAATTCACTAATTCAATCCCCTGCCTCAGGCAGTCTAATAGCAGTTCCTTTCAGTGTAGTCTGTATTTCAGACATGGCATTCTTCATTTCCACCTGATTATTTTTTATGGTTCCTATATCCTTCTTCATGCTGTTGTTCTTACTAATTTCCTTGAGCATTCATATAACCATTACTTTGAATTATCTATCTGATAAATTGCTTGCCTTCATTTACTTTATCTCTTTCTGTAGTTTCCTCCTGTTCTTTCATTTGGGCCAGTTTCTTTGTCTCTCCATTTTAGCTGTCTCTTTGTGTTTGTTTCTTTGTTTTTGATAGGACTCCTATGACTCCAAGTCTTGGTGTGATGACCTTCTGTTGTAGGTGTCCTATGGATCCCAGTGGAGCAGTCTCCTTGATCTTCTGAATTGGTGCTCTAGGATAATGTCTCTTATGTGGGTTTTTGGACCCTCCTGTTGTAATTGAATCTTGATTGTTGATGGCCCTTTTGTGGTTGGGATTTATCCTCAGACTAATTGATTCTGATGCTCAACCCTGACCATGGTGTGCAAATTGCTGTGCAGGTACAGCCTCAAGGTCTCTTGATAGGCTCAGTGGCATAATGGTTAACCCTTCAGTCTGGGAGTCTATAGAGAAAAACCTTTATCACAATGTATGAGATGCTGTGCTTGAGCTTCCCCCAAGTCAGGGTTATTCCCAGCGGGTTCTGGGGGCTACCAGGATATACCTTTGAGTGTTCCCTTTGTTTGTCTAGTTGGGTCAAACTCTGGTGTGTTCTGAGGTCTACCACTTGTGATGGTTCTTGGTCCTTTTGGGTTCTTTTATGTGGGTTTCAGATGCAGGTCACTGTCAGACATTGTATGTAACTGGCTTTGGGCTGCCGGTGTGTTTTCCCACTCTGTTCATAGTTTGTGTCTGCATCTGCTTAACCTGTGTTTTCATAAGAGGGACCTCTTTGTGTAAATGGGTTGGCTTCTTTTAACTTATAGTTGGGGGTTGATCTATGGTCAGATTGAGGTTCCCTGAGGTCCTCCTCCACCTGTCAGCTACTCGATCTCCTCCTTACGTTGCCTGGTCTTCCTACAGTGCCTTCCAAAGAGAATCTTTAGGTTGGACTCAGGCTAGCCTAGCTTGGGGAAGTCAGCGCCCTGCTTACAGATTATACAATTAGTCACTCGATAAAGGGAAATTAGTCTCAGCTTCAAAGCCAAACTCCTCAGTTTCTACCAGAGATTCCAATTTTAGTTCCCAAGGTGGTCTGCTACAGGTTTGGGTTGGGTACACCCTGCAGGCTTCTCAGCAGGAACAGTTTCAGCTGCCATTGGGAATTGATCAAAAAGTCTCCAGTTGAGAATGTTGCATGTCCAGCCCACAAGATGGGGATAATCACTTCCTCCTTGTCCCAGACAGTAGCATCTAAGGGTCTCACACTTGGAATGTCTTCTCTGAGCCACTCTCCCATTCCTCACAGAACTGCAACCAGCAGGAATATCCAGGACTTCACAGAGCTGAACTAAACAGTCTCCTGTTGGGGGTGGTGTTCCCAGCCTGCAGAAAGAGGAGAATGGTTTTACCCCTCTTTTTAAAAAAAAATGTATTTTTATCAACTTCATAGAGGAAGGGAGAGAGAAAGAGAGATGGAAACATCAATGATGAGAGAATTATCGATCAGCTGCCTGTGCTCAACCCCCACCAGGAATTGAGTCCACAACCCAAACATGTGCCCTGACCAGGAATTGAACCATGACCTCCTGGTTCATAGGTCATGCTCAACTACTGAGATACACTGGCCGGGCTGGTTCTACCTCTCCTTTGTTGCCTGGCTGAACTCACAGGGAACTTGGGTCAGCCTCCCCACCATGCAGTCACAAAGCCCAGCGCTCATTCATCTTTCTCCCTGATGGGAGCCTTCCTGTGGGATACAGCCCAAAAATCCCAGCTCTGTATGGAACCAGTGCTCTCATGCCACAGGTCCAAGCAGGAGGTGTTACAAAATCAGTTCTGAGCAGGACTCAGATTTCTCTGCATAGCTAATCTCAGCAAAATCAGGGCCAAAATTCACAGCTCCACTCTATCATAGATAATGTGTGTATCACATTTCTTTTCATAACTATGCTTTTTTTATAAGATTTTTAATTATAATTTGCATTTTCTGTGCAATATATATGATGAATTCTCAAATGCTTTTGGCTTAAAGATGTTATATATTGTTGTTTTTTTTTAATTGTTTTATTGCTTAAAGTATTACAAAGAGTATTACATATGTCTCCTTTTTTCCCGCCCTTAACAATCCCCCGGCCTCTCCTACCCCCCCCCCCAGTGTCTTATGTCCATTGGTTATGCTTATATGCATGCATACAAGTCCTTCGGTTGATCTCTTACTGCCCCACTCCCGCCCCTCAATCCTCCCCGGCTTTCCCGCTGTAGTTTGACAGTCTGTTCGAGGCAGCTCTGCCTCTGTATCTATTTTTCTTCATGAGTTTATAATGGTCTTTATTATCCATGAGTGAGTGAAATCATGTGGTGTTTTTCCTTCATTGACTGGCTTATTTCACTTAGCATAATGCTCTCCAGTGCCATCCATGCCTTTGCAAATGGTAAGAGTTCCTTCTTTTTTACAACAGCATAGTATTCCATCGTGTAGATGTACCACATTTTTCTAATCCATTCATCTATTGATGGGCACTTAGGCTGTTTCCAGATCTTAGCTATGGTGAATTGTGCTGCTATGAACATAGGGGTGCATATATCCTTTCTGATTGGTGTTTCTGGTTTCTTGGGATATATTCCTAGAAGTGGGATCACAGGGTCAAATGGGAGTTCCATTTTTTAGTTTTTTGAGGAAACTCCATACTGTCTTCCATAGTGGCTGCACCAGTCTGCATTCCCACCAGCAGTGCAGGAGTGTTCCTTTTTCTCCACATCCTCTCCAGCACTTGTCATTTGTGGATTTGTTAATGATAGTCATTCTGACAGGTGTGAGATGGTACCTCTTTGTTGTTTTGATTTGCATCTCTCGGATGAGTAGTGACTTTGAGCAAGTTTTCATATGTCTCTTGGCTTTCTGAATGTCCTCTTTTTTTATTTTTTTAAAATATATTTTATTGATTTTTTACAGAGCGGAAGGGAGAGGGATAGAGAGTTAGAAACATCGATGAGAGAGAAACATCGATTCAGCTGCCTCCTGCACACTCCCCACTGGGTATGTGCCCTCAACTAAGGTACATGCACTTGACCAGAATTGAACCTGGGACCCTTGAGTCCGCAGGCCGATGCTCTATCCATTGAGCCAAACCAGTTAGGGCTGAATGTCCTCTTTTGAAAGGTGTCTATTTAGGTCCTTTGCCCATTTTTTGATTGGATTGTTTATCTCCCTTTTGTTAAGTTGTATGAGTTCCCTATAAATTTTGGAGATTAGGCCCTTATCAGATATGACATTGGCAAACATGTTTTCCCACGCAGTGGGCTTTCTTGTTGTTTTGTTGCTGGTTTCTTTTGCTGTGCAGAAGCTTTTTATTTTGATGTAGTCCCATTTGTTTATTTTCTCTTTAGTTTCCAATGCCCTAGGAGCTGTATCGGTGAAGAAATTGATTCGGCATATGTCTGAAATTTTGTTGCCTTTGGATTCTTCTAGTATTTTTATGGTTTCCCATCGTACATTTAAGTCCTTTATCCATTTTGAGTTTATTTTTGTGTATGGTGTAAGTTGGTGGTCTAGTTTCATTTTCTTGCATGTAACTGTCCAATTTTCCCTACACCATTTATTGAAGAGACTATCTTGACTCCATTGTATGTTCTTGCCTCCTTTGTCAAATATTAATTGAGCATATTGGTTCGGGCCGATTTCTGGGCTCTCTATTCTATTCCATTGATCTTATATGTCTGTTCTTGGGCCAATATCAGGCAGTTTTGAGAACAGTGGCTTTGTAATACGGCTTGATGTCTGGTATTGAGATCCCACCTACTTTGTTCTTTCTCAGGATCACTACAGCTATTCAGGGTATTTTTTTATTCCAGATGAATTTTTGGAGAATTCGTTCTAGGTCAGTGAAATATGTCGTTGGTATTTTAATGGGAAGTGCATTGAATTTATAGATTGCTTTGGGTAGTATGGACATTTTAATGGTGTTGATTCTATCAATCCAAGAACATGGTATGTTCTTCCATCTGTTTATGTCTTCCTCTATCTCTTTTTTCAACGTCCTGTAGTTTTCTGAGTAGAGGTCTTTTACCTACTTAGTTAAGTTTATTCCTAGGTAGCTTAATTTTTTTTGATGCGATGGTAAATGGGATTGTTTTATTAGTCTCTCTTTCTGTAAGTTCACTATTGGTGTATAGAAATGCCATAGATTTCTTGGCGTTAATTTTGTATCCTGCTACATTGCCAAATTCATTTATTAAGTCTAATAGTTTTTTGATGGAGTCTTTAGGGTTTTTTATGTATAATATCACGTCATCTACAAATAAGGACAGTTTTACTTCTTCTTTTCCAATTTGGATGCCTTTTATTTCTTCTTCTTGTCTAATTTCAATGGCTAATACTTCCAGTACTATATCGAACAGGAGTGGTGAGAGTGGGCATCCCTGTCTTGTTCCTGTTCTTAGGGGAAATGGTGTTAGTTTTTGTCCATTGAGTATGATGTTGGCTGTGGGTTTGTCATATATGGCTTTTATTATGTTGAGGTATGATCCTTCTATTCCCATCTTGCTGAGAGTTTTTATCAAAAATGGGTGTTGGGAGAGAAACCAAGATGGCGGCATAGGTAAACACCGGAGATTGCTGCCTCGCACAACCACATCAAAAATACAACTAAAAGACAGAACTGACATCATCCAGAACCACAGGAAGGCTGGCTGAGTGGAAATTCTACAACTAGAAGGAAAGAGAAAAGCATACTGAGACTCAGAGGAGGTGCGGTGCGGGAGTAAAATACAAAGGTTCGGAGGTGCATGCGGAGAGGGCTGGCGGCTGAGGACACAATTGTCTTTTTCAATAGGGAGGGAGTCTCAGGCTTTGAGCTCCAGTTCCGGGCGAGTCTCTGGGGACCCAGACTCATATGGGAGAAACTGGAGTGTCTGGCATCGGTCGGAACTCGAGGGCAGCTTTCTCTCGGAGGCACTCTCAGCGATTGCCGGGGCATCTGAGGGCAGGACTGAGAGCAGCCATACTGCTCGCTCCACCCGCCCTGTTGATCCCCTGGGACCCTGCCAGCCCAAGCCCTGCACCGAGGCTTTTACATATGAAAGGCCCGGCCCTTTGTAATCTGAAAATTACTTAACAAACTGCAGCTGCCCCAAGGCCCCAGGGCAACTTGCATTGCTTTACAGCTGGCTTCTGCTGGGTAGCCTCAGGCAGAGGCTAGATTAGCACCTCCTTAGATCCAAGAGCCAGTGTACCCAGTGGTCAGAGTGGGACCATCCAATTACAATTCCTCAGATCCATAAGGGACACACTCAGGGGGCAGACTCAGTGAGCACCAAAGCCCCACTGAAGCAAGTCTTGCCTCATAAGGGTGTCTTCAGCACAGAAGTTCTCCCACCGTAGATACAGCTGATTCTCACAGCCAATTGGCCTGGAGGTCAAATCCTCCCAGTGTTTCCTACAACAATCAAGGCTTAACTACAACAAGACTGTGCGTGGTGATTATAATAGAATCAGGGACATAGAAAGGGAATGTACTAACTATTCTTGGGGGGGAAAGGGGTGTGGGGGATGTGGGAAGAGACTGGACAAAAATCGTACACCTATGGATGAGGACAGGGGGCGGGGAGTGAGGGCGGAGGGTGGAGTGGGAACTGGGTGGAGGGGAGTTATGGGGGGAAAAAGAGGAACAAATGTAATAATCTGAACAATAAAGATTTAATTTTAAAAAAATGGGTGTTGGGTTTTGTCAAATGCTTTTTCTGCATCAATTGATATGACTATGTGGTTTTTTTCTTTCAATTTGTTTATGTGATGTATCACGTTTATTGATTTGCGGATATTGTACCATCCTTGCATCCCTGGGGTAAATCCTACTTGGACATGGTGTATGATCTTTCTGATGTACTGCTGGATCCGATTTGCTAAGATTTTGTTGAGGATTTTGGCATCTATGTTCATGAGGGATATTGGCCTGTAATTCTCTTTCATTGTGTTGTCTTTACCTGGTTTTGGTATTAGGGTGATGCTGGCTTCATAGAATGAGCTTGGAAGTGTTCCTTCCTCTTGGATTTTTTGTAGTAGTCTGAGGAGGATAGGTTTTAGTTCTTCCTTGAATGCTTGGTAAAACTCCCCTGTGAAGCCGTCTGGTCCTGGGCTTTTGTTTGCTGGAAGCTTTTTGATGACAATTTCTTCTATAGTTATTGGCCTATTGAGATTTTTAGGTTCTTCCTGATTGAGTTTTGGAATGTTGTATTTTTCTAGGAATATGTCCATTACCTCCAGGTTGTCTAATTTGTTGGAGTAGAGTTGTCCATAGTATTATTTAACAATCATTTGTATTTCTGTGGGGTCTGTTGTTATTTCGCCACTATCATTTCTGATTTTGTTTATTTGGGTCCTCTCTCTTTGCTTCTTGGTGAGCCTGGCTAGAGGTTCATCAATCTTGTTTATCCTTTCAAAGAACCAACTCTTGGTTTCATTGATTTTATGTATATTTTTTTTGGTCTCTATGTCATTTATTTCTGCTCTAATATTTATTATCTCCTTCCTTCTGCTCACTCTGGGGTTTTCTTGTTGCTCTCTAATTCTTTGAGTTGTAGAGTTAGATGATTTACTACCATTTTTTCTTGTTTTTTGAGATAGGCCTGTAGAGCTATAAACTTCCCTCTCAGGATTGCTTTCATTGTGTCCAATAGGTTTTGGATTGTTGTGTTTTCATTGTCATTAGTTCCCAGGTTGTTTTTAATTTCTTCTTTGATCTCAGTGGTAACCCAATCAATATTTAATAACATGCTATTCAGCTTCCAAGTGTTTGAGTATTTTGGGTTGTTTTTATTGTAGTTTATTTCTAATATGCCACCATGGTCTGAGAAGACACTTGGTATGATTTCAATCTTCTTGAATTTGGGGAGACTTTGTTTGTGACCCAATATGTGGTCTATTTTTGAATATGTTCCATGAGCCCTTGAGAAGAATGTATATTCCATGGCTTTGGGGCGAAGTGTTCTGAAGATGTCAATTAAGTCCATCTGATCTAGTGAGTCATTTAGGATTGCTGTTTCTTTGCTGATTGTTTGTCTAGAGGATTTATCCAGTGATATCAGTGGTGTATTAAAGTCCCCTACTGTGTTTGTATTGTTGTCAATCTCTCCTTTGATATCTTCCAGTAGTTTTTTTATGTATTTGGGTGCTCCTGCATTGGGTGCATATATGTTTATCAGGGTTATATATTCTTGTTGTATTGATCCCTTCAGTATTGTGAAGTGGCCTTCCTTATCTCTGGTTATGGCCTTCACTTTGAGGTCTATTTTGTCCGATATAAGTATTGCTACCCCAGCTTTTTTTTTATTTCCATTTGCCTGAGAGATATTTTTCCATCCCTTCACTTTCAGTCTGTGTGAGTCCCTTCTTCTGAGTTGGGTCTCCTGTAGACAGCAAATGTATGGGTCATGTTTTTTTATCCATTCAGCCACTCAATGTTTTGGTTGGAGCACTTAGTCCGTTTACATTTAAAGTTATTATTGAAACGTACTTGTTTGTAGCCATTTATTTTTTGTGTGTGGCTGTTTTCTTTCTGAGCTTTTTATTTCTTCTTTTTACACCAGTCCCTTTAGCATTTCTTGCATTGCTGGCTTGGTGGTGATAAACTCCCTTAGCCTTTTTTTGTCTGTGAAGCTTCTTATTTCCCCTTCAATTTTGAATGATAGCCTCGCTGGATAGAGTATTCTTGGATTCAGTCCTTTGCTTTGCATCACTTTGTAAATTTCTGTCCATTATTTTCTGGCCTGATGTGTTTCTGTTGAGAAATCATTTGATAATCTAATGGGAGATCCCTTGAATGTAACTTTCCTTCTCTCTCTTGCAGCCTTTAAGATTCTCTCTTTGTCCTGAACATTTGCCATGGTAATTATGATGTGTCTTGGTGTGGGTCTTTTCGGGTTCACTTTGTTTGGGACTCTCTGTGCTTGTGTGACTTTTTTCTTCCCCACCTCTGGGAAGTTTTCTGATATTATTTCTTCCAATAGGTTTTCTAACCCTTGTTCCTCTTTCTGTTGTTCTGGCACCCCTATTATTCCTATGTTGTTTCATTTCATGTTGTCCCATAGCTCCCTTAGGCTCTACTCCTGTCTTTTAATTTTTTTCTCCAATTGCTGTTCAGTTTAGGTGTGTTTTGTTTCCCTGTCTTCTAATTCGCTAATTCGGTCCTCTGCTTCTCCTAGTCTACTGTTGAAACTTTCAATGGTGTTTTTTATTGCAGCTATATCACTCTTCATTTCTTCTTGGTTCTTGCATAATTTATTGATTTTTTCATCTGTTTCTTCTTGCTTCTTGCATAAGTTGATTTTTTCCTCCATCCGGTTTATGCACTCTAGGACCCTTAATCTGAATTCTTTTTCTGTCATGTTGCATGCCTCTGTATCACTTAGCTGCTTTTCTGGCAAGCCCTCGTTTTCTTTCCTTTGGGGGTTTCTTTGTCTACCCATGTTTGATCGTACCGCCATATTTAGATGTTGAGTCGTTCAGTGGCTGCTCCTTGGGTGGCAGTGGCTCCTCAGGCTGTGGTTGCTCCTCAGGTAGTTGTGATAGCAGATGCTCCTCAGTTGGTAGCAGCTCCTCTGGTGGGTGCTGTTCACAGTTGTGGTGGCTCCTCTGGCTGGTGTGGGGAGGCTTCACACACAGCTGCTGTTCCTCAGACAGAGGGTGTGGTGATCAGGAGGCTGCTGTTCCTTGGATGGGGGCGGGCTACACAAGCAGCTGCTACTCCTTCGAATTGTTACTTTTAATCTCTTAAGTGGCCTCAGGGCAAGGTGTTTTCCAATAGGGTGTGTCAACTGTCTTCCCCCCAGGCAAGGCAGATGTCTATCCCCCCAGGCAAGGCAGATGTCTATCCCCCCAGGTAAGGCAGATGTCTATGTGGCTGTGTGAGGGAATGACTGAGCTGAGGAAACTTGGGGTGTCTGCCTTCTGAGCTCTGTCCCCCGAGTCCCCAGTGCTGGCTTCTGCTCTCACAGCTCCAGTCCACTTCACCCTCCCTCTGCCAGAGCACTAGGTGGGTGGCTGCACAGGGAATGTTTGTGCCTTGGCCCTTTTAGAGAGTGCCTGAACTTTCAGCTGCCACTCCCTGGCAGACAGCACCCCACTGCTTTTCACAGCTTGATGTTATGTGGATACCTTCCTCAGTTTGGTGCTCTCTGCTGGGGAGCCCAGCTCCGGGATTAGATCCCAGAATTCTCAGTGGCACCTCCCCCCCTCCACCACCGGCTGAGATATCTCTCTGGGACTTCAGTTCCCCTCTGTGGGTCACATTTCTGCCCCTCCTACCAGTCTCTGTGCTGGCTCCACCTTCGGTCCTTGGGTATCGGGGTTCTCTCCTGTGAGATTTCCATTGATTATTCAGGAAGCCTTCTCGTATTTCAGTTGTAATTCCAGCTTGTTCCTGGGAGCACTTTCATGCAGCATCCTCCTACTCTGCCGCCATTTTTAATCTCTCTATATATTGCTTTTAAACATAATTTCATCATTATGCTATTCTGTCAGATATGCTATCTTGATCTCACTTTAAATTCATGACAGTTAACCTCAGTGATGTATTATGATTATCTTATGAACAAAATTTATAACACCAAACAAACACAATCATAATATTTACATGAATAAATAATGAGAAAGGCCATCATTTTACATAAAAATAATTATAATTCTAACAAATCTCTGAGAGTGCCTGTTTGCATGCAGTAATGGTTCTAACAATTTTGGCATAATCAAAATAGCTTTATTTCCTGTATAGATTTAATTGCAATTAGATACATTGATAATTACTTCCTAGTTTTAATGTTATTTATTTTGAGGGCAAGTCAATTTTTAACTTTTTCAAACGCTTTGGGTATAACACTGCTATCAAGATGCTAACATTTCTCCTCAATATTTTGCTTGCTTTCTAGTTGACCTACTGACTTCAAAATGTCTGAAATTGGATTCAGTAATCTGACATGGGATCAAGTTATAATACTGGATCAAGTGTTAGGTGAAGTAATTCCAATTCATGGAAGGGGGAATTTCCCCACATTGGAGGTAAAACCAAAACATATCATAAATGTTGTCAAAGATCAACTGATAGAGCAAGGAATTATTGTTAAAGATACCCGGTTGAACGGTTCCATTGCAAGTTACATACTTGCAAGCCACAATGGAATCATCTATAAGGATCTGGATGTTACTTTTCGTGTTGAACTACCAAATGATAAAAAATTTCAGATTGTTAAGGATGTAGTTCTAGGTTGTCTACTTGATTTTTTACCAAAAGGTGTAAAAAAGGAAAATATTACTCTACAGATCATGAAAGAGGCATATGTGCAGAAGATGGTCAAAATTTGCAATAAGCACGATCGATGGAGTCTCATCTCTCTTTCAAACAACACTGGGAAGAATGTAGAGCTAAAATTTGTGAATTCACTCAAACGGCAGTTTGAATTTAGTGTAGATTCTTTTCAAATCTGTTTGGATAACATGTTAGAATTCTACAATGTCAAAAATGCTAAGTTAACCCAAGAGTCATATCCTGTTGTGGTAGTTGAAAGCCTATATGGAAACTTTCAAGAAGCAATGATGCATTTACAATACAAGCTTATATCTACCAGAAAACCTGAAGAGATTAGAGGTGGTGGCCTTCTGAAGTACAGCAACTTGCTGGTTCGAAACTTTAAGCCAGTTTGTGAAGCAGAAATCAAGACTCTTGAACGTTACATGTGCTCTAGATTTTTCATTGATTTTCCTGGTGTAGGAGAACAGAAAAAGAAGATTGAATCATACCTACGCAACCATTTCATAGGTGAAGAAAAAAGCAAGTATAACTATCTTATGACCTTGCGTGGAATTGTGGATGAAAGCACCGTTTGCCTCATGCGTCATGAAAGAAGACAGACAATCGATATGATTACCAATATGGCTTTAAAAGTACTAGGAGAACACAATATTCTACCCAATACAGAAAATGTAACTTGCTTTTATCAACCTGCTCCATACTTTTTTCCTAGGAGAGGGTATCCTTCTTTTTATATAGTACCTGGACCACCAGCACCTATTTTCTTTCGGCCATTCCTACCAGGGCACCCTAATGTGCCAAATGGTATGGTTTAAAAAGCACACATGCAACAGAAACTTGCTTTAATTAAACACCTCTTAAAAGCAAGTTTACAAATTCCATAAAATTTAAGATCTATTATTATTTGTATGGAGTTACCAACTATTTTTCATTGATTATAACATCATAGTAAATAAAATATCATCTGTGAACTGACCACTTCAAATTATTTTCAAAGATTATTAGCTATAATACCTTTCAAATTTTGTGGACCACTTAAAATTATTTTCAAATCTTACCACTTAATGACTTTCAGATTTGCTGTGATAAATATATTAGAGATGCCTGCATTCTGATTAAAGTATAAAAGAACAGACTCGTGATTTCAATCCAGAGATAAGACAAATGCCAACATTCAGTCAATTCCTTTATGTTCGCTTCATTGGTAGCTGAAAACCTATATGGAAACTTTCAAGAAGCAATGATACATTTACAATACAAGCTTATACCTACCAGAAAACCTGAAGAGATTAGAGGTGGTGGCCTTTTTTCTAGTTGAATACTGTCAATGAATTTTCAATACTTAACAGAAATGACTCAGTTCAAAGACAATTGATGTAGAAGACATTAGAACCCCAGACTTTGCAACCATTTATTTTATTTTTCAATTAAATTGGGTTAGATACAAATTCCTACTATAGTTTGAAGGGACACTGAAAATATGATACTGGAAAATACTGGGCATTAGTTATTTATCAACTAAGTTAATTTAATTTGTAGATTTGCAGAATAATATCATCTGGCTGTACAACCAATACTGTGACCAGTTACATAAGTTTCTTCATTTTTCTCCCAAAGAAGTTGAAAAGAATGAGAATTATCAACTCTGAATATGAAAGTTTATCATCATCTATTAAAAAGAGACTTTAAATGGCTAACAGCAAAAAAAGTAAGCAGAGGTTTTTAGTTATGGCATTTATCATTTTTCATTATCTACCTGAGAAGCATGTTAATATATCTGGAGACATTCAGTGTTAATAAGTGAAATATTAACTAAATGAAGCATTTTCTTTTTATTTTGCCATTACCAAAAATCAGGTACTAACATGCCATTCAAGTGCCTCCTCTGTGAATTTTTCCATAACACTAATTTACTCAGCAATTGCATATATTTATCCAGTATCTAAATATCAACTCAGTACATCAAATATATTGCTATCAAATCTACCAGTGGAAGTAAAACAGTGTTTTCTTTGTATAATGAAGAAAATTACAAATATTATTTGCTATGACGTAATGAATATAGATAAGGCCATCAGAAAACTTCAATATTTTTACTTACTTCTGATTTAAGAATTTCCGTGTCAGTTTTCATTAACCATTCCAAGTTTTTCCATCACAGCATGATGCAGCAGGCATATTCTGAGTTTGTCATTTACAGACTGTGCTTAATCTGTCTTCTCTGTATCATAGTATTGGACACAAGAAGTACACCAAATATGGCATTTTCAAATAACTAATGTTTTTCAGATGTTTTGTACTACAGCACCACTGGGTATCAATATATTTCTAAAGAACCATATTTTAAAATGTGTGTATATACACACATATAAATATATACAAATATTAGTCACACAATGCTGAGGCTGTATAACATGGGTTCATCTCCTTGCTTGGGACAAATAATTAATAAATGCTTCATTAAAGAGAAAATTTTGTAATCTATTGACAGAATATATCGGCTAAAAATGAGTGATCTTTCTGCCCTAAGTGTTCAGTTTGTGAGAGTGCATGTACTTAAAACTGAAGGAGTATATGCTATATTAACAGAATGAAAAAAGTACCAAAAGATATAGGGAAAGTATTTAAGAATAAAAGGACTATTTTAGTGATGAATTATAGGTAAAGGTTCAATATTTTCCATAGTAGCATTTTATGCTGAATAGGACAATTCTGAAGCTTTTGGGAATATCTTATCCCCCATGTGCACACTTAGCTTCCTTTGGTCCGATTGAAAAATTTTAAAGCTTTTTTAAAAATTTCATTTTATTTTATGTTTTTCCATCGCCATTTATCCCCCCTATACCATACTCTTCCACCTCCACTCACCACCACCTGACAATCACCACACTGTTGTCCATGGTCTTATTGAGAATTTGAACTTCTTCCCTAAAAAGCAAATTCTTTATCGTATCCTCCTAAAGCTTTAAATCCTGCTGGGAGGATGGCCTGCTTCCTTGTAAAATTTTATGCATGTGTTTCCATTATAGTAAAAAAAAAAAAAAGCTTGCAATTGGCATGTAAGATTTCTCAAGAGAGACAATCCAAACCTGTTGAATGGGAATGATATTACTAAAGAGGAAACTATAGTTTTATCTCCAGGCTTTTTTTATATATAGATAATATCACTAAGCTAGGCTATCCTTTGCTCTCAATCAAGCAGGAGGACAACATAAAAATGAAACTTTTATATATAAAATGTGGTTACATTCCCAAATTGAAAAATAATCACTTCTAATATATTTTTAATAAAAATTGGTATTAGATAGCTATTAAAATTTAAAATTTCTGTTTTAAAATTTTTCTTTTATAAATGTTCACCTCCCTCCAGTAGTATTTGTCAACCCAAACATATATTAGTGGATATTTGAATAAAGAGGATTGAAAGAGATGTTCTTTAAGCCTTACATGTGACCTCTTTGAACAAAATGATTTTTACATAAATTATTTTATGGTTTTGGGAGTTTTGTTAAAGTAGCTTTGACACACAGTACTAAATGCTTTAGAAAAGCAATAGTTGTTTTGGCAGTGAACTCAAAATCTCTTATTGCATCTCCTATAGTTTTATTAGCAGGTAAAATGCTTTCAGATAGTGTCAGCTAGTAAAAAAATTATAACAGTTTTTAAGGTTAAAAATATACTTCTTTTAAAAGCACTTAAATATATCTTTAACATGAAAGGCATCATCTTCTAGGTAAAGAGTATATAGCCTGAAACAGAAACCATGCCATAGAGGCTATCTGCTTTAGAAATGTAGAGGACCATATTTCATATGCTGTCAAGAGATTTATATGAAACTCAGTGCCTGTTTACTAAGTCAAGGAGTGTACCTCTGTAAAAGGGACATACAAATTGTAATCCTGACAGTTTACAAAAAGGGGGCAGGTAATTAATTTTACTGAAAAGCAAGTTTTTATTTCCTCATTTATTTCTTCTACCTTTTTCTTGTTTGCTAAAATGATACCTCTCTGCTCACAGTGATCAGAGGCAAGAAAGAAATGAAGTCTAGAGACAAAGTTACTATGGCTTATATTACCAAAAGATAAAATGACACTTTTCCAAGTTTAGTTTCTAGTGAAGGGAGAGTCTGGAAATATCAGAACTATTGACTCATATAGAATTGTGATCATAGATTGCCCCATTCTAGAGAATAAAGCTTCCATGTATGCATGTGGATAATCCAATTTTAGGATCTCTGATGTTTTCAGGGTTTCTCTTAACTAGGGCACACCAACAACACTTTAATTCAAAGGCCATGATTCTGGAGATAAACATTAACTTTTCAGTTTTTTAAGAACCCTGAAATTCTAGTCAACTAAATGTAAAATTATTTACATGGCTTACTGTATCACTCAGAGTTCAGACTAGTGTAAACTATAAGCTAACTTGTTTTAGTAAGAAATAGATCATTTTTAAGCATTGTTATGTGCTTTTGCATAATTCTTGGAAATTTTTAAAAGTTAAATAAGTTGCATTTCAATTTCAGTTAGTAAAACCAATTGAACTGTTTTAAAAAACAAAAGCTACATATAATTTTAGATTTAATACATAAAATTATATGACAAAGTATACAAACTTACAAATATTTTAATTTCTATAGAATTAATATTACATTATATTTGCAATATAGATTGCATTACATTAATATTACAATATAAAACTATTAATAGATGATTTACCTTAATTAGTTATAATGCAGTATCACATTTATTGAAAATTTTCAGTATATTTCATGTATTTCACTTAAAAATAACCTGATGGATTATCTGAATTTTTTAAATCTCAATCCATTCTGATTACATTATATTATCCTATGGCTATTTTTTCAATTTTTCTTTAAGTTCCCTATTTACAAATGACTAATGATAAAACATGAGGTGACATAGCAAACTCTAAATCTTTAAGTAAAGATATTCTGCTGTTTTAAAACAAATTCCATATATTTAAACAATACATCTACTTTATATCCAAATGCTGTTACTAGATTTAATTGGAAAGTAAAATTCACTTTGACAGCTGTGGCTAATTATTTCATCTCACATAGTTTCTGTTTATATTGAGTGAAATCACTGTTTGTAACTTCCCTTCTAGTTTAAAAAGCATTCTAGAAAGTTTTTTCTTTAAAGTTTTTCTGTATGTTAAGTGAAAGTCTCAACTTGTGAAGCAAAGAATTAAAGCAGTTATTCTAATAATTCCAGCCAGAAACATGTCACTAAGTAATGAACAAGGAAAAGTAAACCTAAATTATTTATGGTCCAAGTCACTGACCAGATGAAATATAACTATTGGATATGAGAAAAGTCCTACAATACTATTTCACTAGATGTGAAAAAGTTCATCCAATAAAAATAAATTTAGTTTGACGATCTGAATTCAATGCTTAGCAAACAAATTAAAACCAAAAGTTTTTATCTTAAATATGTGTTTCAAGTTTTAGTTAATTCAAATCCAATTGTTTAGCATTAAAGAAAATATCAGTAAAAAGAGTTATAGTCACTGAGTGGGAAATGAAATTGAAACATCTAAAATAGTTGCCCAGCACCCAGTAAAATTGCTGATATGATTTCCTACACTAAGTCAGGTAGACAGATCTGCATGTTAACATTAAACAATTCAGCACTTTAGGAAATCTGTGAATATAAATATAGCTTCATAAATGTTTTAGTTGCCTTGTTAGCCTTACAGTTCACATCACCAGTTTTAATCTCTTACAGAAAAATTTTTGAAATATTTCTAAAAACTTGTGTTTCTGTAAACGAAGAGTATTAATGGAGTGTCTAAGAGATGAATAAAATGTCCAGAGTTGAATGAAATGTGTATCCTTGCCTTAATGTTGACTATATGGGAAACCAGATTAATTTTATCCATGTTATTGCTCATTATATAATTCTGAGACACATATGTACTGTTTTGGAAAATGTGTTTTATTGTTGACAAAAATGTTATATGAATAGTACAGGGTCTTTTGATGGAAACTATTTTTAAATGGATGATACTTGTACTCTTGCAGTTTGTCTACTAGCTCTTGTATCTGTTTCTTTGCTTTCTCTCATGCTTCTGTGCACTGTGTGGAAAAAGCATTACAGACATTCTGTTATTAGGTTAAATACATTTTTTGAAATAAAATCACTATGAAACACACAGCATTGTGCCAACTGGAAAATGGGTAAATGCCTATTATTTCAAATACTATCAAATTCATTGTTTGCAATGTGTTCAAAAGTACTTATGAAAGAACTTTACCCTGGAAATTGAACAGAACCCCATTACATTGAAGGGACTGACTTTCTATACTATGGCTCTATATAATTGACTTTCACCAGTTATAATAGATTAACCAACAGATAACCCCATTTGCATAGCCTAATTATATAAATGGTTTGTATTCATTCATTTATTAACCGAACTTCATTTGATTTTACATTGGTAAAATTTACTTATCTTCTCCTCCCTCTCAAATAAATGGTGCCTACAATACATTCGATAAGAACATAATTGGTGGAGAAATAAATAAAATGGCAGTATCACTCAAGTGAGTCAAATGAGTCAAAATGATATGACATTCTATTGAATCCCCCAATACACACACACACATACACACACCACCAGCACCATACATTTAACAGAGCCAAATAGCGTTTCCACTTAGGTCTGTGTATTCTGAACATATTTACAAACAATGATATTAAGTGATCACTCTGTGGAGTGGAAAGTAGATCAGAATACAACATCCTATCTAATAAAAGAGAAACATGGTAATTAGCCGTACACCCGCTACCCTTCCCATTGGCTAATCAGGGCGATATGCAAATTAACTGCCAGCCAAGATGGCGGCCGGCAGCCATGCACTGAAGCGAACAGGGAGGCTTGCTTGCTCCAGTGACGGCGGACTCCAACGTTCCCCACCTGACTTGCCGGCCTCTCAGCTGCAACTCTAAGCAACTATGTTGCAAATATAAAAGCTAAACAAAACCCCAGAAGGTAAACAAAGGCCAGAAACCTGCTTTCAGCAGCCGAGGCCTCAGAGCTAAAGCTGGCCCAGAATAAAAAAAAAAAAGAAAGAAAAAAGGAGCAGTTGGGAGCTTCAGTCACCCGCCAACCTAAAAACGGCCCTCAGCCCCTCAGCCAGACTGGCCAGGCACCCCAGTGGGGACCCCCACCCTGATCCAGGACACCCTTCAGGGCAAACCAGCCAGCCCCCACCCATGCACCAGGCCTCTATTCTATATAGTAAAAGGGTAATATGCCTCCCAGCACCTGGATCAGCAGAGCTGCGAGGCCTCCCAGCACCGGGGATCAGTGTGACAGGGGGCAGCGCCCAAACCCCCGATCACCTGCGGCTCTGTGTGTGACAGGGGCGGGGCCACAACCTCCCTATCCACCCTGCTCTGTTTGTGACAGGTGAAGGCGCCCCAACCCCCTGATCACCTTGCTCTGTGCCTGATAGGGGGGAGCTCCCCAACCCCCTGATTCCACTGCGGCTCTGTGTGTGACAGGTCTTGCGCCCCAACCCCCTGATTGCCCTGCTCTGTGGGTGATAGAGGGTGGCGCCCCAACCCCCCCACCCACGGGCCCTGCTCTGTGTGTGATGGGGTAGAGCCATAACCTCCCCATCGGCCCTGCCCTGAGTGTGACAGTTGCGGTGCCCCAACCCCCTGATCAGCCTGCTCTGTGTGTGACAGGGTGCGCACCCCAACTCCCGGCCCCACGGGCCCTGCTCTGTGTGTGATGGGGTAGAGCCATAACCTTCCCCATCGGGCCTGCCCTGAGTGTGACAGTGGCAGTGCCCCAACCCCCTGATCGGCCCTGCTCTGTGGGTGATAGAGGGCGGTGCCCAACCCCCTGATCCACCCTGCTCTGTGTGTGACAGGGGGCAGTGCCCCAACTTCCCTATCGGCCCTACTCTGTGAGTGACAGAGGGGAGCTCCTCAACCCCCTGATGGGCCCTGCTCTGTGCGTGACAGGGGTGAGCTCCCCAACCCTCTGATGGGCCCTGCTCTGTGCATGATGGGGGAGCTCCTCAACCCCCTGATGGGCCCTGCTCTGTGTGTGACAGGGTGCAGCAACCCAACCCCCCTGATGGGCCCTGCTCTGTGCATGACAGGGGGTGGCGTCGCAACTTCCCTATCGACCCTGCCTTGAGTGTGACAGGGGGCGGTGCCCCAAGCCCCCAATCGACTGTACCCTGAGCGTGACTAGGGGTGGCATCTCAACCTCCCGATCCACCCTGCTCTGTGCATGACAGGGGGCAGCGCCCCAACTCCCCAATCGGCCCTGCTCTGACCCCGACCAGGTGCTGCACCTAGGGATTGGGCCTGCCCTCTGCCACCTGGGAGCAGGCCTAAGCCGGCAGGTTGTTATCTCCTGAGGGGTCCCAGACTGCGAGAGGGCACAGGATGGGCTGAGGGACCCCCCCCGAGTGCACAAATTTTTGTGCACCGGGCCTCTAGTCCTATATAATAAAAGAGAAACATGTAAATTGACCATCCCTTTGCTATGCTCGCCAGCCAATCAGGGTGGATATGCAAATTAATCTGACAAATATTGTGGGTTAATTTGCATACACAGGGGCCAGGTGGAGAGCAGAAGGGGGAGAGCCGGCAGCTTGAGGGATGTGGCTCCCTCGGTCGCCAGGCAGAGAGCAGAGCAGAAGAGCTGGAGGTTTGGGGGGCTGTGGCTCCCTCGGTCGCTCCCAGTGCGGGGAGCACCAGGAATGCTGGGAATCATAGTTCTGGTGGCAGATGCATTGTGGGATCTCCTAGATACTAGAGCAAAGTGAGCCTGGAGCAAGTTACTGTTGCAGGTGGGGGATGGAGGGAAAGCAAAGGTGAGAGACATAAGTAAAGTCAGAGTGTCGAGGAAAAATTAAAAGGAAGATATCTTGGAACTTCTAGGAAATCTCCACCAATGGAGCAAAGAAAAAAAAAAAAGACCTCTACTATTCTGTGAGCACAAAACCAAACTGGGTTGGGGGTCTCAGACAATTCGCTCATATGATTTCAAAGACAGACAGAAACTCCCAGATTGGAGATGGATCCCCTGAGGGCTCCTAGATTGGAGAGGGTGAAGGTCAGGCTGAGGGTTCCCTCCCCTCCCCTACCCTGCCGTGCATGATTCTTCGTGCACCAGGCCCCTAGTTTAATATAAGAACAAAGAACTATGGCAAAGTGATCAGGGCAGTAAAACACTAAAAGGTATCGTTTGCTTGAAGTTTCTACAGCTTTTTGTTGTTGCTGTTGTTCTTTTTAGCTCCCCTCCACCCAGTTCCCACCCCACCCTCCGCCCTCACCCCCTCACTGTCCTCATCCATAGGTGCACAATATTTGTCCAGTCTCTTCCCGGATCCTCCACACCCCTTTCCCCCACAAGAATAGTCAGTCCACTCCCTTTCTATGCCC
>NW_005871052.1:4725926-4748590 GCF_000147115.1 Myotis lucifugus | reverse complement strand
TGTCTTTCTCTTGGCTGCTTTTAAGATTCTCTCTTTGTCTTTGCTCTTGGCATTTTAATTATGATGTGTCTTGGGTGTGGTCCTCTTTGGATTCCTTTTGTCTGGGGTTCTCTGCGCTTCCTGGACTTGTAAGTCTATTTCTTTCACCAGGTAGGGGAAGTTTTCTGTCATTATTTCTTCAAATAGGTTTTCAATATCTTGCTATCTCTCTTCTTCTGGCACCCCTATAATTTGGATGTTGGTACGCTTGAAGCTGTCCCAGAGGCTCCTTACACTATCTTCGTATTTTTGGATTCTTTTTTCATTTTGCTTTTCCAGTTGGGTGTTTTTTGCTTCTTCGCATTTCAAATCTTTGACTTGATTCTTGCGATCTTCTAGTCTGCTGTTGGAACTCTGTATAATATTCTTTATTTCAGTCAGTGTATGTTTAATTTCTAGTTGGTCCTTTTTCATAACCTCGAGGGTCTCACTAGATTTCTTGAGGGTCTCACTACATTTATCGGCGGTCTCACCAGACTTTTTGAGGGTCTTACTAAATTTATCGGCGGTTTCTAGAAAGTTCTTGAAAAACCTTAAAAGTGTGGTTTTGAACTCTATATCCAGTCGTTTGCTTTCCTCCATTTCTGTCATTTGTGACCTGTTTCTTTGTCTCCACATTTTTTATGCTTCCCTGTGTTGATAGAGTGGCTTTCTGTGCTAGGTGTCCTATAGGGCCCAGTGGCTCAGCCTCCCCAATTACCTGAGGTGGACACTCTTGGTGCACCCCTTCGTGGGCTTTGTGCACAGTCTTGTTGTAGTTATGCCTTGACTGTTGTAGGTATCACTGGGAGGAATTGACCTCCAGGCCAATTGGCTGTGAGAATCAGCTGTGTCTAAGGTGGGAGAACTTCTGTGCTGAAGACACCCTTATGAGGCAAGACTTGCTCCAGTGGGGCTTTGGTGCTCACTGAGTCTGCCCCCTGAGTGTGTCCCTTATGGATCTGAGGAGTTGTAATTGGATGGTCCCACTCTGACCACTGGGTACACTGGCTCTTGGATCTAAGGAGGTGCTAATTTAGCCTCTGCCTGAGGCTCCCCAGCAGGCACTACGAAGAGATCTGCAGATTCCCCTTCCTTGTTTTGGGTTTGGAGGTGCCCAAATGAGGCCCAGCTGTGAAGCAATGCAAGCTGCTGTGAGGCCTTGGGCCTTCTCTTGGAATTTCTGGGTCTGTCTGGCCCAGCTGCAGTTTGTTAGGTAATTTTAGATTGCAAGGGGCCAGGGCATTCATATGCAAAAGCCTCTGAGCACAGCTTGGGTGGGGCGGGGTCTCAGGGAATCAACAGGGCGGAGCAAGCAGCTATGGCTGATCCTCAGCCCTGCCCTAAGGGGCCCCACATCTCAGTGTCCTGGTAATCGCTGCAAGCACCTTTGAGAGAAAGCCACCCTCGAGTTCCGAGTTCTGCCCGCTGCCAGACAGTCCAGTTTCTCCCTGTATGCATCTGGGTCCCCAGAGACTCACCCGGAACTGGAGTTCAGAGCAGTCGGGGGCTTGTGACTCCCTCCCAATTCATAAAGACAGCCGCGTCCTCAGTTGCCAGCCCTTGCCGCGTGCGCCTCCGTACCTCTGCACTTCTGCACCTCCTCTGAGTCTCAGTGTGCTTTTCTCTTTCCTTCTAGTTGTAGAATTTCCACTCAGCCAGCCTTCCTGTGGTTCTGGATGATGTCCGTTTTGTCTTTTAGTTGTATTTTTGAATTTGTTGTGGGAGGCAGCAATTTCCGGTGTTTACCTATGCCGCCATCTTGGTTTCTCTCCGATGTTTCTACAGCTTTAACAACATCCTAGCAACTCTGTAAAGGATTAAGTATCTTATGTGCAATACATAGAATATATCAGTAAATACCCTAAGTTAAAGATGGCATATTTTATCTACATAATGTAAATTATCAGATTACTAAAGCTTAAAGTAGAATAGTTTATTACACTTTAAAAAAATGAACCGCCAATGCAATTAAGACAGTTTTTTAATCCTATAATATGCAAGGATAAATTGTTCCTTGTCTGGTACTTTAAACGTGACCAGAAAACATAGATACTATCCCCTGATCCTATATAATAAAAAGGTAATATGCAAGTAGACCGAATGGCAGAACAACCAATCAAAGTGTAATATGCTAATGATATGCTAAGGCTGCTCAACAGCTCGCTATGATGTGCACTGACCACCAGGGGCCAGATGCTCCAACCAATAGGTTAGCTTGCTGCTGGGGTCTGGCCAATCGGGACTGAGTGAGATGGGCCAGACATGCCCTGGAGCTCTCCTGCAGTCCTCCCTGGCCCGATCCCAGAGGCCACTCCCCTTGGGAGGGTGCCAGATGCAGGGCTCATGGCTGGTGAGCACGAGTCTCTCCCAATCAGGACTTATTGGGCACAAGCCCATGACAGGCACAGTGGGGCCAAGATGAGTGGGAGCAGCAGGTAGGAGCTGCAGGCAGCATTGGACTGTGGATTTCAGCCCAATCCTTGCAGGCCACCCAGAGGGACCCCACCTGTGCACAAATTTATGCACCGGGCCTCTAGTATAAGAATAATAAACTTGTCCTAGCTGGTTTGGCTCAGTGGATAGAGCATTAGCCTGCAAACTGAAAGGTAACCAGGTTCAATTCCAGTCAAGGGCACATGCTTGGGTTGCAGGTTCAATCCTCAGTAGGAGGCGTGCAGGAGGCAACCATTCAATGATTGTCTCTCATCATTGATGTTTCTCTCTCTCCCTCTCCTTTCTTCTCTGAAATCAATAAAAATATATTTTAAAAAAAGAATAATCAACTTTAAAATTGACAAATGGTAAATAACAAAAGTGAGCCAAAAATATTCCTGTTTTCGTCTCACAATGTTTTCCTTGTAATGTACCGGTTAAATCATGGGTGATATTTTTCAAAGGCCACCATTATATTCATATAATATCTTTTATCAAGCAATGTAACATAATTTCATTATTGAGTATTAATTCAAATGAGATGCATTTACTTTGGGATCCCTGAAAATGATGCCATTAAGTTACTTGCATATTACAAAAATTCTGACACATTATTTAGAATGTTAAAACAAAGTGGAGACACATTATTGCCCTATGTGCTCTCATTCATGTCTAAATCAGGTCTGGTAGGAATATCTAAAATTACCTACTTGCATGTTTTCTTCAAAGGTACTCTTTATTTTTTCTTAAAATGTTAACAATATTATGACATTTAAAAATAAAATTGTGAAAAAAAAATAAAAATAAATTTGTGAACACAAAAAGATGATGAGTAGTATTCTATTTCTGATCATTGCTTACATTATATGTTGTCCTTCTGAGCTGTCTTTTTATTTTTAATCCTCACATGAGGCTATTTTTCCATTGATTTTTAGAGAGAGTGGGAGAGGGAAAGACAGAGAGAAATATTGATGTGAGAGAAACACATTGATTGGTTGCCTCCTGCACATGCCCCAAATAGGGCCCGGGCCGGGGAGGAGCCTGAAACCAAGGTATGTACCCTTGACCAGAATCAAACCCAGGACCCTTCTGTCCATAGGCCGATGCTCTATCCACTAAGCCAAACCAGCTAGGGCCCAGCTGTCTTTATATTCATCTCATATCCTGTGTTGTTCCATAATCTCCATTTCTAAAATCACAATTAGTTGCCATGGAAAGAATTACATTAAAATTATAATTTGAATAGTGTGGTCAAAAAGCAAATTAGACAAACAAACAAAAACTCATAGACACAGGCAACAGTATGGTGGTTACCAGAGGAAAGGAGGATGGGGGAGGTAGAAAAGATAAAAGTTGTCAAGTATATGGTAACAGAAGATGATTTGACTTTGGTTAGTGGGCACACAATGCAATATACAGATCATATATCATCTATATATATATAAAAAGAGGTAATATGCAAAGTAGGCCGGGATGCTGTAATGGGTCACGACTATAGTAAAGATGGAGACAGAGATAGGAGGATTTGCCTGGAGCCGGATCTGAAGAGGAGAGGACACAGACAGGGACAGGGGGGCTGGCCCACAGCCTCCGCAGTGGAGCACAGGACGGGATAGGAGAGAGCAAGCCCACCCACAGCCTCCGTGGCTGATCACAGGCCCAGAGAGGGAAGGGTAGGCCTGCCTGTAGCCTCCATGGCCAAGTGCAGGCCCGGAGAGGAAAGGGAGAGCCCGCCCCGTAGCCTCCGCAGCTGAGCGCAGGCCTGGAGTAAAACATTGACAGCAAGTCCTTTCAGTATAATTGGGGCATTAGAGGCCCACAGAATGGTCATTTCCTTTTCTATGAAACACATAACTCTGACACACTATTTACAATTAAATAAGTTCCTTATATTTTGACATTTTACAGCCCTGGAAAGTTACATATAATGATCAGCAAAGTGAGAAGATGAAAAGAATTTTTAGGCTTTTAAAGATGTAACTAATTTCTATCTAGAAGACAAACCAATTCAAAAAGTGATGGTTTTATTGTCCTATAGGACATTAGCCAGATTGTATCTAATTTAGCAGTTCTACTTCAGGCTTTCATCCTTGGCAATCTCCTTTGAACAGCATTATCATCCTGCCAGTCTCTTCACTGAGTTAAACAGAACTTTTGCATCTGCTATTATGTATTTGCATAAGAACTATGCAATTAACACATGCAAAATTTTGTTTTGACACAATAAAACAAAAGATCATTTGATTCTTCCGTGGAACACAGAAAAGCACAAACTTGAATCATTGGTGTGGCTAAGGCCAATTTTCCAAATATCTATACGAATAATAGACAAATATTTAAATTGACCATCCCTCCATGATGCCCACAGCCAATCAGGAGTGAGTATAAAAATTAACCCAAAAAAGATGGTGGGCTGTAGGGAAGCACAGACGCAAAGTGGCCAGGGGGTGGGGCAGGACACCTGCCGTGTCGCCGTGGCGACACGGAGGGCGTTCCTGCCCCCTGGCTGCTCCAGGCCTACACATGTTGGCACTGAGTGGCCAGGTTCCCGGGTACGCCACTGGAGTGTCCAGTCCTGTCAGCCCAGCCTGGGGGCGGCTGAAATTCCCAGTCCTTTTCGTTTCTGCAACCTCTGGACCAGAAGCGAAAACCAAGAGCGTGGGGAGCACCAGGAATGCTGGGAATCATAGTTCTGGTGGCAGATGCATTGTGGGATCTCCTAGATACTAGAGCAAAGTGAGCCTGGAGCAAGTTACTGTTGTGGGTGGGGGATGGAGGGAAAGCAAAGGTGAGAGACATAAGTAAAGTCAGAGTGTCGAGAAAAAATTAAAAGGAAGATATCCTGCAACTTCTAAGAAATCTCCACCAATGGAGCAAAGAAAAAAAAAAGACCTCTACTATTCTGTGAGCACAAAACCAAACTGGGTTGGGGGTCTCAGACAATTTACTCATATGATTTCAAAGACAGACAGAAACTCCCAGATTGGAGAGGGCTCCCCTGAGGGCTCCCAGATTGGAGAGGGTGCAGGTCAGGCTGAGGGACCCACCCCCTGTGCATGAATTTCATGCATCGGGCCCCTAGTTGTTAATAAAATTCATGTAGGGATCTTCACAGAGCCAATAATTCTCTCTTTCAGGCCGACATATTCAGCATCTTCAAGGAGGAGGCCTGTTATTCTGTGTTTTGTTTTGTTTTGTTTTTTAATATTCACCAGAGGATATTTTTTCACTGCTTTTTAGAGAGTGGACCAGAAGGAGAGGGAGAGGGAGAAGGAGAGGGAGAGGGAGAGGGCCCCCTTGCAGCAGAGGGCAGGCCCTCATCAGCAGTCCCGCCTCTGCATGTGAGCTGTAGAGGAAACACCTTTTCTGACCGCTCATTGGCTTAGCTCCCCGTATGCCACTTGCAGTGTTCTTGGTAACTTGCCTAATAAGAATCTAGGGTTTTTCCACCTCACTCCTGGAGGAAGAAATGAAGGTCTGCTGCTGGAGGGTCTAAGAAATGTCATCCTACCCTAGCTGGTTTGGCTCAGTGGATAGAGCCTCGGCCTGCCGACCACAAGGTCAAGGTTTGATTCTGGTCAAGGGCATGTACCTAGGTTGCAGGCTCCTCCCTGGCCGGGGCCCAGGTCAGGGCTCATGCAGGAGGCAAACAATCGAAGTGTCCCTCTCACATTGATGTTTCTCTCTGTCTTTCCCTCTTTCTTCCACATTCTCTAAAAATCAATGGAAAAATATCCTCAGGTGAGGAAAGAAAGAAAGAAAGAAAGAAAGAAAGAAAGAAAGAAAGAAAGAAAGAAAGAAAGAAAGAAAGAAAAAGAAATGTCATATTTTATGAAAGAGACATCTTGAAAATTCCTAAAGAAAGTTGTCATTTTTTTCATAGTGAAGGGACTGGAGTCCGTGTTGATGAAAACACCTTGGTGGCTATGGCGGCCGGCAGTGGCAGCAGCAGGGTGATGGGGGCAGTGCCTTCCCCTGATCAGCCAGGTTGCCTCCTGCAGAGGGAGGCCTACTGACAGCTTAGGCCCGCAGGGAGCAGGCCTAAGCCATCAGTAGGACATCCCCTGAGGGCTCCTGGACTGTGAGAGAGGGCAGGGTGGGCTGAGGGACCCCCCCTCCAGTGCACGAATTTTGTACACTGGGCCTCTAGTAGAAATATAAACTTGAAACCTATATAATCTTATTAACCAATGTTGCCCCAATACATTTAATAAAAATAACACAAATACTAAATAAAAGTTCTAACAAAAAATTGGGTCTCCTTTAGAATATGTATATATATACCTGCTGAATGGGCACCACATTTCTTTCAACTCTGTTTTAGAGACTCCTTCCCCCAACATCCACACATACAATGATACACAAAGGTAGCACGCATTTAATATACATGTTATGGAGGAATATCACCTCTCCTGTTAATAAGGGAGGCTGAAAACATACAAATGAGAATGGTTATAGAAAAATATTTAGTTGAAATTTATAACTTTCTAGGAATTCAAGAGATGGGAATCAAACACTGAGAGACATTATCAACTAATATTCAAGGGGGATGGGAGCGGGGATGTCAGAGGAATGGTGGCGTGACAGTGCTCCTTGTCCTGTCACCCTGAATTTTCAACAAGTTAACCAACTATAATCCAACAAAGAAATCCCTGCTCAACACAGATTGAGGCCTGAGAGACTCACACACTGAAACATCTAAAGGTGGGCAACCTGGAATAAACAGGGAGACAAGGAGGGAGAAAAGCACAGACCCTGCAGCCGGGAGCTTGCAGCTTGGCTGGCTGGGAGTGGGGAGAAACCTGGCAGCAGTGAGCACTTTCTTGGGCCAGGAGGAATAGAGAGCTGCGGGAGGGGGAAGGAGCTGAGGAGGAAGGCAGTCCAGCAGGGCAAGCAGCAAGGGAGCAAACAGTGTCTGAGTCAGCAGACACCTGACAGCACTGGGTTCTCCCATGCAGCTCTCCACTGTCAGCTTGGTGGTGGTGTTTCAGACAAAGAAATCAGGAGTCTAGACCTCTGGGTCTCCCATGAGGGAGAGGTGCTGTTCAGATTTTAGGGAAAGTGATTGGTGTGTTTCCCTCTCCTAGAACTATTCTGCAAAGGAATAGCCCAGAATATTACTCTGCTCTTAGCTGGGCAGAGATCCTCATGCAATCCAGTGGGCTCAGCTGGAAACCTGGAGTTTCTATCAGCTCTTCCTTGTGGGGAAAGCACCAGTCAGGTTCCCAGGATAGTGGGTTGGGTGGTCCCACCCACAACCCACCCAGAGACAGATGCTCCTTGAAACTTTTCAAACTTATGGGCTTGGCCCCTTTTGCTAACTCCTTTGCAAATGTCAAGATGCAGTGTGTAGCAGGCAGGGATCCTGAGGGTGGGTCAGGCGGTATCACCCAGGACAGCGGTTCTCATCCTGTGGGTCGCGACCCCTTTGGGGGTCGAACGACCCTTTCACAGGGGTCGCCTAAGACCATCAGAAAACACATATATAATTACATATTGTTTTTGTGATTAATCACTACGCTTTAATTATGTTCCATTTGTAACAATGAAAATACATCCTGCAATTCAGATATTTACATTATGATTCATAACTAGCAAAATTACAGTTATGAAGTAGCAACAAAAATAATTTTATGGTTGGGGGTCACCACAACATGAGGAACTGTATTAAAGGGTCGCGGTTTTAGGAAGGTTAAGAACCACTGACCTAGGATGTTTATTTTTTCTTTTGCTGTGCTGAGGTTACTAGGAGTGGCTAGCTCCCCTCTCCCCCTCCCCCCAGTTTTCCCAACCTAGCCTCTCTTTAGGCACCTGGAGTCTGCACCACCCTCCCTACATCTAAAGCCTCAGGTGAGTAGCTGCAAATGAAATCTGTTCTGGGGTAAAACACACACAAAAACATAGAAACTGAGGCTTTCTCTCTGACTGGCTCCTGGTCTACCAGCTCCAGACTCCGCAGCAGCCAGCGGCCCTGCTGCCTTTATGGATAGGTGTTACGTAGGTCACTGGTCTTGGCTCTGGTGCTCCAAGCGTGGAGCCCACCCTGGGTTCTAGGCCTCTATATTCTTAAGGAAAACACCTTCCCGTAGTAATCCCTCCTTATTCTCCAGCTGCTGCCTGTGGCACCTGGGTCAGCCCCTCTTGCAACCTCACCCTTCCTACCAGTCTCCAGATGTTTTCTGTCCTTCCTTGATATTTCTCCTCTTCAGGTGGACTTCAGCTGAAGAATTCCACTTTAGTTTTATTCCAATCTGATCCTGGGAGGAGGTGCAAGAAAGGTCTGCCTATTCAGCCACCATTTTCTGAGCCAAATGTAGTGATTTTCAGGGCTTAGTACAGACTTATTTTCTTTAACCATTTGGCTTCTGTCAACAAATACATTTAAAAAAAAGGATGCACCTCCTGTGCCTAAGGTATTTGATTCCAAACCCAGCTCAGAGCATGTGTGTCAAGGACCTGGTAAGGTTAGGCAAATTTTAATCAAAGCTGGGTTAGGATTTCTGGACCTGAGATTCTGGGCTCTTGTTTCCTTCTGAAGTTTCTGTAAAACTACCTTGTCTAGGAAAGGTCACTCTGGTAGAGGGCAATGGCATCAGTGGGGCAAAGACAAGTCAGCTACAGAACAGTATATACATTGGCCTAGCCACTGTACAAGGTAGAAATTTTAATAAACAGAGTTTGATACGTCTCAAAGACTACATATGGCTTTTGTTTATAGAATGGTATTCTTTATGAAAGCACTCTGCCCCTTTTCTCTGTTTTTGCCATTACCAAAAAAACACACAAAAAATAATTCAATACATACAACGATATGAGTGAATGTTTTCCACTCATTTAGGATCTGTTTTTATATTTCAAATTTGAGATGAAAGTAAAACTTGTTTTTTTTTAAGAATTTAAAGCCAGAGTAATGATTATATCTGGTTAATTACTTATATGCCCATATTCTCCTGTCATATGCTATGGGATTTCTTCTAGCCAGGGGAAAATGTTTAAATTTTTATATGTTTTGTTTCAACACACTTAATTACCCTACAGATATTTGGACAATGTAAGAGATCCAGTTATCACAATAGTTGATGGCAGGATAGCATGAACATATGCACAGAGCTGAGAGGTGTGATTGACAATTGGCCATCTAGTGAAAACTTCATTTTCCTTTGGGGCTAATCACATTCTTTAAGGTTGTATGACATATTGGTTGTTTGAGAGAACATTGTTAGGTTTGAGGGAACTATAATGAAATTCATGTGCTTAGTTAGATGATATGGACTTACTAATGAATTCCCTAGAAAATGAGGAGGCAAGAGTGAAAAAATGGTTGTCAAGTTTCATGCTTTAATTAAATTTACATTCACTCCAGATTATGAGGTAATTCTGGAAGTTGCTGGGAAAAGAAATATTAATTACACATTTTGAAAAAAATAGTTCTGCCTGTTTCTCTGTCATTGCTGGATATATAAGTAGTTTCTTTTTTCAATCTTTAATTTCTTTATTGATTAAGGTACTACATATGTGACCTCATTCCCCCCATAAACCTGCCCCCCTCATGCCAAAGGACTTGTATGCATGCATATAAGCCCAGCCAATGGACACAGACAACAGGGGGGCGAGGGCATGAGTAGTTTCTTTTTTAATCTCTCTCTCTCTCTCTCTCTCTCTCTCTCTCTCTCTTTCTTTCTCTCTCTCTTTCTCTCACTCTCTCATTGTGAGATTCAGTTCCCCTTCCCTCCTCACTTTAAAAAGGAAAAAGATTACATGTCATGTGGCAATATTGAACTTTATCTAAGCTCTGTACTTCCAGAAAGCATGGCCAATTGAAAAATATTCCCACCCATTTGTGTTCCAAACAACTAATCATGAAGGATCACTCTGCCCTGGTACTTTTGAGAACTGTCTCCATCCTTCAGATAAGGCTCACTGTCCACTCTCTTCATGACTCCTTTCTCTAACTGCCTCTGTAAATCTCAGCCTGCTCTTCCTTTGAGATGTTCTCCCTATTGCAATAGCCTGAATAATATTATGTCCTCAATTGTCCAGTACATAGTGTCTTTGACAGTTTGGTGCCATGACTCAGATGGGATCCCTGTTTATTCTAACCCTGGTAACCAGGCATCTCAGAGCCCCTTTGTGCTCTGTTCCTGACTGGTGATTGGGATATCAAATGGTAAGTCTGGTTCTTGGTCGTGTTCCAGACTCTTCTCCACTGATAACTGAGTAAGGATTTGATTGTTTCTCAATACTTGCTTAATTTTTGATGCCAGCTATTTTGGTTTTACTTGTTGGACCATTCATTGATCTCTGTAAATGGATTAATGACACATGGTGATTTTGTTTCTGTTGAGTGAAAGATGGCAGGTGATCTGTTTTGTTAGTCTTTTCTGTCTGTATATTTTTAAATGTGATTTTATTGATTTTTGAGAGAGAGAGGAAGGGAGAGAGAGAGAACATCCATCAACTGCATCCCGCACACATCTTGACCTGGGATTGGACCTGCAACCTGGATAACGCCCAGACTGGGAATAGAAACCATGATCCTTTGGTGCAGGGGAGGACACTCAACCAAAGGACCCACACTGGCCAGGGCTATTTATTTATTTTGAGCTCAAATCAATTACAGCCTCTTACCCATTGAGAAGGATGGGTAAGTTTTGTGATGTGTTTACTCTTAACTCAGCTAAAATGGAATTGAAACTATGTTTTTTTCTGTGTGTGATTGTTTCTGTCTGTAATTTGGAAAGGCTTTTGCCTCTCATTGTGTTTGTAATATTTTCCTACCTCCAGATGTTATTACAAAATTAGGTTGTAAACAATCTTAAAGATCTATTCTGATTGGTTTAGAGATAAATAAGTGCTTTTATAAAAGAAATATTCTTAAAATTTTCAGAAAATAAGGACATTGAACTTCCAATATTTTCAATGTGTTAAAAAATAAAAAGTAAACTTACAGAAACAAACTCAGAAATGTTTTTAGAATTCAGGTTCACATAATTTAGGTAAATCTTTGGCAAATGAGATTAGTTTAATATGTTTGGTTTTATGGAAACAGCTATGTATTCTCTGATAATCAGTGTTAAGTATAAGATATGTGTAGATTTTTATTCTACTTGGGTTATATTTTTCTTAAATTCATACAGGTTTGTTGATTGAATAAGCTAGCATTAAGTCTACTAAATGTTTAAGAGTATGAAAATTTATATTTATGTTTAACCTAATTGAATTATTATTCTGACAAACTTTATTTCAACCATAATTAAGTTTTACAGTATGTTAGCAAAGATAATTTCTAAGATCTTTAGGTAACTTAAAAACTTTACTAATGTTAACATAATTAATTAATATATAGTGATTGGATGTTTACATCATTTGTAAGTATGAAGAATACTGAAACATTGATTACTAAACACAGGTTAAGTTTATATACTTTGGTTCTTATTTTTATATACCACAGAGAAGCTATATCTTTGGGTCTGTTAATGAATGTGTTTATTTTAGCCTCTTTGAGAAGTTGTATAAAGGTTATATGTTGCTATATAAAGCTATGTTATATGTATCCATGAGCTCTGTTAGTCTGCTGCAAAAAGATGCTAGTGTGTGACAGTTCACAATTATCAGTCTCCTAGTTTTCTCTGCAAAATAGGCATTTTTAAGTTAAAAATTAAAATCGGGCCTGGTTGGTGTGGCTCAGTGGTTGAGCGTTGACCTATGAACCAGGAGGTCATGGTTTGATTCTGGTCATACAGGGCACATGCCTGTGTTGCGAGGTTGATCCCCAATAGGGGGCATGTTGGAAGCAGCCAATCAATGACTCTTTCTCATCATTGATGTTTCTACCTCTCTCTCCTTCTCCCTTCCTCTCTGAAATCAATAAAAATAATATTTTAAAAAAGTTAAAATCAGTATCTAATCTAATAAAAGAGAAACACGCAAATTGACTGTAACTTTGTTACACCCCAAGCCACGCCCACCAGCCAATCAGAGCGACGATATGCAAATTAACCCAACCAAGATGGCAGCCAGCAGCCACGGAGCTAGAGCAAGCAGGAGGCTTGGTTGCCCCAGCAATGGAGGAAGCCAAGCTTCCCGCCTGCCTGGCCAGCTGCGGCCTCTGCTAAAGGCAACAAAGTTAAAATTATAGAAGATAAATAAATCCCAGATACCTGCTTCTAACCAGCCTCCACTGGGAGCTTGGGTGGCTGGGGGCCATGGCCAGCCTGCAAACAGCCATCAGCCCCTCACCCAGGCTGGCCACACCCTCATGGGGTGAGGGTCCCCACTAGGGGCCTTGATCAGCCTGCAAACAGCCACCAGCCCCTCACTCAGACTGGCCACGCACCCCAGCAGGACCCCCCACCCTGAAGGGGGTGTGGCCAGCCTGAAAACGGCCCTCAGCCCCTCACCCAGGCTGGACAGGCACCCCAGCGGGACTCCCACCATGATCCGGGACACCCTTCTGGGCAAACCAGCCAGCCCCCATCCGTGCACCAGGCCTCTATCCTATATAACAAAAGGGTAATATGCAAATTGACCCTAACAGCAGAAAGACTGGGAATGACTGGTCACTATGACACACACTGACCACCAGGGGGCAGACGCTCAATGCAGGAGCTGCCCCCTGGTGGTCAGTGTGCTCCCACAGGGGGAGCTCTGCTCAGCCACAAGCCAGGCTGATGGCTGCCAGTATAGTGGTGGTGGTGGGAGCCTCTCCCGCCTCCTCAGCAGCGCTAAGGATGTCAGACTGCAGCTTAGGCCTGCTCCCCGCTGGCAAGTGGACATCTCCTGAGGGCTCCCGGGCTGCCAGAGGGATGTCTGACTGCCAGCTTAAGCCCAATTCCCCAGGGAGCAGGCCTAAGCCAGCAGGTGGACATCCCCCGAGGGGTTCCAGACTGCGAGAGGGCATAGGCCGGGCTGAGGGACCCCGCCCCGAGTGCACAAATTTTTGTGCACCGGGCCTCTAGTAAATAAATAAGACTCTACTAAAAGCAACAGTGTCAGAGAGGTTCAACTTTATATGCAAGTTACCTCAGATGTGTTTTGATCAAGGGAAAAGTAGTGTTTCTTAAAGTAAAATATTTTTGCCAGGATGAAACAAAGCAAAGTATAGGACAAAAACTGAGTAGAAATAGAATGTTGTAGAGGGTTCATGGAAAGTTAATTTTATTTACCATTAAAAAAAGCTGACTAAAATTTCACTGGAACATTCATGGTAAATTTTGTCCCAGGATTATTGTTTATATCTGAAGATTGTTTTTTTGAAGACCATGTTAATACACTTAAAAAGTAATAGCTTTATTGAGATGTAATTATTATTTTAGCCTTTTTAACACATGCATTGAAATATAATTTACATACCATATAATTTACCTATTTAAAGTGTACAGTTCAATGTTTTTAGTATAGTCGCACAGTTGTGTAACTATCACCACAATCGATTTTAGAATATTTTCATCATTTTCCAAAGAAATCCAGCATTGGCAGTCACTCACTATTTCATCCCAACCCACCCTGATGAACCCCTACCAGGCATATATAAATTTCTGTATCTATAGATTTTCCAATTCTGGACATCTTATATAAATGCAATAATATAAAATGTCAAATTTTGTTTCTGGCTTCTTTCACTAACAATGTTTTCAAGATGCTTTCATGCTGTAGGCAAGCAGCAGTACTTTATCTCTTTTTATTGTCTATTTATATCCCATTTTATATACATGACCACATTTTATTTATCCATTCATAAGTTGATAGACATTTGTGTTGTTTCCAATTTTGGACTAAAATGAATAATGCTGTTATGAACATTCATGTACAAGTTTTGTTAAAACACCTGTTCTTAATATTCTTAACTATGTTCCTAGAGGTAGAATTGCTGGATCTTATGGCAACTCTGCTTAACCTTTTGAGGAACTGCTAGACTTTCCCACAGCAGTTGCAGTATTACACATTTCCACCAGTGATGTGTGCGGGTTCCAGTTTATTAATATCCTCACCAACACGTTATTACCTGGTTTTTTTTTTTAATTATATCCATGCTAGTGTGTGAAGTAGTATCTTTAGATATAATAATGTTCAAGTATAACAATAATCCTGAGACAAATATACCATGTATATATCAACAATACAGTTAGATTATATTAAGAAAATATTGAGAATACCAATATATTATTATCACTTTAATTGGCATTTCCCTGATGGATAAGGTTAAAAATCTTATCATTATTGGCCCTATATATATGTCTCTTTTTTGAATAAATGCCTATTAAGATCTTCTGTCCAGTTTTTAATTGAGTATTTGTATTGTTATGCTTGACATTAAGAATTCTTTCTATATTCCAGACATGTCTTTTTTCATATATATGATTTGCCAAAATTATTCCCCAGTGTGCAAGTTGTTTTGTGTGTGTGTTTTATTTATTTATTTTTATTGTTTAAATAGACACTTTTCAAAAGAGGACATTCAGAAAGCCAAGAGACATATGAAAACATGCTCAAAGGCACTAATCATCCGAGAGATGCGAATCAAAACAACAATGAGGTACCATCTCACACCTGTCAGAATGGCTATCATCAACAAATCAACAAACGACAAGTGCTGGAGAGGATGTGGAGAAAAAGGAACACTCATGCACTGCTGGTGGGAAGCCACTGTGAAGAACAGTATGGAGTTTCCCCAAAAAACTAAAAATGGAACTCCCATTTGACCCAGTGATCCCACTTCTGGAATTATATCCCAAGAAACTATAAACACCATTTAGAAACAATATCTGCACCCTGATGTTCATAGCAGCACAATTCACCATAGCTAAGTTTTGGGAACAGCCTAAGTGCCCATCAGTAGATGAGTGGATTAAAAAACTGTGGTACATCTACACAATGGAATACTATGCTGTGGTAAAAAAGAAGGAGTTCTTACCATTTGCAACAGCATGGATGGAACTGGAGATCATTATACTGAGTGCAATAGGCCAGACTGAGAAAGATAAATATCACATGATCTCACTGGAATATAAAGAACAACATAAACTGATGAACAAAAACAGATTCAGAGACAGAGAAGCAATGATCAGACCGTCAAACCTCATAGGGAAGTTAGGGGAGGGTGGGGGTAAAGGGGAGAGATCAACCAAAGGACTTGTATGCATGCATATAAGCCTAACCAATTGACACAGACACCAGAGATGTGAGGGCATGAGTGGGGAGTTGGGGGGGGGCAATGGATCGATAAGGACATGTATGTAATACCTTAATCAATAAAGAAAAAAGAAAAAGAAAAAAACAATATGAAAGATCAATGGAAGCAAGAGTTGGTTCTTTAAAAAGTTAAACAATATCAATGAACCATTATCCATACTCATCAAGAAACAGAGACCCAAATAAACAAAATCAGATATAAAAAGGGTGAAGTAACAACTGACTTCACAGAAATACAAGGGACTGCAATAAAAAAATACTATGAACAGCTATATTCCAACTAGCTGGACAGCCTGAATTAAATTGATAGACTCCTAGAAAAATACAAACTTTCAAAATTCAATCAGGAACAATCAGAACACTGGAGTAGTGTGAAAATTACTGACGAAATTGAAGCAGTAATAATAATAAAAAAGATTCCCAGATAAATGAAGAGAACCCTGATAACCAAGGACCGAAAGTGGAGACCACATAGAGGCTAGTAGGAGGGACAGAAGTGTAAAAGGGCTGTCAGCCCCCACAGACAGCAACTGAAGTTCCAGGGAGATATCTCAGCTGTCGGGGGGTTGCCACTGAGAACTCTATTATCTAATCCCCAAGCTAGACCCCCCAGCAGAGAGCACCAGAACTGAAAAGGGTACCCACATAACATCTGGCTGTGAAAAGCAGTGGGATTGTTGTCTCCCAGGGAGAAATGGCTGGAAAATTCAGGCACCCTCTTAAAGGGCCAATGCACAAAATTCCTTTCAAGCCACCACCTTGTGCTCCTGAAGAGGGAGGGAAGAGTGGACTGAAGCTGCGTGATAAGCCAGGATGGAGGCTCAGGAATTTGAGTTCAAAAGGCAGACACCCCCAGTTTTCTGAGCTGAGTCATTCCCTCACACAGCAGAGAACAAATTTCCCACACAGATGTTTGCTATAGAGGCGTCCTTGCCTAGGGATCAGACAACTGACCCACCCTATTGGAAAAAAGATTGCCCCATGGTGTGGAGTTCCTGAGGCCACTTAAGAGACTAAAAATAACAATTAGCCTCCAGGGAGAAGCAAATGCCCCACCCTGTTAAAAAACAAAACAAAACACTTGCCACACCTGAGGAGGATTGCCTCAGGGCAATTATGTCAGAATCCTATCAGTCTGTAGGCAGAGGTGATCTCTAGAGTGTAAGAGTCTTTGCCTGATCTAATTAGTAAGAAACAGTGGTTGACATTGTCTTGCACTAGAAATTGAGAGGCGTAGAGGATCTACCTAATATATAGTCACAAACCCAAACAGGCAGCCAAAATGAGGAGACAAAGAAACAACCCCCAAATGAAAGAACCAGAGAATTCTCCAGAAGAGATAAATGAAATAGAGATAAGAAATGTATCTGAAACAGAGTTCAGAGTAATGATGGTAGAGATGCTCAACAGCATGACAAAATATATAGTAACTATGAAAACAGAAATGAGTAATGACATGTCACAAACAAAGAATACATTGGAAGGAATACACAGCATATTAGGGGAAGCTGAGGATTGAATCAGTGAATTAGAAGGCAGAGTTAAAAAAAATCAAAGAACAAAAAAAAGACAATTAAAAAAACAGTAGGACAGCTTAAGGAAGTTGTGGGGCAACGTTAAACATAACAATATTAGAATATCAGGTATGCCAGAAGAGGAAGAAAGGGAGAAAAAGATGGAGAACATGTTTGAAGAAATAATGGCAGAAAACTTCCATAACCTTGTACGAAAAAAGTCACACAAGTTCAGGAGACACAGAGAACTCCAATCAAGAAGAACCCAAATAGGCCCATGTCCAGACACTTCATAATTAAAACACCAAAAATTAAAAAATAAATAAATAAAATGCCGAAAATTAAAGACAAAGAGGGAGTCTTAAAGGCAGCAAGAGAGAGCAAACTCTTACCTACAAAGGAGCTCCCATAAGGCTGACACCTGTTTTCTCATCAGAAACTCTACAGGCCAGAAGGGAATGCCATGAAGTACTCAAGATAATGGAAAGCAAGGATCTGAGAAGATTACTATATCCAGCAAGGCTATCATTCAAAATAGACAGTCAAATAAAGAGCGTCCCAGTCAAAAAAAAAAAAAAAAGGTTAAAGGAGTACATCACTGCCAAGCCACCATTACAAGAAATGCTAAAGGGACTGCTGTAATGAGAAGAAGAAACAGAGAGCAAACTAGTCATTGAGAATTAAAATGGCAATAAATAAGTACCTCTTAATAATAACCCTAAATGTAAATAGATTAAATTCTCGAATCAAAAGGCAGAGGATAGCTGAATGGATACGAAAACATGACCCAACTATATGTTGTCTACAAGAGACCCACCTCAGAACAAAAGACACACACAGGATGAAAGTGAAGGCATAGAAAAATTTTTTCTATGAAAATGGAAAAGAAAAAAGCTGGAGTAGCAATACTCATATCCAACAAAATAGACTTCAAAATGAAGGCCATCACAAGAGAAAACAAAGGTCACTACATGATACTAAAGGGATCAATTCAATAAGAGGATATAACCCTGGTAAACATGTATGCATCTATCATAGGGGCAACTAAATATATAAAAACACTTCTAGAGGACATTAACAGAGAGATCGACAACAATACAGTCACAGTACGGAACTTTACCACTCCTCTGACTTCACTGGGCAGATATTCCAGACAAAAACTTAACAGTGAAACAGTGACTCTAAAGGACACACTGGATCAGATGGATTTAATTGACATTTATAGAACATTTCACCCCTAAGCAACAGAATATACATTTTTCTCAAGTGCACATGGATAATCCAAAAAGGTAGACCACATGTTAGGACACAAAACAAGTCTCTACAAGTTCAAGAAGATTGAAATCATATCAAGCATCTTCTCAGATCACAGTGGAATGAAATTAGAAATCAACTGCAGAAAAAACACCCCAAAATGTTCAAATATATGGAGGATAAATTGCCACAACCTTTTACGACTAGGATTCAGGATCTGAAGAAGGGGCCACAAACAAATGAAAATCCTATACAAGAAATATGAATTTAGAAGGCATGGGGGGCCAGGTGGAAACCTATCTCTTGGAGAGGCACACCGACTTCTGGCTGGTCTTCTTTTTATTCACTTTTAGATACACATCTTGGCCTCAGTAAAGCACAGCAAACAGGTAGCAGACAGACAGTCTCAAAGGTCAGTAAAGATTCAGGAAAGTCCAGTAAACATTTACTTGAGGCTATCAAGTCAGGAAATTGCTTTGATCCACCACTATCTCAACACAGTCCTGCTAAGTCCAAGGTCCATCGGCCTTCCGTATTCCTTGGAGCATTCTTATGACAGTATTGGGAAAGAGGTGGCTTCCAGTAATAAATAGCATGTTATTAACAGTGAATGGGTTACCAATATGTTCAAGAAGAAATAAAAAAACTTCCTGGAAACAAATGGAAATGAACACACAACTACCCAACATCTCTGGACACAGCAAAAGCAGTCCTGAGAGGGGAGTTCATACCACTACAGGCATACCTCAAAAAAGAAAAAAGAAAAATCAACAATAAACTATTTAACCCTACAATTTAAAGAACCAGAAAGAGAACAATAGTAGAAGCCCAGAATAAGTAGAAGGAAGGAAACAATAAAGATTAGAGTGGAAATAAATAACATAGACACTAAAAAAACTAACAAAAATCAATGAAACCAAGATCTGGTTCTTTGAAAGGATAAAAACAAAATTGATGAACTGTTAGCCAGAATCATCAAGAAACAAAGAAAGAGAACCCAAATAAATAAAATCAGAAACAAAATTGGAGAAGTAACCATTGACACCACAGAAATACAAAGGATTGTATGAAAATACTATGAACAACTATATGCAAAAAATCTGGACAATGTGAATAAATAGACAAATTCCTAGAAAAATAAAATCTCCCAAAACTGAATCAGGACGAATCAGAAAACCTGAATAGGCCAATAACAATTGATGAAATAGAAGCAGTAATAAAAGAAAAAATCTCCCTGCAAACAAAAGCCCAGGCCCGGACTGCTTCACAAGGTAGTTTTACCACCATTCAAAGAAGAACTAACACCAATTCTCCTCAGACTATTCCAAAAAAATCCCAGAGAAAGGAACACTTCCAAACTATTTCTGATGAGGACAGCATTATCCTAATTCAAAACCCGGATAAAAACACTGCAAAGAAAGAGCCTTACAGACCAATATCCCTAATGAACATAGATGCTAATATCCTCAACAAAATATTAGCAAATCAGATTCAGCAATATATTGAAAAGATCATACACCATGACCAAGTGGGATTTATTACAGGGATGCAAAGCTGGTACAATATTCATAAATCAATAAATGTGATACCTTGTATAAGCAAATTGAAAGACAAAAATCTCATGACTTACAAATCAATAAACATGATACATCACACAAACAAATTGAAAGACAAAAATCACATGATCACTTCAATTGATGCAGAAAAGGCATTTGACAAAATCCAACACACATTTTTGATAAAAACTCTCAGCAAAGTGGGAATAGAGGGATGTTAACTGAACATAATAAAAGCCTTATATGACAAACCTACAGCCAACATCGTACTCAATGGGCAAAACCTAAAACCATTTCTCCAAAGAACAGGAGCAAGACAGGGATGCCAACTCTCACCACTCCTGTTCGACATAGTACTGGAGGTCACAGTCACAGTGATCAGACAAGAAGAAGAAATAAAAAGCATCCAAATTGAAAAAGAGGAAGTAAAACTCTCATTATTCACAGATGAAATGATATTATACATAGAAAACCCTAAACTACCAAAAAAAAACCTACTAGATTTAATAAATGCATTCATCAATGTAGCAGAATACAAAATTAATACACAGAAATCAATGGCATTTTTATACACCAATAATGAACTCTCGGAAAGATAAACTTAAAAAAAAACACTATCCCATTTACCTTTGCAACAAAAAATTAAGATGCTGAAGAATAAACTTAACCAAGGAAATAAAGGCCTGCATTCAGAAACTTACAGGACATTGAAAAAAGAGATAGAGGAAGATATAAACAACTGGAAGAATATACTTTGTTCATGGATTGGTAGAATCAACATCATTAAATGTCCATATTACCCAAAGCAATCTATAAATTCAATGCATTCCCTATTAAAATACCAATGGTATATTTCAAAGATCTAGTAATAGCACTCCAAAAATTATATGGAACCAAAATAGAACCTTAATAGCCACATCAATCTTGAGAAAGAACAAATTTGGAGGGATCACAATACCAGATATCAAGTTATACTACAAAGCCGTTATAATCAAAACAGAATAGGCATATAGATCAATGGGGCAGAATAGAGAGCCCAACCCATTATGCTCAATTAATATTTAACAAAGAAGGCAAGATAGTAAAGACAGTCTCTTCAATAAATGTTGGGAAAACTGGACAGGTACATGCAAAAATATGAAACTAGACCACCAACTTACACCATACACAAGAATAAACTCAAAATGGATAAAAGACCTAAATGTAAGTTGTGAAATCATCTTAGAAGAAACCATAGGCAGCAAAATCTCAGGCATCTCTCATAGCAATGTGTTTGTGCATACATCTCCTAGGGCAAAGGAAACTAAAGAGAAAAGAAACAAATGGGACTACATCAAAATAAAGTTTCTGTGTAGAAAAAGAAATCATCAACAATGTGAAAAGAGAGCCCACGGCTTAGGAGAATGTGTTTGCCAATGATATATTCGATAAGGGGTTAATTTCCAAAATATATAAGGAACTCATACAACTTAACAAAAGAACACAAACAACCCAATTAAAAAATGGGCAAAGGACCTAAATATACACTTCTCCAAAGTGGACATACAGACGGATAAGAGACATATGAAAAAAATTCTCAAAGTCACTAATCATCTGAGAGATGCAAATTAAAACAACAATGAGGTATCACCTCACACCTGTCAGAATGGCTATCATCAACAAATCAACAAACGACCAGTGTTGGTAAGGATGTTGGGGAAAGGGAACCCTAGTACACTGTTGGTGGGAATGCAAACTGGTGTAACCACTGTGGAAAACAGTATGGAGTTCCCTCAAAAATTAAAAATGGAACTTCCATTTGACCCAGTGACCTCACTTCTAGGAATATATCCTAAGAAACCCAAAGCCCCAATCAGAAAGAATATATGCACCCCTATGTTCATAGAAGCACAATTTATAATAGCTAAGATTTGGAAACAGCACAAGTGCCCATCACCAGATGAGTGAATTAGAAAACTGTGGTATATCTACACAATGGAATACTACAATGGAATACTACAATACACAATGGAATACTACACAATGTTAAAAAAGAATGAACTCTTACCATTTGCAACAGCATGGATACTAAAGGGATCAATTCAATAAGAGGATATAACCCTGGTAAACATGTATGCATCTATATAGAATAGAGGCCTGGTGCATGGGTGGGGGCCGGCTGGTTTGCCCTGAAGGGTGTCCCAGATCAGGATGGGGGTTTCTTTGGGGGGTGGGGCAGCCTGGGTGAGGGGCCTGTGGTGGTTTGCAGGCTGGCCATGCCCCCATTGGGGTGGGGGTCCCCATTGGGGACAGTGCCAGCCTGGGCAAGGGGCTGGGGCAGTTTGCAGGCCAGCCACGCCCCCATGGGGTGAGGAAACTCCTGCTAAATTAACCATCTAGGCGAGGGTCCGAAGAATGATTGCAGACTGGAATGCACTCCTGGTAAAACACTACATGGGAGCGTTGGCACTGTTTTCAGGCATGTCAGGCCGGAGTCGGGAGCTATTGGTGGAAGACGGACGGAGAGGTGTGATTAGTCTTGCGGTGAGAGCAGTGACAGCAGTCGACGGCGCCGGGACCGCGTTAGATTTTTCAAGCGAGAGTGCATGAGATGAAGGGCAACTAGCCATCACATCTCGCCCATCTTCGGCCTTTTAGCATGATCGGTTAACTCTTGGGGGCCATGCATATCTTTTCGGCCCGAGGAGATTGGAGA
>NW_005871052.1:4721739-4724678 GCF_000147115.1 Myotis lucifugus | reverse complement strand
GGCTGGGTGAGGGTCTGATGGCTGTTTGCAGACTGGCCATGCCCCAGTGGGGACCCTCACCCCAATGGTGATGTGGTCAGCCTGGGCGAGGAGCTGAGGGCCGTTTGCAGGACCCTCCCTCGGCAGCTGGCCTGGGTGACCCAAGCTTCCCACGCACTCAGGACAGATTCGTGGCCACAGCCCACAGGCCCCTCCTTCAGTGGTCAGCCCAGATGGGTGGGAAGCTTGGCTTCCTCCGTTGCCATGGGTGACCCAAGCCTCCTGCCCGCCCAGCTGGCTCCTTGGCCCCTGCCATCTTTGTCTCACTAATTTGCATATTCCCTTCTGATTGGCTGTGGGATGTCATGGAGGTACAGTAAATTTACATATTTATCTATTATTAGTGTAGATATCTTAGTTTCCTTTGTAAGTTTTTATATCACCCATCTCTTAACTGTTTATGTTCCTTGGGGTATTTATATTAATCCTTTCCTTTTAAACCCACCAGCTCTCTATGCTCAATCTGATACATTATTGTGATTTCAGCTGCTACTTATATGTTCATGACCTCCAACACTGTCTCCATCCCAGACAAAACCAAAGTATCCAACTACCTGCTGTACTTACATGTTCCATAGTTACCTTATATTCAACATGTTAAAAACTAAATTTATCGCCGTAGCCGGTTTGGCTCAGTGGATAGAGCGTCGGCCTACGGACTGAAGGGTCCCAGGTTTGATTCCGGTCAAGGGCATGTACCTTGGTTGCGGGCACATCCCCAGTAGGAGGTGTGCAGGAGGCTGATCGATGTTTCTCTCTCATCGATGTTTCTGACTCTATCTCTCTCCCTTTCTCTCTGTAAAATCAATAAAATATATTTTTAAAAAAACTAAATTTATCATCTTGCTTTTATACTCTGAACTACATCTTTGTTCTGAATTCTCTATCCAAACTGCACAAGTCAGAAACTAGGCCATCATTCATAGTGACTCCCTCTCTCAAAGCTTCCACATTCAATGAATCACCAACCCTGACTGTTTCTACATCTCTGGATCCATTTACTTTTTTCTAGCTTCAATGACACTGTTCTAGCACAGACAAATAACTCATCTCTTGCTTGGAATATGAAGACAATCTCTTAAATGGTAACTCTGCCTATCCTCTTGAATTCTCTTCTCCCCACCACCCAATGCAGCCTCCATACTATAGTGAGTAATCTCTCTAAAATCTTATCATACCATTATTTTGCTTAAGCAATTATCTACTACAGGATATAGTTCAAAATTTTTCAAGGTCTTTACACATTGGTCTTTGCCTATTGTCCAGGCTAATCTCTCTGTCACACTACATTCCTCTTCCATGGATGTCACAATATTTGAGGAATATTTAATCACTTGCATTTTCTTAAACATTATCTCTTAACAGAAGTGCCTTTGTACTCTTCCTCTCTCTATACAGTCCCTTTACTTGCTTTCTCTCATTGCTTGGATAAGGTGCTCCCAAAGCACCAAGCATTTATCTTTAGTAGTTTATATCTTATTGCACTGTACTTATCTTCTGTCTTTATTAGTGTAAGCTCCTTGAGGATGGCCTATTTATTATTTATCATAATACCTAAACATAAAGGGCATTCAACAATGTTTACAGGAAGAAAACAGAACAAATTTAACCTGCAGCCTTAGCTTTATTTGTAACACACTTTTATAAACTGTATTGAGAAAGGGGAAAAAATAAAAGAATGCTCAAGCAGTTCAAAGCCTTCTTGCTAACTGTTAACTATACTTCCAATCTAAATGCATGAATTTGTTGGTATATATTAATCTTAGTCCATTTCTCCTCTCCAATTAGTACAGAGAGTTCAATTAACATCCTGGTATACCAAGAATACTAAAAATATGTAGCTATAGACCTTATCCAGCTTTTATTAGTATTAGAAAGGAACAGAGTCTTGGCAACTGCTTACTTAAGGGGTTCTGGTTCTGGTTCTATCTTTTAGGTTCTACTTTGTTTCTTCTGATTATAGAATGGAGAGGGGATATTAGAATAAAGTTGCTTAAACATGAATTTTTAAACCTAAAATTTAACCTAATGAATTTTCTAATAATGAACATTGTTTTGTTATAAAAGCAAAGTGATAATTTATACCATGAGGGAGGGAAAGGTTGTCCAGCCCCCCTCCCCTTTTCTGATTTTAATCTTTCTGCTGCTGCCATCTTGTGTTCTATATGTATTGTTTGCATTTGCTTTTTAGAATTAATTGATATCCCTCTGTATCTTTAAATACCACTGAAGGAAGCAATGGGGATATTCTAATACTTCCCTGTCCAATGTTCTTTCCACTTCACCACATTTGTGACCGAATAGGATATAATCATCACAACTGTAGCTCCTATTTGTGATCATCTTTGTAGTTTACAGAGTTTTTTCACATGCATGTCATCACAAATTGCTCCTAATAGCAACATTTCAATGATTCAGAGATTAAAAATTCTTTAGGCAAATAATCATAGAATTTCACAGCTGAAAAGGCTATGAGGGCACAGCTAGTCCAGTGGTTTTCAAATCATATTATTCTATGTCCTAGGATTCCTGGGAATTGATTTGTAGGTTGGGGTAGGGGTAATGGAACTTCCTTCCCCAACCCTATACCCACAAAATGCAATTGCCTGTTTTATATGTAGCCTGTTCAATTGCTTTTATATGTTTTATCCTATTTGGGTTATATATAAAAATTTTTTCTGGATGATATTTGTTCCACAGCAAGGATTCTACTCCTTAAAATTTAAAAATTCATGTTACAGATCAGAAAATTGAAATTCAGAAAGGTCAGTCATGAGTCAAAGATTGCACAGTTGTAGTTAACTAGGGGAGCAGGGTCTGCCTGATCACGGCCCAACCTGGCTTCTCAGACTATGAAGTTGTTTATAATAAAAAGATTAAATCCAGGTAGCTTAAAAAAA